>NC_139019.1:35619780-36137480 GCF_964374135.1 Grampus griseus | reverse complement strand
CACAAAATAGTCCTTAGCACTAATAAGTAAAGTTAGCAAGGTGGCAGAATACATGGTCGACCTAGAAAAATCACTTGTTTCCATACCCTAACAAAGAAAAATAGAGAAATAAAATTTGAAATATATATATAAAATAGCACATAAATGCCTGAAATATTTAGGTACAAATTTCAGAAAATATGTGCAAGAACTGCACACTGACAATGACAAAACACTGTTGAGAGAACTTAAAGAAGACCTAAATAAATGGAGAGATATACCATGTTCATGAATTTAAATACTGAAGCCTGTTAAGACGTCAGTTCACAAATTGATCTGAAGATTCAGCACAATCTCATTCAACATTCCAGGAAAGTTAGCTGGGTTTTTTGGAGGGGTGTAAGTACTTGTTTTAGTTGGGAATTTTTTGTTTTGTTTTGTTTCGTTTTGCGGTACACGGGCCTCTCACTGTTGTGGCCTCTCCCGTTGCGGAGCACAGGCTCCAGACGCGCAGGCTCAGCGGCCATGGCTCACGGGCCCAGCCGCTCTGCGGCATGTGGGATCTTCCCGGACCGGGGCACGAACCTGTGTCCCCTGCATTGGCAGGCCGACTGTCAACCACTGAACCACCAGGGAAGCCCCATAGTTGGGTTTTTTTGATACTAATTAAAAGTTGATTCTTTAATTTATATACAAATGCAATATACCTAAATCAACCAACGCATTTGTGTGTGTGTATATGTTACAGCAATTCGGTCTTTTTTTTAATAGGTCTTTATTGGAGTATACTTGCTTCACAATACTGTGTTAGCTTCTGTTTACACCAAAGTGAATCAGCCATGTGCATACATATGTCCACATATCTCCTCCCTCTTGAGCCTCCCTCCCATCCTCCCTACCCCACCCCTCTAGGTCATAACAAAGCACTGAACTGATCTCCCTGTGCTATGCTGCTGCTCCCCACTACCTAAATATTTTACATTTGGTAATGTATACCTGTTGATGCTACTCTCACTTTACCCCAGCTTCCCCCTCCCTCCCCACATCACCAAGTCCATTCTCTATGTCTACATCTTTATTCCTGGCCTGCAATTAAGTTCATCAGTACCATTTTATTTTTAGATTCCATATTTATGCATTATCACACAGTATTTGTTTTCTCTTTCGTTTTTTTTTAATAGTTCATTATTTTATTTGATTTTTTTCGTTACATCTTTATTGGAGTATAATTGCTCCACAATGGTGTGTTAGTTTCTGCTTTACAACAAAGTGAATCAGGTATACATACACACATGTTCCCATATCTCTTCCCTCTTGCGTCTCCCTCCTTCCCATCCTCCCTATCCCACCCATCAAGGTGATCACAAAGCACCGAGCTGATCTCCCTGTGCTATGCGGCTGCTTCCCAATAGCTATCTATTTTACGTTTGGTAGTGTATATATGTCCATGCCACTCTCTCGCATTGTCACACCTTACCCTTCTCCCTCCCCATATCCTCAAGCCCATTCTCTAGTAGGTCTGTGTCTTTATTCCTGTCTTACCCCTAGGTTCTTCATGACATTTTTTTTTCTTAAATTCCATATACCTGTGTTAGCGTATGGTATTCGTCTTTCTCTATCTGACTTACTTCACTCTGTATGACAGACTCTAGGTCCATCCACCTCATTACAAATAGCTCAATTTTCTTTCTTTTTATGGCTGAGTAATATTCCATTGTATATATGTGCCACATCTTTATCCATTCATCCGATGATGGACACTTAGGTTGCTTCCATCTCCGAGCTATTGTAAATACAGCTGCAATGAACATTTTGGTACATGACTCTTTTTGAATTATGGTTTTCTCAGGGTATATGCCCAGTAGTGGGATTGCTGGGTCATATGGTAGTTCTATTTGTAGCTTTTTAAGGAACCTCCATACTGTTCTCCTTAGGGGCTGTAACAATTCACATTCCCACCAGCAGTGCAAGAGTGTTCCCTTTTCTCCACACCCTCTCCAGCATTTATTGTTTATATATTTTTTGATGATGGCCACTCTGACTGGTGTGAGATGATATCTCATTGTAGTTTTGATTTGCATTTCTCTAATGATTAATGATGTTGAGCATTCTTTCATGTGTTTGTTGGCAGTCTGTATATCTTCTTTGGAGAAATGTCTATTTGGGTCTTCTGCCCATTTTTGGATTCGGTTGTTTGTTTTTTTGTTATTGAGCTGCATGAGCTGCTTGTATATTTTGGAGATTAATCCTCTGCCAGTTGCTTCATTTGCAAATTTTTTCTCCCATTCTGAGGCTTGTCTTTTGGTCTTTTTTATGGTTTTCTTTGCTGTGCAAAAGCTTTGAAGTTTCATTAGGTCCCATTTGTTTATTTTTGATTTTATTTCCATTTCTCTAGGAGGTGGGTCAAAAAGGATCTTGCTGTGATTTATGTCATAGAGTGTTCTGCCTACGTTTTCCTCTAAGAGTTGGATAGTTTCTGGCCTTAAATTTATGTCTTTAATCCATTTTGAGTTTATTTTTCTGTATGGTGTTAGGTAGTCATCTAATCTCATACTTTTACATGTACCTGTCCAGTTTTCACAGTACGACGTAATGAAGAGGCTGTCCTTTCTCGACTGTACATTCCTGCCTCCTTTATCAAAGACAAGGTGACCATATGTGCGTGGGTTTATCTCTCAGCTTTCTATCCTGTTCCATTGATCTAAATTTCTGTTTTTGTGCCGGTACCATACGTGTTTTGATTACTGTAGCTTTGTAGTATAGTCTGAAGTCAGGGAGGCTGATTCCTCCAGCTCCGTTTTTCGTTCTCAAGATTGCTTTGGCTATACAGGGTCTTTTGTGTTTCCATACAAATTTTGAAATTTTTTGTTCTACTTCTCTGAAAAATGCCAATGGTAGTTTGATAGGGATTGCATTGAATCTGTAGATGGCTTTGGGTAGTAGAGTTATTTTCACAATGTTGATTCTTCCAATCCACGAACATGGTATATCTCTCCATCTGTTTGTATCACCTTTAATTTCTTTCATCAATGTCTTATAGTTTTCTGCATACAGGTCTTTTGTCTCCTCTGGTAGGTTTATCCTTAGATATTTTATTCCTTTTGTTGCAATGGTAAATGGGGCTGTTTTCTTAATTTCACTTTCAAATTTTTCATCATTAGTGTATAGGAATGCAAGAGATTTCTGTGCCTTAATTTTGTATCCTGCTACTTTACCAAGTTCATTAATTAGCTCTAGTAGTTTTCTGGTAGCATCTTAGGGTTCTCTATGTATAGTATCATGTCATCTGCAAACAGTGACAGCTTTACTTCTTCTTTTCCAACTTGGATTTCTTTTATTTCTTTTTCTTCTCTGATTGCTGTGGCTAAAACTTCCATAACTGTGTTGAATAATGGTGGTGAGAGTGGGCAACCTGGTCTTGTTCCTGATCTTAATGGAAATGCTTTCAGTTTTTCACCATTGAGGACGATGTTGGCTGTGGGTTTGTCATATATGGCCTTTATTACGTTGAGGAATGTTCCCTCTATGCGTACTTTCTGCAGGGTTTTTATCAAAAATGGGTGTTGAATTTTGTCAAAAGCTTTCTCTGCATCTATTGAGATGATCATATGGTTTTTCTCCTTCAATTTGTTAATATGGTGTATCACGTTGATTGATTTGCGTATATTGAAGAATCCTTGCATTCCTGGAATAAACCCCAATTGATCATGGTGTATGATCCTTTTAATCTGCTGTTGGATTCTGTTTGCTAGCATTTTGTTGAGGATTTTTGCATCTATGTTCATCAGTGATATTGGCCTGTAGTTTTCTTTCTTTGTGACATCCTTGTCTGGTTTTGGTATCAGGGTGATGGTGGCCTCATAGAAGGAGTTTGGGAGTGTTCCTCCATCTGCTATATTTTGGAAGAGTTTGAGAGGATAGGTGTTAGCTCTTCTCTAAATGTTTGACAGAATTCGGCTGTGAGACCGTCTGGTCCTGGGCTTTTGTTTGTTGGAAGATTTTTAATCACAGTTTCAAATTCAGTGCTTGTGATTGGTCTGTTCATATTTTCTATTTCTTCCTGATTCAGTCTTGGCAGGTTGTGCATTTCTAAGAATTTGTCAGTTTCTTCCAGGTTGTCCATTTTATTGGCATAGAGTTGCTTGTAGTAGTCTCGTAGGATGCTTTGTATTTCTGCAGTGTCTGTTGTAATTTCTTTTTCATTTCTAATTTTATTGATATGAGTCCTCTCCCTCTTTTTCTTGATGAGTCTGGCTAATGGATTATCAATTTTGTTTCTTTTCTCAAAGAACCAGCTTTTAGTTTGATTGTTCTTTGCTATCGTTTCCTTCATTTCTTTTTCATTTATTCTGCTCTGATTTTTATGATTTCTTTCCTTCTACTGACTTTCGGTTTTCTTTGTTGTTCTTTCTCTAGTTGCTTTAAGTGTAGGGTTAGATTGTTTATTTGAGATTTTTCTTCTTTCTTGAAGTGACATTGAATTGCTATAAACATCCCTCTTAGAACTGCTTTTGCTGCATCCCATAGGTTTTGGGTCTTCATGTTTTCTTTGTCATTTGTTTGAATCCCCATAAGGTTATCAGCTGATTTTTCAGCAGAAACTCTGCAGGCCAGAAGGGAGAGGCAATATACTTAAAGTGATGAAAGGGAAAAAACTACAACCAAGATTACTCAACCGAGCAAGGATCTCATTCAGATTTGGTGGAGAAATCAAAAGCTTTTCAGACAATCAAAAGCTAAGAGAATTCAGCACCACCAAACCAACTTTACAACAAATGCTAAAGAAACTTTTCTAGGGGGGAAACACAAGAGAACAAAAAGACACACAAAACAAACCCAAAACAATTAAGAAAATGGTAATAGGAACATACATATCAATAATAACCTTGAATGTAAATGGATTAAATGATCCAACCAAAAGACAAAGACTATCTGAATGGATACAAAAATATGACCCATATATATGCTATCTACAAGAGACCCATCAGACCTAGGGACACATACAACTGAAAGTAAGGGGATGGAAAAAGATATTCCATGCAAATGGAAATCAAAAGAAGCCTGGAGTAGCAATACTCATATCAGATAAAATACACTTTAAAACAAGAGTACTACAGGAGACAAGAAAGGACACTAGATAATGATCAAGGGATCAATCCAAGAAGAAGATATATCGATTATAAATATATATGCACCCAACATAGGAGCACCTCAATACATAAGGCAAATGCTCACAGCTATAAAAGAGAATATTGAAAGTAACAGAATAATAGTGGGGCACTTTAACACCTCACTTACATTAATGGACAGATGTTCAAGACAGAAAATTAATAACGAAACACAAGCTTTCAATGAAACAATAGACCAGATAGACTTAATTGATATTTACAGGACATTCCATCTGAAAACAGCAGATTACACTTTCTTCTAAAGTGCACATGAAACATTCTCCAGGACAGATCACATCTTTCATCACAAATACAAGAAAACTGAAATCATATCAAGCATCTTTTCTGACCACAATGCTATGAGACTGGAAATCAATTACAGGAAAAACAACTGTAAAAAACACAAATAGGGCTTCCCTGGTGGCGCAGTGGTTGAGAGTCCGCCTGCCGATGCAGGGGACGCGGATTCATGCCCCGGTCTGGGAGGATCTCATATACCATGGAACAGCTGAACCCGTGAGCCATGGCTGCTGAGCCTGCACATCCGGAGCCTGTGCTCCACTACGGGAGAGGCCACAATGGTGAGAGCCCCGCGTACCGCAAAAAAAAATAATAAATAAAAATAAATAAAATTTTAAAAATTAAAAAATCTGAAAGAGAAATTAAGGAAACACTCCCATTTACCACTACAACAAAAAGAACAAAATACCTGGGAATAAACCTATCTAAGGAGACAAAACACCTGTATGCCGAAAACTATAAGACACTGATGAAAGAAATTAAAGATGATACAAATAGATGGAGAGATATACCATGCTCTTGGATTGGAAGAATCAACATTGTGAAAATGACTATACTACCCAAAGCAATCTACAGATTCAATGCAATTCCTATCAAACTACCAATGGCATTTTTCACAGAACTAGAACAAAATATTTCACAGTTTGTATGGCAACACAAAAGACCCCAAATAGTCAAAGCAATCTTGAGAAAGAAAAACGGAGCTGGAGGAAACAGGCTCCCGGACTTCCGACTATATAACAAACCTACAGTAATCAAGATAGTATTCTACTGGCAAAAAAAAAAGAAATATAGATCAATGGAACAGGATAGAATACCCAGAGATAAACCCACGCACATATGGTCACCTTATTTTAGATAAAGGAGGCAAGAATATACAATGGAGAAAAGACAGTCTCTTCAATAAGTGGTGCTGGGAAAACTGGGCAGCTACATGTAAAAGAATGAAATTAGAACACTCCCTAACACCATACAGAAAAATAAACTCAAAATGGATTAAAGACCTAAATATAAGGCCAGACACTGTAAAACTCTTAGCGGAAAACATAGGCAGAACACTCTATGACATAAATCACAGCAAGATCCTTTTTGACCCACCTCCGAGAGAAATCGAAATAGAAACAAAAATAAACAAATGGGACCTAATGAAACTTCAAGCTTTTGCACAGCAAAGGAAACCATAAACAAGACAGAAAGACAACCCTCAGAATGGGAGAAAATATTTGCAAACGAAGCAACTGACAAAGGATTAATCTCCAAAATATACAAGCAGCTCATGCAGCTCAATATCTAAAAAGCAAACAACCGAATCCAAAAATGGGCAGAACAACTAAATAGACAGTTCTCCAAAGAAGATAAACAGATTTGCAAAAAACACATGAAAGAATGCTCAACATCAGTAATCATTAGACAAATGCAAATCAAAAGTACAATGAGGTAGAGAGGAACCAAGATGGCAGAGTAGAAGGATGTGCTCTCACTCCCTCTTGTGAGAACACCAGAATCACAACTAGCTGCTGGACAATCGTCGACAGGAAGACACTGGAACTCACCAAAAAAGATACCCCACATCCAAAGACAAAGGAGAACACAAAATGAGATGGTACGAGGGGCGCAATCACAGAAAAATCAAATCTCATAACTGGTGGGTGGATGACTCACAGACTGGAGAGCACTTACACCTCAGAAGTCCACCCCCTGGAGTGAAGCTTCTGAGCCCCACGTCAGGCATCCCAACCTGGGGGTCTGGCAACAGGAGATATTCCTAGATAATCAGACATTGAAGCCTAGTGGGAATTGATTGCAGGACTTCGACAGGACTGGGGGAAACAGACTCCACTCTTGGAGGGCACACACAAAGTAGTGTGGGCATTGGGACCCAGCGGAAGGAGCAGTGTCCCCAGGGGAGACCAAACCAGACCTACCAGCTAGTGTTGGAGGGTCTCCTGCAGAGGCAGGTGGGTGGGGGGAGGGCTGTGGCTCACCGTGGGGACAAGGACACTGGCAGCAGAAGTTCTGGGAAGTACTCCTTGGTGTGAGTCCTCCCAGAGTCTGTCATTAGCCTCACCAAAGAGCCCAGGTAGGCCCCAGTGTTGGTTACCTCAGGCCAAACAACCAACAGGGAGGGAACACAGCCCAACCCATCAACAATCAAGGGGATT
This sequence comes from Grampus griseus, assembly GCF_964374135.1. Lineage (NCBI taxonomy): Eukaryota > Metazoa > Chordata > Mammalia > Artiodactyla > Delphinidae > Grampus > Grampus griseus. The sequence goes on along the minus strand of NC_139019.1, from coordinate 36,129,871 downwards.
AAAGTTTTACTGAGCTCTGCCCACCAGAGCAACAGTCAGCTCTACCCAACACCAGTCCTGCTCATCAAGCCTCTTAGATAGCCTCAAACACCAGAGGGCAGACAGCAGAAGCAAGAAGACCTACAATCCTGCAGCCTACAGAACAAAAACCACATTCACAGAAAGATAGACAAGATGAAAAGGCAGAGGGCTATGGACCAGATGAAGGAACAAGATAAAACTCCAGAAAAACAACTAAATGAAGTGGAGATAGGCAACCTTCCAGAAAAAGAGTTCAGAATAATGATAGTGAAGATGATCCAGGACCTGGGAAAAAGAATGGAGGCAAAGATCAAGAAGATGCAAGAAATGTTTAACAAAGACCTAGAAAAATTAAAGAACAAACAAACAGAGATGAACAATACAATAACTGAAATGAAAACTACACTACAAGGAATCAATAGCAGAATAACTGAGGCAGAAAAACACATAAGTGACCTGGAAGACAGAATGGTGAAATTCACTGCTGAGGAAGAGAATAAAGAAAAAAAAGAATGAAAAGAAATGAAGATAGCCTAAGAGACCACTGGGACAATATTACGTGCAACAACATACACACTATAGGGGTCCCAGAAGGAGAAGAGAGAGAGAAAGGATCAGAGAAAATATTTGAAGAGATTATAGTCGAAAACTTCCCTAACATGGGAAAGGAAATAGCCACCCAAGTCCAGGAAGCACAGCGAGTGCCATACAGGAGAAACCCAAGGAGAAACACACCAAGACACATAGTAATCAAATTGGCAAAACTTAAAGACAAAAAATAATTATTGAAAGCAGCAAGGGTAAAACGAAAAATAACATACGAGGGAACTTCCATAAGGTTAACAGCTCATTTCTCAGCAGAAACTCTACAAGCCAGAAGGGAGTGGCACGATATACTTAAAGAGATGAAAGGGAAGAACCTACAACCAAGATTAATCTATTCGGCATGGATCTCATTCAGATTTTATGGAGAAATCAAAAGCTTTGCAGACAAGCAAAAGCTAAGAGAATTCAGCATCACCAACCCAGCTCTACAACAAATGCTAAAAGAACTTCTCTAAGTGGGAAACACAAGAAAAGGAAAGGACCTACAAAAACACACCCAAAACAATTAAGAAAATGGTAATAGGAACATACATATCGATAATTACCCTAAACGTGAATGGATTAAATGCTCCAACCAAAAGACACAGGCTTGCTGAATGGATACAAAAACAAGATCAATATATATGCTGTCTATAAGAGACGCACTGCAGACCTAGGGATACTTACAGACTGAAAGCGAGGGGATGGTAAAAGATATTCCATGCAAATGGAAATCAAAAGAAACCTAGAGTAGCTATACTCATATCAGATAAAATAGACTTTAAAACAAAGAATGTTACAAGAGACATGGAAGGACACTACATAATGATCAAGGGGTCAATCCAAAAAGAAGATATAACAACTATAAATAAATATGCAGCCAACAAAGGAGCACCTCAATACATAAGGCAACTGCTAACAGCTATAAAAGAGGAAATAGACGGTAACACAATAATAGTGCGGGACTTTAACACCTCACTTACACCAATGGACAGATAATCCAAAATGAAAATAAATAAGGAAACACAAGCTTTAAATGACACAGTAGACCAGATAGATTTAATTGATATTTATAGGACATTCCATCCAAAAACAGCAAACTACACTTTCTTCTCAAGTGCGCATGGAACATTCTCCAGGATAGATCACATCTTGGGTCACAAATCAAGCCTCAGTAAATTTAAGAAAATTGAAATCAGATCAAGCATCTTTTCTGACCACAACGCTATGAGATTAGAAATGAATTACAGGGAAAAAACGTAAAAAAACACAAACACATGGAGGCTAAACAGTACTTTACAAGATAACCAAGAGATCACTGAAGAAATCAAAGAGGAAATCAAAAAATACCTAGAGACAAATTTCAATGAAAACACGACGATCCTAAACCTATGGGATGAAGCAAAATCACTTCTAAGTGGGAAGTTTATAGCTATACAAGCCTACCTCAAGAAACAAGAAAAATCTCAAATAAACAATCTAACCTTACACCTAAAGGAACTAGAAAAAGAAGAACAAACAAAACCCAAATTTAGCAGAAGGAAAGAAATCAAAAAGAGCAGAAATAAATGAAATAGAAACAAAGAAAACAATAGCAAAAATCAATAAAACTAAAACTTGGTTCTTTGAGAAGATAAACAAAATTGATAAACCATTAGTCAGACTCATCAAGAAAAAGAGGGAGAGGACACAAATCAATAAAATTAGAAATGAAAAAGGAGAAGTTACAACAGACACCGCAGAAATACAAAGCATCCTACGAGACTACTACAAGCAACTCTATGCCAATAAAATAGACAACCTGGAAGAAATGGACAAATTCTTAGAAAGGTATTACCTTCCAAGACTGAACCAGGAAGAAACAGAAAATATGAACAGACCAATCACAAGTGATGAAATTGAAAGTGTGATTAACCATCTTCCAACAAACAAAAGTCCAGGACCAGATGGCTTCACAGATGAATTCTATCAAATATTTAGAGAAGAGCTAACACCCATCCTTCTCAAACCCTTCCAAAAACTTGCAGAGGAAGGAACACTCCCAAACTCATTATATGAGGCCTCCATCAGCCTGATACCAAAACCAGATAAAGATACTACAAAAAAAAGAAAACTACAGACCAGTGTCACTGATGAATATAGATGCAAAAATCCTCAACAAAATGCTAGCAAACAGAATCCAACAACACATTAAAAGGATCATACACCACGATCAAGTGGGATTTATCCCAGGAATGCAAGGATTCTTCCATATACGCAAATCAATCAATATGATACACCAGATTAACAAATTGAAGAATAAAAACCATATGATCATCTCAATACATGCAGAAAAAGCTTTTGACAAAATTCAACACCCATTGATGATAAAAACTCTCCAGAAAGTGGGCATAGAGGGAACCTACCTCAACATAATAAAGGCCATATACGACAAACCCACAGCAAACATCATTCTCAATGGTGAAAAACTGAAAGCATTTCCTCTAAGATCAGGAAAGAGAAAAGGATGTCCACTCTCACCACTATTATTCAACATAGTTTTGGAAGTGCTAGCCATGGCAATCCGAGAAGAAAAAGAAATAAAAGGAATACAAATTGGAAAAGAAGACATAAAACTGCCACTATATGCTGATGACATGATACTATACATAGAGAATCCTAAAAATGCCACCAGAAAACTACTAGAGCTAATCAATGAATTTGGTAAAGTTGCAGGATACAAAATTAATGCACAGAAATCTCTTGCATGCCTATACACTAATGATGAAAAATCTGAAAGAGAAATTAAGGAAACACTCCCATTACCATTGCAACAAAGAGAATAAAATACTTAGGAATAAACCTACCTAGGGAGGCCAAAGACCTGTATGCAGAAAACTATAAGACACTGATGAAAGAAATTAAAGATGATACCAACGGATGGAGAGATATACAATGTTCTTGGATTGGAAGACTCAACATTGTGAAAATGACTATACCACCCAAAGCAATCCACAGATTCAATGCAATCCCTATCAGATTACCAATAGCATTTTTTACAGAACTAGAACAAAAAATCTTAAAATTTGTATGGAGACACCAAAGACCCCGAATAGCCAAAGCAGTCTTGAGGTAAAAAAACAGATCTGAAGGAATCAGACTCCCTGACTTCAGACTATACTACAAAGCTACAGTAATCAAGATAATATGGTACTGGCACAAAAACAGAAACATAGATCAATGGAACAAGATAGAAAGCCCAGAGATAAACCCACGCACCTATGGTCAACTAATCTATGACAATGGAGGTAAAGATATACAATGGAGAAAAGCAAGTCTCTTCAATAAGTGGTGCTGGGAAAACTGGACAGCTACATACAAAAGAATGAAATTAGAACATTCCCTAACACCATACATAAAAATAAACTCAAAATGGATTCGAGACCTAAATGTAAGACCAGACACTATAAAACTCTTAGAGGAAAACAAAGGAAGAACACTCTTTGACAATAAATCACAGCATGATCTTTCTTGATCCACCTCCTAGAGTAATGGAAATAAAAACAAAAATAAACAAATGGGACCTAATGTAACTTCAAAGCTTTTGCACAGCAATGGAAACCATAAACAAGACGAAAAGACAACCCTCAGAATGGGAGAAAATATTTGCAAAAGAATCAACTGACAAAGGATTTATCTCCAAAATATATAAACAGCTCATGCAGCTCAATATTAAAGAAACAAACAACCCAATCTAACAATGGGCAGAAGACCTAAATATACATTTCTCCAAAGAAGACATAGAGATAGCCAAGAGGCACATGAAAAGCTGTTCAACGTCACTAATTATTAGAGAAATGCAAATCAAAACTACCATGAGGTATCACCTCACACCAGTTAGAATGGGCATCATCAGAAAATCTACTAACAACAAATGCTGGAGAGGGTGTGGAGAAAAGGGAACTCTCTTGCACTGTTGGTGGGAACGTAAATTGATACAGCCACTATGGAGAACAGTATGGAGGTTCCTTAGAAAACTAAAAATAGAATTACCATATGATCCAGCAATCCCACTACTGGGCATATACCCAGAGAAAACCACAATTAAAAAAGACACACGCACCCCAATGTTCATTGAAGCACTATTTTCAATAGCCAGGTCATGGAAGCAATCTAAATGCCCACCGACAGACGAATGGATAAAGAAGATGTGGTACATATATACAATGGAATATTACTCAACCATAAAAAGGAATGAAATTGAGTCATTTGTTGAGATGTGGATGGATCTAGAGACTGTCATAGAGAGTGAAGTAAGTCAGAAATAGAAAAACAAATATCGTATATTAGCGCATGTATGTGGAACCTAGAAAAATGGTACACGTGAACCGGTTTGCAGGGCAGAAATTGAGACACTGATGTAGAGAACAGACGTATGGACACCAAGGGGGGAAATCCGCAGGGGGGTGGGGATGGTGGTGTCCTGAATTGGGCAATTGGGATTGACATGTATACACTGATGTGTATAAAATTGATGACTAATAAGAACATGCAGTATAAAAAAACAAACAAACAAACAAAACAACTAATACTAAACTTTCTTTGGGTTATTTGTATGGAAATATGTTAATATAAATGTTTCAGACATTACATGAAATTCTTAAAAATCTTATATGTTCTGGTATAATGTTATAAGTCAAAATTCTAGTTATTACTTTAAAATGTATATCTCAGAAATAACTAAATTTCCTTGTCAATTGCATTATTATGAGCTTTCATCAAATCTTTAACCGTGGTCATTTTTAAGTCTTTTGTCATTTACAGACAGTTCTGGGTGTACTCTGATGCTTTTGCAAAAATGTTCCTATAAAAGGGTTTCATCTTCAAGGAATTCATGGAAAAGACTCTGACAAGTACAGGTTTCTAGTAACTGACTATACTGCTGAAGTGAATGAATAAGCATTTTCAGAACTCTAATGGAAAACTGATGAATTCATAAAAGTGCTAACAAAAGATCAAGATGGAAAAAAAAGGAAAAAACAATAATAAGTCAGAATCCCCCCACCCGCATTTCTGTTAATGTTTTGGAATCCATGTAGTATGGACTTTATTCTTTCTTTGATGTATAGTTACTTATGCATTCTCATGAATATAATCTCTGGGTCCTCAAATTTTCTGTTTTTTTATGCTTAGTGTTTTATAAAGTTAGTTATATTATTTTTCATTTACATGTTCAAAATTAAGCTAGAGTTAATGACCTCAAGAAAAAATCACCTCACACCATACATTCTTTTTAACCAGGTTTCAATTAACTGGAAAATTTGGGTAATACTGTGTAATGAACCTCTCTCCCTCTTTCCTCCCTCTCTTTCCCCTCCCTCCTTCCCCTCTCCCTCTCCTCCTTATTTCCTTCCTTCCTTCCTTCCCTCCCTCCTGCCTTGCTTCCTTCCTTGCTTTTTCCCCTCTTTCCATACTTTGACATAATCTAATCTTTGCTCCAGTTTTAGCTTTATTTTTTGCATAGAAACATTAAAAATAACAAAATCCCAAATCCTAAACTACGCATTTTCCTCCTTCAAAGCTCATACAATCCTAAAGCTATAAATTCCTTGTCTTCTAGATGATAATACAGAGGCCCAGGAAGTTCAGTTGTCCTGCCCACTTTCATTCTCACAGGAGAGTCATAATTAGGTCCCAGATCTCCAGCACCATTTGCATTACACAACTGCTCCTCTCATTTGGTTGTGTGTGCGTGTGTCTCCCCTGTTCTGCTCTTCCTTCCAAGCCTTCTCCCTTCCACAGACAAATATTAAATACCAAGTATGTGCCAGCCACTGTTCAAGGTGTTAGGAGATATGAAGATGAACAAGGCAGTCTCTGTTTTCTAGAAAGTTACAATTTAGTAAGGGATTCAGACAAGTAACAAATAATTACAGTACAGCATGAAGATGGGTGCCTATGAAGGTGGTCAAAAGATACAAACTTCCAGTTGTAAAATAAGTAAGACATGGGAATGTAATGTACAGCATGGCAACTAGTTAATAATATGGTATTGATTATTTGAAATTTGCTAAGAGGGTAGACCTTAAAAGTTCTCATTACAAGAAAAAGAAGTTCTTTGGAACTATGTGTAGTTGTTACCGATCAGGGTCCTTGGGCTCTACCCTGCTTTTGCTCCCGGAACCTCAGAAGTGGCAGTTGTGTTTTGGCCTTTATGTATCTTGCTTATAACTTGCCCCAACTGCTCATGCATGTGGTTATTTTTAGTCCCTTATAGTTTCTTTGTATTCAGTTGCTGGAGGAGTTGAGGAGATGTTTGTCCAGGTGCAAGCACTACAGTAAAGGGTCCCAGGTCCCAGCCTGTTTCATAGTGACAGATGTTAACTAGACCTATTGTGATGATCATTTCCACTGTATACAGATATCAAATCATTGTTATGTTGTACACCTAATGTTAGACGTCAATTGTATAATTTTTATAATTCAATAAAAAATGAATTATATCTATCCCTTGAATATAAAATAAAAAATTAAATTAAAACATTTTTTAAATTAAAAAAAAAAGTACAATGAGATAGCACCTCACACCGGTCAGAATGGCCATCATCAAAAAATCTACAAACAATAAATGCTGGAGAGGGTGTGCAGAAAAGGGAACCCTCTTGCACTGTTGGTGAGAAGTAAATTGATACAGCCACTATGGAGAATAGTATGGGGAGTTCCTTAAAAAACTAAAAATAGAACTACCATATGGCCCAGCAATCCCACAACTGGTCATATAGCCTGAAAAATCCACAATTCAAAAAGAGTCTTGTACCACAATGTTCATTGCAGCTCTATTTACAATAGCCAGGACATGGAAGCAACCTAAGTGTCCATCAACAGATGAATGGTTAAAGAAGATGTGGCACATATATACAATGGAATATTAGCCATAAAAAGAAATGAAATTGAGTTATTTGTAGTGAGGTGGATGGACCTAGAGTCTGTCATACAGAGTGAAGTAAGTCAGAAAGAGAAAAACATATATCGTATGCTGACACATATATATGGAATCTTAAAAAAAAAAGATTCTGAAGAACCTAGGGGCAGGACAGGAATAAAGACGCAGACATAGAGAATGGACTTGAGGACATGGGGAGGGAGAAGGGTAAGCTGGGACGAAATGAGAGAGTGGCATGGACATATATACACTACCAAATGTAAAATAGATAGCTAGTGGGAAACAGCCGCCTAGCACAGGGAGGTCAGCTGTGTGCTATGTGACCACTTAGAGGGGTGGGATAGGGAGGGTGATAGGGAGACACAAGAGGGAGGGCTTATGAGGATATATGTATACATATAGCTGATTCACTTCGTTATACAGCAGAAACTAACACAACATGGTAAAGCAATTATACTCCAATAAAGGTGTTAAATAAATTAATTAATTAAATTAAAAGTAAAATTTTTTTTTAAATTTTAAAACAAATACATGGAGGCTAAACATGTGCTACTAAATAACCAAGGGATCACTGAAGAAAGCAAAGAAGAAATTAAAACACCAAAGCATTTTTGAAAAAGAACCAAGATGAAGGTTTACATTACCTGATTTCAAGAGTTACTATCACGCTACAGTAATCAGAGCAATTCAATATTGGCATAAAGATAGGCATATAGATCATTAAATAAAGAGTTCATAAATAGATCTACAGATATGTGACTAATGGATTTTCAAATAAATACAAAAATAATTCAATGGGGGAAGGTATTCTCTTCAACAATTGATACCAAAGCAATAGAATAGCCATATTAAAAAAAAAAAAAGAGAGAAGCTTGACCATTACTTCATACCATACATAAAAATTAGGTTTAAAAAAATGGATCATTGACCTAAGCATAAAAGTCCAAACATCATAACACTTCTAAAATAATCCAAAAGGGAAAATATTCTTAAATATTAAAGTAATCAAAGATTTCTTAAACAAAACAAAAAGCGCATGCACATGCATGCGCACACGCACACACACACACACACAAAGACACACTATGAACCATAGGGAAAAAAAAAAGCAAAAGTCTGGGCTTTATCAAATAAAAAGCTCGTACTCTTCAAAATATGCCGTTATGAAAAGGCAGGCCAAAAACTGGGAAAAAATACTTCCAGTGTTTCTGACAAAGAATATGTATCCAGAAAAAAAAAAAGAACTCTTATAACTCAATGTTAAATAGACAGCCTAATTTATTTTCATTTGGCAAAAGACTTGAACAAACTCTTCATTAGAAAATATATATAAATGGCCAACAACCATGTGAAAAGATGCCTCATCATCATTGGTCATCAGAAAGCTGTACATTAAAATCACAGTGAGCTAACATTACACACTCATTAGAAGGTTAAAAAAATTTTTAAGTGATAGCAACAAGTGGTGCCAAGAAAATAGAGCACCTGAAACTCTCATACACTGATGATAAAATGTAGAATGGTATATTCACTTTGGAGAACATTTTGGCAGTTGATTATAGAGTAAAAGTTAACCGTATGAATGAAACACTCCCCTCCCGATATTTAGCAAGAGAAATTAAAGCATACATCTACTAAAAGACTTGAACATATATTCATAGTCCAAAACTGGAAGCAATCCAAATGTCCAACAACATGTGAATGGATAGATAAAATGTGGTCTATTCAAACCATGGAATATTATTCAGCCATAAAGGAAACAAACTACAAATACATGTAACATGGATGTAATATCTCCAAAACAAAATGCTTAGCAAAAGAAGAGAGACAAAAGTGTACATACTCTATGATTCTACTTGAATGAAACTGTAAAAGAAGAAAATCTAATCTGTAGTTCTATAAAGTACATCACTAGTTGTCTAGATCTACTGGAGTAGTAATTGACTACAAAGGGAATGAGAAACAATTTTGGCACTAATGGAAACATTATAAATTTTGAGTGGAGTTGTGGTTACACAGATATGGTCAAACTCGTCTAAACATACATGTAAAATTAGTTCATTTATTGTATGTATCTCAGTAAGGTTGATTTTTAAAGGAAAATATTTATTCTATATATAAATAATAAAATAAAATGCCTGAATCATAAAGAGATCTGAATATTAACTCAAATAGTCTAACTGAAAACTTAGATCATTCTCCATCTGTTTATTCATTCAATATTGTGGTTTATAAATGTCAATTTGATTAAGCTGGAATTTTTGTCCCAGAATCCTTTTAACTATATGGTCCTGAGTTACAGTTGGCTAAAAAAGGAATCTGCATGAGACTTAGAAGGCAGAAGTGAGGCAGCAGCCTTACTTTCTGAAGGTCATTGTGGTTAGATGTAGTGATGGACTCAGAGGTACCCATGGTTTCTAAATTGTCTTTGCCCTTTTCCATCCGATATCCAGCTTCTCTCCCAACTACACTCCCAACTGACACTATAGCTCAGATACACCACGAGATACTTGCTGTAGGACCACAGAAGTGGTATCTACATAGACGCACCATTCCCTCCTCCCCACATAGTTTTGACTTCCCTTGCAATATGATTTCAGTATCTGAACATGTTTGATTTCTCAGATGAACTGATGCTTTCTTCTCTGATCATCCAATTTCGCTCATAGACCTTAACTTTCCCAATTCTTCCAACAATCATATAAGGCCTAATACCTATAATAAATCTATTATGACAGGCGTTAGCAAATTTTTTCTGTAAAGGGCTATAGAACATATATTTTAGGCTTTGCAAGCCAAAAGATGAAATCAAGGATATTGTATAGGTACTCATATAACAAGAGAGAAACAAATTTCCACAATTTTTATTGATAACAAAGTAAAATCGTAATTGAGTACAATTTTTATAATACCTATCTACTAATTAGAAGAATGAAATTTCTTTTTTTTTGGTGGGGGAAAACATTATTTTTAATTGGGATTCAAAGTTACTGTTCCTTACCCCCTGAGCACACAATATTACTTGAGCATATCCAACACTTACAACACTTGTAAGGCATTTATAAGAGTCTACTAGAAGTCTATTCTTGATATTTGCCCTTTAGCATGTCATTAAATTGCAGATTAATTACTTCCAGCTGAAGAACAGATGGAAGCCCCTGGGTTTGCTGGGTTAAATGGATTTTGAAATATGGAAATTTCCTTTACATTTGCATTAAGGTCTAAATGTGCTTGCAAGGAATGGGAGGAAGTATTTGCAAGGCATATATCTGAGAAAGGAATATTTAATATAAAGAACTACAACTCAACAACAGAAAAACGCAATCCAAATTCAAAAATGAGCAAAGGACTTGATATTCTCCCAAGAAGATATGCAAATGGATAAAAAGTACATGAAAAGATGTTCAGCATCACTAACCATTAGGGAAATTCAAATCAAAACCACAATATGATACTACTTCACACCCATATACACACAAACACACACACACACACACAATACTGGCAAGGATATGGCAAAATCGGATCCCTTGTTTATTACTGCTGGTGGGAATATAAAATGATGTAGCCACTGTAGAAAACAGTTCAGCAGTTCCTCAAAAAGTTAAGCATAGAATTACCATATGCTCCAGCAATTTCACTTTTGGTATATCCAAAGGAAGCAAAAGTAAGGACTCAAACAGATACTTGTACACCAATGTTCATAATAGCATTTTTCACAATAACCAAAAGGTAGAAACAGCCCAAACGTCTATAGATGGATGGATAAACAAAATGTGGTATATATATATATAAACAATAAGATATTATTTATCTTTTAAAAGAAATGAAATTCTAATATGTGCTAACATGGATGAATCTTGACAACATTATGTTAAGTGAAAGGAACCAGATAAAAAAGGACAAATACTGTATGATTCCACGTATATGAGGTACCTAGAATAGGCAAATTCTTAGAGGCAGAAAATAGAATAGAGGTTGTCAGGGGCTGGAGAGAGAAGTAAATGGGGAGCTCTTTCTTAACAGTTTGTTTGGGATGATAAAAACATTCTAGAAATGGACAGTGATGATGGTTGCACAACATTGTGAATGTATGTAATGCCACTGAATTGGACACTTAAAGTAGTTAAAATGATAAATTTTATGTATATATATTTTACCACAGGAAAAGAAATTTAAGAGCTGCTAGAACTATAGTTTGGGCTTAGAAAATACATCCGCTACAAAGTTGTGTAAGAATGAAGATCTCAATTCTTGTCTTTTGACAGCACCTATGTGTATAAAGTAGTTTAACATTACTCATTATTGAAAAAAATATTAGTTGACATTCAAATGTCTTACCCGAAGTATAAGTTTATAAGTGCTGTTTTGCCTTTGTAATTTTAGGTTGAATTCATTAAGAAACATTATCAAGTCTTCAGCTAAGGCTAATTTTCAAAGCTATGCAGTGTGCAAAAAATACTGGGTGAGGGCAATTCTTCAGAAAAATTTCACTCTCTTCCATGAGCTCAGAAAAATCACAGTAAAACTTTACCACTGCTAAGCCATTATATTGCTTTGTGGTAGGGAAAGTTAGAATATTCAGCTTCCATTTCTGGCAAAAATTCATGGAACTGATAATGGCTAAGTTTATAAGAGCTAATGAAGTTTACCACTGATGACACCAGTTCAAAGACACATAATAAATTCAAAAGTGCCTCTGGTGAATAATAGAATAAATAGCCATAGACTTTAAACAACTTTAATTTTCATAGGTTTTGCCCATTTGTCCAACTAATTCTTTTTCTGCTCCACACATATTTTACCACCATAAGTAGTAATACATCTTAGCAGACTCCACTTCAGCTTGTACTAAATTCATTTTTTTCTGAACTTCTTTGAAAATATTCTCATTTGTAGTTGTTCCACACACACTATTCATAGGGGCTAATTCTTCAGTCAATTCAAATTCATCATTGCCTCAAAAGAAACAACAACTGAGTAGTATCAGTAACATCTATTGATTCATCAAGGGAAAATTATTCATTTGCCTTGTTTTTTAATTGGCTGTTGATGTTACTTCCAATATCGTCGACTCTTCAAACAACTGTTCTCACCAAATGGTTAATAGTCTTAAATGAGTTTATTTTCTCTGAATGCATTTCTTTGGTTGCCAAAGTCAAGCACAGTTTAATTAACTCATTATTCTTAAACAGCTTTCCTTGCTTTGCTAACAAATGAGAAACCCAGAAACTTACTTTGGTTGTAGTCTCATTTTCACTTTTTATTTTTGTGAACAAATTCTTCTGTGATGGATATTCCATTTTAAATTATCTGATTTTTCTTTCCTTTGCATTTCTAGGAGTTGGAAATATTGTGATAAGTACTTAGTCTGGTAATGCTGACATATACTGTGCTCTTCCAGCACAGCTATCATGTTATTTCACGAAAACAAAATGCTTGGCCATCTACTGAAACAACAAAATAATTCACACTTCACCGTGCCTTGAAAGAGCAACATTCAAAGTCTACCTTTCTTGTTTTGACACAATAGGTATGCACTGATAATAAAAAATAAGTAAACAGGTAAAATGTCACAGTCTGGCAATATGCATGGCAGTTGAAACACTGCAGTTATAGCTGCATCACTGCCATTTGTAGTGTGTTATGCAGCAGGGCGAAGTGATAAAAGCACCACAGACAGTCTTGCAGCTACAACTCTGCCTTTTTAGCATGAACACACTCATGGATGACACATTCATGAAGAGGGTGGCTGTATTCCAATAACACTTTACTTACAGACACTAAAACTTGAATTTCATATCATTTCCATACCATAAAATACTATTCTTTTGATTTTTTCCACCATTTAAAAATGTAAAAACACTCAGCTTAAAATCTGTACAGAAATAGGTAGTGGGTCATATTTAACCACAGGGGTCATAATTTGCTGATTTATTCAATAACTCATAGTGGTTATGTCTCACTGACTGAACTATGACACAATATATATTCAGTGCCAACTATGTTTCAGATCCCTGCCAGGCAAAGAAGACACAAAGATGAATATTACAGGGTATCTGTCCTCAAAAGGTCTATATACATTCAATAGTTTTCTGTAATAAAAATTTAACAAGTATTTGCCTGTCCTCTACTAGATACTTGGCATGATATTGTGTGAGATACCAATAGCTTTACTCCTTAAATCTTTCTCAGCCTTGTTTCGGAGACAAGTCATGCCCATATCCAGTTACCTACTGCTGTGTAACAAGTTACCACAAACTAAGCAACTTAGAAAAACACACATTTATTATCTCACAGTTTCTGTGGGTCAGGAGTTCATTCATGGTTTAACTGGGTCCTCTGGCCTAGGGTCACACAACTGCAAAGGTGTTAATTAACTGTCTTCTCATCTCGACTGGGAAAGAATCTCTTCCCAGGCTCACTCAGGCTGTTAGTAGAATGTATTTATTTTTTTGGTGGTTCTAGGAGTGAGGGTACTGGCTTCTTGTCTAGCATCTGGAGGCCTCTCTCAGCTCTTAAAGGCTACTCTAGCTCTGTGCCTCCCAGCATGACCACTTACTTCCTCAATGCCAGCTAAAAAGAGAGAGTCTCGGGCTTCCCTGGTGGTGCAGTGGTTGAGAGTCCGCCTGCCGATGCAGGGGACATGGGTTCGTACCCCGGTCCAGGAAGATCCCACATGCCGCGGAGGGGCTGGGCCCGTTAGCCATGGCCGCTGAGCCTGCGCTCCGCAACAGGAGAGGCCACAACAGTGAGAGGCCCGCGTACCGCAAAAAAAAAAAAAAAAAAGAGAGAGAGAGAGAGTCTCTAGAGGAAGTCTGCAAGCCAGACGGAGCTTGATGTGGTATAACATAATCAAGGGAGTAACATCCGATCACCTGTATCATATTGTACTGGTTACTAGCAAGACACAATTTCTACCTGCCCTCAAAAGGAGGAAATTATACAAGGACATGAACATCAGGAGGCCCATATCACGGGGGGGGTCCCCCTAGAGATAATCTGCCATGGGCTCAAAGAGGAATAAAATAAAATATATGATCAAAAGGGAAATGGTATGATATAGACCACTGGTTTTCAAAGTACCTAAAGAATATAGAATAGACGGGAATTATTAAGTAAGGCCTCATGGAGAAAGAAAGGTCTCAGCTTGTCTTTGAACACTATGTAGACTAAAGCATTCATAAAATTCCTTAGGAAATGACACCATTCATGATAATGTTACTACAGCAATATAATTGGAGATTTGCAGTAAAATGCTGTGACTCACTAGAATTCAATCCTTTTCAAGACTTCATGTAAGATGTGATATGCTTCCAGTATTTCAATCAAGAATAAACTGCGCTCCCTTAAATAAAAGCCCTATACAAAACTCAGTAGCAACTAAAAGAAGAAAATAATCATTGTATTCATTCCAGCCCTATCTAATCTGATTTAAATAACTCAATAAGTGATGTTAATACTATTCACCATTCCACTTAGATACAGAAGAAGGAAGGGAAAGGAATAGAAGGAGAAAGGGAAATGATTTCTATTTCTCCAGCATTTACAGAACACTTACACTGCTGCAGAAAACGGGTCCAAATATGGAGACTGACAAACTATTAGCATAGACTATACAATGCAACTGATGATGATAATTCATGCTTACAATTCTTTATAGTCAATAGAAGTAGTTTCATAACTAAAGAAAGTGGGCATTTCTGGCTTCTCATATTCAAATGCTATTTTTGATTCACTTCTAACTTCCTTATTTAAACATTCTTTTCTCCCAAATTAGCCAACAGATTCTTTCTCAGTGAGCACAAACCTCATGGAAAGTTACAGTTTTTAAGTTGCTCCCATTTCTTAGTTCTCAATAAGCCAAAAGGATTACATTGCTTCAGATCAAGAAATCTAACTTTAAAAATTCCTATTTGAGGGCTTCCCTGGTGGTGCAGTGGTTGAGAGTCCACCTGCTGATGCAGGGGACACAGGTTCATGCCCCGGTCCAGGAAGATCCCACATGCCGCGGAGCGGCTAGGCCCATGAGCCATGGTCGCTGAGCCTGTGCTCCACAATGGGAGAGGCCACAACAGTGAGAGGCCCGTGTACCGCAAAAAAAAAAAAAAATCCTATTTGAGTTAAGAAAAAGAATGGAAATTTCCTTCCCTAAAAGGTAATTCTAAGAGATCCATGTGAATTCATAAATGCCAATTCTATGTTCACAAACACTGATCAAATGATCCAAAATACTAGATATATTCATGCATAGACTTTATATCACTAATAATTATACTAAGTGAAAGATAACCATATTAATGAAATAGATATTTGAGATATAGACAGAAATAAAGATAAAACTTGGTCAATAAAAACCTGGAGTTTTCTGTAATAACAGATAAACCAATACCATTTAACCTCCCAGATGTGGGTGTCTAGGAAAATATGCAACTCTGAGTCTACTAAGAGAAAAGCTCTAAGGCAAGAAGTGGCTGGTTCTGAGACAAAGTTCCAGACCAGCTGGGTCTCAGCCCAAAGACTAAGTTCCAAATAACAGACAGTTTCACCACTGTCCACAGCACTCACCAAAAGAAAAAGGAAAGAAAGAAACCTTTACTCAGTACTTATGCTGAAGATTATTTGGCTAACACCTTGGTTCATCTTATCATATACACTCTCAGTCCAAACTCAGGCCTTGATTTCCTTATTACTAGTAATTGTAGAACAATTTTCCTTGTTGTAGAAGCTTGATTCCTCAGGCTCTTCTTGAACCACATCATTTCCTCATCTATCTATTCAATCAAACACCAAATCACTGATTACTTCACTTCACCCCAGTTGATTTAGTGCTTTACCACCTTATGCCTGGACTACTAAAATTGGCTGTCAGTGGCTCCTTCTGCCTGAATTTTCTTCATAATGTCCTATCTTTCACATTGCTACTGGGATTTATCACTTCCTGACTGAGAACAGGCAGTAAGAGCTCCCTTTGGCTATTAAAAGGTAAAGGTTCCTTGTCTTTATTTCAGTGCCCTCTGAGTTATCCCTCAGGATTTCCCTAAGCCTACCCAAATCTGAAACCATGTTTCACCAAGCGGATCTTTCTTTTTATCACTATTCCATTTTTTTAACATCTTTATTAGGGTATAATTGCTTTACAATGGTGTGTTAGTTTCTCCTTTATAACATAGTGAATCAGCTATACATGTACATATGTCCCCATATATCCTCCCTCTTGCGTCTCCCTCCCACCCTCCCTATCCCACCCCTCTAGGTGGTCACAAAGCACCTAGCTGGTCTCCCTGTGCTATGCGGCTGCTTCCCACTAGCTATCTATTTTACGTTTGGTTGTATATATAAGTCTATTCCATTTTTATTTATGTCATTCTTTTCTCCTAGGGGTCCTACTTCACATCTCTCAGCTTAATAGCACGTCTTCCATTAAAATTTCCATACACATACCTTTCTTCTTTTTCTAAACGCAAATAGCATTCTGCACCAAACTCAGTTTTTTATCAATGACTGTATCTTACTCTTGAATATATATATATAAAAATATAATTACTCTTAAAGAAGTCTTATCTTTCTTACTGTTGTATGAGCATACATGGCTTATTTATGCTTTACTCACAAATAAATTTTGAACAACAAAAAAATTTCTTAAAATTACTTGTTGAATGAATGCAATAGGGAAATCTTTAAAAACCAAATACCATATATTGTTGTATATGATGACTATAAAAAGAAACTGTTTTAACTCATAAGTGCGACTAACAGACTCACAAACTCTACATGGAAAATTGTTTCCTGGGGAGACCTTCAAGACAGCAGAGGAGTAAGACATGGAGATCACCTTCCTCCCCACAAATACATCAGAAATACATCTACATGTGGAACAACTCCTACAGAACACCTACTGAACGCTGGCAGAAGACCTCAGACCTCCCAAAAGGCAAGAAACTCCCCATGTACCCGGGTAGGGAAAAGAAAAAAGAAAAAACAGAGACAAAAGAATAGGAACGAGACCTGCACCAGTGGGAGGGAGCTGTGAAGGAGGAAAAGTTTCCACACCCTAGGAAGCCCCTTGGCGGGAGGAGACTGCGGGTGGCAGACGGGGTAAGCTTCGGAGCCTTGGAGGAGAGCGCAGCAACAGGGGTGCGGAGGGCAAAGTGGAGAGATTCCCGCACAGAGGATCGGCGCCGACCGGCACTCACCAGCCCGAGAGGTTTGGCTGCTCACCCGCCAGGGCGGGCGGGGGCTGGGAGCTGAGGCTCGGGCTTCGTTCGGAGCGCAGGGAGAGGACTGGGGTTGGCGGCGTGAACACAGCCTGAAGGGGTTAGTGCGCCACAGCTAGCCGGGAAGGAGTCCGGGAAAAATTCGGGACTTGCCTAAGAGTCAAGAGACCATTGTTTCGGGGTTTGTGAGGAGAGGGGATTCAGAGCACCGCCTAAACGGGCTCCAGAGACGGGCGCAAGCTGCGGCTATCAGCACGGACACCAGAGACGAGCATGAGACGCTAAGGCCGCTGCTGCCGCCACCAAGAAGCCTGTGTGCAAGCACAGGTCATTATCCACACCTCCCCTCCTGGGAGCCTGTGCAGCGCGCCACTGCCAGGGTCCCGTGATCCAGGGACAACTTCCCCAGGAGAATACACGGCAGCCCTCAGACCGTTGCAATGTCACACCAGCCTCTGCCACAGCGCAGGCTTACCATGCATTCCATACCCCTCCCTCCCCCGCGGCCTAAGTAAGACAGACACCCCTACTCAGCTGCGCCTTTAACCCCATCCTGTCTGGGCGGGAACAGACGCCCTCAGGCGACCTACACACAGAGGCAGGGCCAAATCCAAAGCTGAATTCCAGGAGGTGTACGAACAAAGAAGAGAAACGGAAAATTCTCCCAGCAGCCTCAGGAGCAGCTGAATAAATCTCCAGTCAACTTGATGTACCTGCATCTGTGGAATACTTAAACACACAATGAATCATCCCAAAATCGAGGCAGTGGACTTTGGGAACAACTGTACACTTGGGGTTTGCTTTCTGCATCTAATTTGGTTTTGGTTTTATGTTTATCTTAGTTTAGTATTTATACTTTATTATCATTGGTATATTTGTTTATTAATTTGGTTGCTCTCTTGCTTTTTTTTAATATATATAGATATTTTTTTTCTTTTCTTTTTTTCTCTTTTTGTGAGTGTGTATGTGTACGTTTCTTTCTGTGATTTTGTCTGTATAGCTTTGCTTTTACCATTTGTCCTAGGGTTCAGCCTGTCCAGTTTTTTTGTTGCTGTTGTTTTTTTTAGTGTAGTTTTTAGCTGTGATTATCACTGGTAGATTTGTTTTTTGGTTTGGCTGCTCTTTCTTTCTATCTTTTTTTTCCTTAAAATTGTTTTCTATTTTTAATATTTTTTTATTTTAATAACACTTTTTTTCTTTCTTTTTTTCTCCCTTTTATTCTGAGCCATGTTGCTGACAAGGTCTTGGTGCTCTGGCCAGGTGTCCAGCCTGTGCCTCTGAGGTAGGAGAGCCAAGTTCAGGACATCCACAAGAGATCTCCCAGCTCCATGTAATATCAAACAGTGAAAGCTCTCCTATGAGATTTCCATCTCAACTCTAAGACCCAGCTCCACTCAACGACCAGCAAGCTACAATGCTGGACACCCTATGCCAAAAAACTGGCAAGACAGGAACACAACCCCACTCAGTAGCAAAGAGGCTGCTTAAAATCATAAGAAGGTCACAGACACCCCAAAACACACCACCAGACAGTCTTGCCAACGAGAAAAAGAAGATCCAGCCTCATCCACCAAAACACAGGCACCTGCCCCCTCCACCAGGAAGCCTACACAACCCACTGAACCAACCTTACCCACTGGGGGCAGAAACCAAAAATAATGGGAACTATGAACCTGCAGCCTGTGAAAAGGAGATCCCAAACACAGTACGTTAAGCAAAATGAGAAGACAGAGAAACACATAGCAGATGAAGGGGCAAGGTTAAAACCCACAACACCAAACAAATGAAGAGGAAATAGGCAGTCTACCTGAAAAAGAATTCAGAGTAATGATAGTAAAGATGATCAGAAATCTTAGAAATAGAATGGAGAAAAAACAAGAAACGTTTAACAAGGACCTAGAAGAACTAAACAGCAAACAAACAATCATGAACAACACAATAAATAAAACTAAAAATTCTCTAGGAGGAATCAATAGCAGAATAACTGAGGAAGAAGAACAGATAAGTGAGCTGGAAGATAAAATAGTGGAAATAACTACCACTGAGCAGAATAAAGAAAAAAAATGAAAACAATTGAGGACACTCTCAGAGACTTCTGGGAAAACATTAAATACACCAACATTCAAATCATAGAGGTCTCAAGAGAAGAAGAGAAAAAGAAAGGGACTGAGAAAATTTTGAAGAGATTATAGTTGAACACTTCCCTAATATGGGAAAGGAAATAGTCAATCAAGTCCAGAAAGTGCAGAGAGTCCCATAGAGGAAAAATCCAAGGAGAAACACACCAAGACACATATTAAGCAAACTATCAAAAATTAAATACAAAGCAAAAATATTAAAAGCAGCAAGGGAAAAATGACAAATAACATACAAGGGAATCCCCATAAGGTTAACAGCTGATCTTTCAGCAGAAACTCTGCAAGGAAGAAAGGAGTGGCAGGACATATTTAAAGTGATGAAAGGGAAGAAACTACAACCAAGATTACTCTACCCAGCAAGGATCTCATTCAGATTCCACAGAGAAATTAAAAGTTTTACAGACACAGAAAAGCTAGGAGAAATCAGCACCACCAAACCAGCTTTACAACAAATGCTAAAGGAACTTCTCTAGGCAGGAAACACAAAAGAAGGAAAACACCTACAATAACAAACCCAAAACAATTAAGAAAATGGGAATAGGAACATACATATTGATAATTACCTTAAATGTAAATGGATTAAATGCTCCAACCAAAAGACATAGACTGGCTGAATGGATACAAAAACAAGACCTGTATAAATGCTGTCTACAAGAGACCCTCTTCAGACATAGGGTCACATACAGACTGGAAGTGAGAGGATAGAAAAAGATATTCCATGCAAATGGAAATCAAAAGAAAGCTGGAGTAGCAATTCTCATATCAGACAAAGTAGACTTTAAAATAAAGACTATTACAAGAGACAAAGAAGGACACTACGTAATGATCAAGGGATCAATCCAAGAAGAAGATATAACAATTGTAAATATCAATGCACCCAACATAGGAGCACCTCAATACATAAGGTTAATGCTAACAGCCATAAAAGGGGAAATTGACAGTAACACAATCACAGTGGGAGACTTTAACACCCCACTTTCACCAATGGACAGATCATCCAAAATGAAAATAAAAAGGAAACACAAGCTTTAAATGATACATTAAAGAATATGGGATTTAATTGACATTTATAGGACATTCTAGCCAAATACAACAGAACACACTTTCTTCTCAAGGGTTCATGGAACATTCTCCAGGAGAGATCATATCTTGGGTCACAAATTAAGCCTTGGTAAATATGACAAAATTGAAATAGTATAAAGTATCTTTTCCGACCACAACACTATGAGACTAGATATCAATTACAAGAAAAAAAATCTGTAAAAAATACAAACACATGGAGGCTAAACAATACACTACTAAATAACGAAGAGATCACTGAATAAATCAAAGAGGAAATCAAAACATACCTAGAAACAAATGACAATGAAAACATGATGACCCAAAACCTATGGGAGGCAGCAAAAGCAGTTCTAAGAGGGAAGTACATAGCAATAATATCCTACCTCAAGAAACAAGAAACATCTCAAATAAACAACCTAACCTTAGACCTAAAGCAATTAGAGAAAGAATGACAAAAAACCCCAAAGTTTGCAGAAGGAAAGAAAGCATAAACATAAGATCAGAAATAAATGAAAAACAAATGAAGGAAACAATACCAAAGATCAAAAAAACTGAAAGCTGGCTCCTTGAGAAGATAAACAAAATTCATAAACCATTAGTCAGACTCATCAAGAAAAAAGTGAGAAGACTCAAATCAATAGAATCAGAAATAAAAAAGGAGAAGTAACAACTGATACTACAGAAATACAAAGGATCATGAGAGATTACTACAAGCAACTCTATGCCAATAAAATGGACAAACTGGAAGAAATGGACAAATTCTTAGAAAAAAGCACAACCTCTGACACTGAACCAGGAAGAAATAGAAAATATTAACAGACCAATCACAAGTAATGAAATTGAAACTATGATTAAAAATCTTCCAACAAACAGAAGTCCAGGACCAGATGGCTTCACATGTGAAATCAGATATTTAGAGAAAGTTAACACCTATCCTTCTCAAATTCTACCAAAATATAGAAGAGGGAGGAACACTCCCAAACTCATTCTACAATGCTACCATCACCTTGATACCAAAAGTAGACCAAGATGTCACAAAGAAGAAAACTACAAGCCAATATCACTGATGAACACAGATGCAAAAATCCTCAACAAAATACTAGCAAACAGGGGTTCCCTGGTGGCACAGTGGTTGAGAATCTGCCTGCCAAGGCAGGGGACATGCGTTAGAGCCCTGGACTGGGAAGATCCCACATGCCACAGAGCAGCTAGACCCGTGAGCCACAACTACTGAGCCTGTGTGTCTGGAGCCTTTGCTCCGCAACAAGAGAGACCGCAACAGTGAGAGGCATCCACACCGCGATGAAGAGTGGCCCCAGCTCGCCGCAACTAGAGAAAGGCCTTGCACAGAAATGAAGACCCAACACACCCAAAAATAAATAAATAAATGAATAAAAAAAAAATACTAGCAAACAGAATCCAACCACACATTAAAAGCAACATACACTGTGATCAAGTGGGGTTTATCCAGGAATGCAAGGATTCTTCAATATATGCAAATCAATCAATGTGATACACCATATTAACAAATTGAAGGAGAAAAACCATACAATCATCTCAATAGATGCAGAAAAAGCTTTCTACAAAATTCAACACCCATTTATGATAAAAACTCTCCAAAAGTAGGCATAGAGGGAACTTACCTCAACATAATAAAGGCCATATATGACAAACCCACAGCAAACATCATTCTCACTGGTGAAAAACTGAAACCATTTCCTCTAAGATCAGGAACAAGACAAGGTTGTCCACTCTCACCACTATTATTCAACATAGATTTGGAAGTTTTAGCCACAGCAATCAGAGAAGAAAAAGAAATAAAAGGAATCCAAATCAGAAAAGAAGAAGTAAAGCTGTCACTGTTTGCAGATGACATGATACTATACATAGAGAAACCTAAAGATGCTACCAGAAAACTACTAGAGCTAATCAATGAACTTGGTAAAGTTGCAGGATACAACTTGCATTGCAACTTGGTAAAGTTGCAGGATACAACTTGCATTGCAACTTGGTAAAGTTGCAGGATACAACTTGCATTCCTATACACTGATGATGAAAGATCTGAAAGATAAATTAAGGGAACACTCCCATTTACCACTGCAACAAAAAGAATAAAATACCTAGGAATAAATCTACCTAAGGAGATAAAAGACCTGTATGCAGAAAACTATAAGGCACTGATGAAGGAAATTAAAGATGATACAAAAAGATGGAGAAATATACCATGTTCGTGGATTGGAAGAATCAACATTGTGAAAATGACTATACTACACAAAGCAATCCACAGATTCAATGCAATCCCTATCAAACTACCAATGGCATTTTTCACAGAACTAGAACAAAAAATTTCACAATTTGTATGGCAACACAAAAGATCCCGAATAGCCAAAGCAATCTTGAGAAAGAAAAACGGAGCTGGAGGAATCAGGCCTCCAACTTCAGACTATACTACAAAGCTACAGTAATCAAGACAGTATGGTACCGGCACAAAAACAGAAATATAGATCAATGGAACAGGATAAAAAGCCCAGAGATAAACCCACGCACATATGGACACCTTATTTATGATAAAGGAGGCAAGAATATACAATGGAAAAAAGACAGTCTCTTCAATAATTGGTGCTGGGAAAACTGGGCAGCTACGTGTAAAAGAGTGAAATTAGAACACTCCCTAACACCATACACAAAAGTAAACTCAAAATGGATTAGAGACCTAAATGTAAGGCCAGACATAAGGAAAACATAAGCAGAACACTCTATGACATAAATCACAGCAAGATCCTTTTTGACCCACCTCCTATAGTAATGGAAATAAAAACAAAAATAAACAAATGGGATCTAATGAAACTTAAAAGCTTTTGCATAGCAAAGGAAACTATAAACAAGATGAAAAATCAACCCTCAGAATGGGAGAAAATATTTGCAAACAAATCAATGGACAAAGGATTAATCTCCAAAATATATAATCAGCTCATGCAGATCAATATTAAAAAAACAAACCACCCAATCAAAAGTGGGCAGAAGACCTAAATAGACATTTCTCCAAAGAAGACATACAGATGGCCAAGAAGCACATGAAAAGCTGCTCAATATCACTAATTATTAGAGAATGCAAATCAAAACTACAATGAGGTATCACCTCACACCAGTCAGAATGGCCATCATCAAAAAATCTACAAACAATAAATGCTGGAGTGGATGTTGAGAAAAGGGAACCCTCTTGCACTCTTGGTGGGAATATATATTGATATTGATATACCCACTATGGAGACCAGTATGGAGGTTCCTTAAAAAACTAAAAATACAATTACCATATGAGCCAGCAATCTCACTATGGGGCATATACCCAAAGAAAACCATAATTCAAAAAGACACATGTACCTCAAATTTCACTGCAGCACTATTTACAATAGCCAGGTCATGGAAGCTACCTAAATGCCCATCAACAGATAAAGAAGATGTGGTACATATATACAATGGAATATTACTCAGCCATAAAAAGGAACGAAATCAGGTCATTTTTAGAGACGTGGACAGATGTAGAGACTGTCATACAGAGTGAAGTGAGTCAAAAAGAGAAAAACAAATATCGTATACTAATGCATATATGTTTAATCTAGAAAAGTGGTACAGATGAACTGGTTTGCAAGGCAGAAATAGAGACACAGATGCAGAGAACAAATGTATGGACACCAAGGGGGGAAGGGGGGCTGGTGGGATGACCTGAGAGATTGGGACTGACATATATATACTAATATGTATAAAATAGATAACTAGTAAGAACCTGATGTATAAAAAATAAATAAAACACCTACAGATTGCAAACTTCAGTCAGTCTGAGTTTCACATTTCATGAGAGTGACATTTTAAAATATGATTTCAGAAGTTTTCAACCCAAAAATAATCAAGCCTTAAAATTCACTGAAAATAAAAGTAATTGTATAAGGAACATTTCACAAGTATTGCCACTTATGTCAACTTGGATGATATATATATATATATATATGAAAAACGCTAATCTAATTTCAGAAATTAACCACTTTACAATGTTACTAGAAAATATTTAGAAATATGTTTTCTATTTTAATGAAATGGACTTCACTGATATATCTAAGGACTTAATAGAACTATGGTTAAAATAAAGTTACCTTATTAAAAATTGAGAAGCTTATCTTTTAATCAACTCACAGTAACCTACAAATTTAAAATATAACCCAACTTATTAAATGCTCTATTTCTTTGTGTACACTGGTTAGGGACTACCGAATTGTGATTCTCTTTTTTTGTTGTTGTCAGTGGAGAAAATATTTTTACATACTTGCTAAATTCCTGGGAGATAGCTATTCCTTCAGTAATTCATTCAATAACTAAACTATTTACTGAGCACCAACTACATGCTAGCCATTCTTCTGGGTACCAGGGATATAGCAGTGAGCAAGACAAATAAGATTCCTGCTCTCCAGCGCTTACCCTCCAACAGAGTGGGGTCAATAAACAATTACACTAATCAATCAGTAAGGTAATTTTAAGAACTATGAAGGTACTAAAAGAAGCTAACGTAAGAAAGAGTATCTCAAGAGCAACATTAAAGTAAGTGGTTAAGGAAAATTACTTTGAGATGATGATCTTTGAACCTGGAATTGAATGAAAATAAGGAGTCAGGCTCATGAAGATCTGGGGGAAGAGGATTTCAGGTGTAAGAAGTGATGCAAGCAAAGGCTCTAAGATGGAAAGGACCTTAACCAGCTCAAGGAAAAGGAGGGAGGCCAGTATGACCGAAGTGTTGCAAGCAGAGGAAGACAGGGAAGGAAACAGTGCTGGAGAGGTAGGAGAGTCAACTCAGTGTTTTGTTGACACTATGAAGACCTTTAGATTTTATGTGAATTGCAAGAGGAAGCAAGGGTAGAAGTAAGCAGGGGAATGATGTGACCTGATTTATACTACAGAGAAGATTAGGCCCCATCACATTGTTTAAACAATTAAACAATTTATTCTTGGGTACAAAAATAGAATTACAATGAATGTAAACCCTTGCTTGGATTTATGAAGTAGCTTTCTCCCATAGAAACTCAATATGCTGTAGAAATCACCATCTATTTTATTCTCCCAGCATACATCTTTTATTCATTTTACAGCCAGGAACTGAGACAGAGTAGATTATTTCATTTTTCACTCCCAACATGTAATAATGACCATCACCATGGAATATGCACCCCAGTAGCAAGTTTGTGTCTGCTGTCTAATCAGAGCAAGTATCTTGCCTTGCTGATTCCATCAAACACTTTTCCTCATCTGTTAGTTTTGAGGGAAGAATTTTTCTAAGTGCTTCTGGAAGACAAAATGCTGTTTGCCAAATTACAAGCAGACAGGCAGGCCTGCTTTAATTGATGGATGGTATGAGTGTTATAAGTCACTAAGCTCCAAACCAACTCAATTTAGCCACTTGAACTATTCAGTCATATCCTACCAACACACAGTAGGGAATGAGTATCTTATTGCTTTTAGGAAATGGAATTCATAAATAAAAATAAGATGTATTTAGGTGTTTTACTGACCTCACAGCACAGACAAGTCAAATAAACACCATCTCCTGTTTTTCAGCCCAGAGATCAGAAGCTTAAAAGAAGTCAATCTTGAAAGTCAACCCATTAACCTCTGCCTCTCCATTATCTTGTGTTAGACTTTTAGAGAAACTTCTGTATAGCTACAGCTTCTTAAACCTCGTAATCTCGAGAAGAGCTCAGAGGACTTGACATGTCTTAGGAGCTGTTAAAGTGGGGTTAGGAGATTTGATGAAAATTTAAAGATCATAGAAACTTTTTTGCAGGCCAATGAATGTTTTTTCTTAATCTTTCTGCAGGCCTTTTGTTGTACAATAACATTTCTGCAAGAAAAGTTGCCACAATCATCACTCAAAAGCATGACTTCTCTGAATGTTTTCTTTGAAATTATCAAGTGCACGTAAGTGTTGACGGGAGAGTCCCTAAAGCTGTTCAAGTATTACTTCATTGCAAGGGATTATGCTGGCAAGTCCCATTGTGGCATATCCTTCCTTCTGATAAATTGAAAGGGAATAACAGCTTCCTGCTATAGCTGGTCTTTGGGTATGTCTTCATCCCTTGTTGGTTTCCTTAACCCTGTCCATACCTCTGTTCACAGTCCCCTCCAATTCTTTCCAATTAAGCCATTTTGACTGCGACATCTGTTTTCTGCTGAGATCCTGACTGATTCTATACCTGACCTCTGATCAAAAACAGACCAGAATCCTATTGAAAGGATAAAATCTTAAAATCCTTCTGAACCATCAGGACCGTTTTGTCCTTTGCCTCTCGCTGTCCTTGTTGTTGGTATTGTGCTGTCACACTGATTCTGGGGACTTAGGTTAGTAAAAAACAAACAAACAAACAAGCTCATATTAACCAGTATTTATTAAGCATCTACTATGTAACCAGAACTGTGCTAGGAACTGGAAAGATAGAGATGTAGAAGATATTGCTCCTGCTCTCTCAGGGATCTCACATTCTACTGGGTAAGTATACCATCTCTAAGCTAAAAACCTCCCAGAAACCTTCTCATAGATGTTTCTCCACATAAAAACAACCCATGTGTGAAGAAGGGAAATGAAGAAGGCTGGCTCTGTGATAATTATAGTCCAGAGGCTGTAAATTACTGGTGTTTAGAGAGCTTGGCAGGAATTCAGGTACATGAGGGAGAATAGTAGAAAGACAGGACTGAGGATTTAGCTGAAACCAGGTAATGGAAAGTGTTGAATGCCATACTAATTTATTTGGGTATAAATTGTTAGGAAATAATAGATCTTTAAACAGGAGAGTGAACTGATCAGGTCTAAATTTTAGAAATATTACTCTGGAACAATAAACCAATGAATTAAAGAATACTGAAAGAAGAGGAAAGAAGACCAGGCATAAGATTACAATAGCCCCAACAAAAGACTAAAATAATGGGCACAAAAATGAAGAAATAAACACAACAGACTGCAAAAACTGAAAAATAAATGGAGACAGCTCATTAATTCTAGCAGTAATGTTGAAGGACAGAAATATTTTGGTAGATTGCTGTGGGTTACATAGTTGTTAACCCAGATAGCTTTAGTCTCAGCTCAGATTTATTGACTTTTTCTCCTACCCCATACCACTGTTCTGTGTAAATTACTGGCATATATTCTACTTAGAAATAATTAACCAAATGTTCATTTGACCCACTATTGCTCCATTTTAGAAGAGTTTCTGAAAGCCGTTTGTTTCAATGAAATATCATGGTGGTCATCATTCTGTTAGAAAGAACGTGGTGTGGTTTTTCTGTCTTACATCAGACAATAAGGAAAACATTGGAAGCTTTGTAATGAATAAGTGAAGCTATAATCATGGCTCAACATGATTCACTTTCTCTGTAAACTCTCTTTGAAAATGAATGAGAAAAAGTAGGAAATGTTCCTTCAGCTTTTAAAACAAGGAAACAGAAAGTAACATAATTATACAAATACAAGATAAATTGATGTCATATGGGAGAGGTTGTTATAATAGTATCAATCATTATTAAAAACAAAAGTATTTACAAAGGTTGAACAGCAATGTCTCTACTCTAGCAGAAGATCACTTATATGCAATGAAGAAACTCTTAAAACTCCTCCTCTACCATTTATTTCTCCATGTTGAATCCTGAGGAATATCCTAAAACAAAAATCAAAGATATGTATCTCAGCATCCCGTAAGGTTCAGTGTTTAGTCCTTGACTCTTCCCTTTTCATGTTCCCTCCATCTCAGAGCTCATCTATTTCCACAGTTTCATTATCTTCTCAATATTCTGTAGCTCAAAGCCTACCATCTCTTCTAAACTGAAACCCCCTTTTCTCTTTCTGTCTACTGGACATTCCATGTGATGTCTTGCAACTGCCTCAAACTCAATGTAAGAATCTTTTAAAAATCTAAAAAAAAAAAAAAATCTACAAATCTAAATCAGAATCCATCATCTTTTCTCTTCTATGTCTGAATCAATTCACCCCACCATCATCACTGCATTTAAAGCACCACATTCCACCCAGTCATCCAACCTTGAAATATTGACATTATCTTTTTTCCACTCCTTTATTTCATTCATTCCTATAAATATTTCCTTACAAATGTGCATCATTATTCATCTCTAGTGCCTTCATGTCTTGATTAATAACTATAATATCTTAGTTGTATATATTATACTAGACACTCCTCCATAGCAAAATGTTGAAAATACTGCCTTGAATTCCAGAACTGGCACTGTCCAAACTGTGTAGCCTTAAGCAAGTTTAACTTCTTAAACTCCAATTTTCTCATCTGTAAAGTAGGAATAATAATAATAATTCTTCATAGTACTGTCAAGAGGTTGAGATGATATAATGCACATATAAAAAGACATAGCACCATAATTAGCAACTAATAAGAACTCAGTAAATTTTAGCTGCTGGCATCATCATTACCTCACCCAGATTCAATGTGTCATATATTATAGCTAAGCTAATCTTTAATTAAACTTAAATCATGACACTGCCTTGCTGAAATTCCATTTATCAGCCACCTAAATAATCAGAAATTATTTATCAAATTTTTTGCTCCTGCAACTCTTTTTATTTGCATTTACAGCATTTCTTACTTATGATACTGTTGAAAACACCATATGAGATGTCTCTCTACTTTGTCATCAATAACTCCAAGTACCTTGGAAATTATCCTTTTTTGGTCCTTCCTCTAATTCAAAGCCAAAAAAAGAAACATCAACCATTCACACATTTTGTATTAAACAAAGCCATAAAAAATTTACTAAAGTCATTCACTTTTGACTTTGAAAAACTGGAGTTCAGTATCAGGTGCAAGTATAATTTCTTTTGGAATGTGACATCTATGGCCTAGTCAGGCAGATCATGGGATCTGAGTAACTGATTCAAGTATGGCATTTTCACAGACAGGTAGGGTTCTGCAGGATCCTCTGTCAATGTACTCTGATAAGTGAACACGACAAGCACTCTGAGGCTGGGAAATGTTTCAAACTCTTTTACAAAAGTTGAGGATTTGGCGTTATTTTTTTCTCCCCATCATTTTTAAACCCTATTGTGTTTCAAAGGAAATTCAATCCATCTGTTTCTGCTTCTTCAAAACGCCGTTGTTTTGTAAGAGCTATTTGATGTCATGAAGCCTGAGTCTCAACAAAGCCATTTGCTTCCCAATAGAAGGTTACAGATCTCTCCAAGGAATTAATGAAACTAGAACCTTAGGCATCTTAGACCTCACAGACCTCTATCACATTTCTAGAGTTTCTCTCAAATTGAGTTTCCTTTTATGAAGAGCATCTCAATAGGAAATTGCTCCCAACAGCTTCATTAATCAGACACTTCAAAATGTGGTATCTTGCTCGTATTTATCTTCTCAGTACATTTTAATTTTGATCACTGTGTCACAGATAGGGAACATTCTATCACGGGAAATAAAATCCTTGTGATAAGTATTTAAATTTTTTATTTTAATTCTGTAACAATGACATTTTGCTAAGAAAAAAAAATGTTTCCTCACACAACAGATCTTAAAATAGGCTTTTGAGGAAAATATCTTATAATATATAGAAATTAAAAGGTAACAATAACGAGAGGGCTTCCTTTGCCTAAACAGCCATTTGGGAAATTTCTAAGAAATAAATATAAACTAGTAGATGCAGAAATAATTTCATAAGAATAAGCTGAAGAGTATAGCTTTTCTCCTTCTTAGAGTAAGCTATAATTATAAATAGAGTCCTGGGGCTCTGAACTGAAGCAATGAGGGACGTTAAATTGCAAAGTAATTAAGAAAGATGCAATTTAACCAAATTATAATTTTGCCTTCCTGATGTCACCAGGCTTTTGTTACTACTTCCTCAAATAAGCCAGTGAATTAAAAAGGAAATGACTCAAATTAATGTTTTGATCTCCATCAATTTGCTATTAGTATGCTTTTCTATGGAAAGCTGAATTTAATCAAAACAGAAAAGAGAATTGTTCATGCTAATTTATTAACATACTGTCATCTGAAGAGGCCAGGATTCCAAAATGCTTCCATAATTAACTGATATGTGAGAATGCCATCGCATTTCTTTTTATAAAACTTTCCCACTAAATACATTTACAGTGATGAGTATCTTATAAATATGGAGCCCAGATTGACATGAAGAGTAATATACTATCAACTAAACCTCACAATGGCCATTTTCTGGCAATAGGAGCAAATAGGAGAAATAAATTAGGCAATTGGAGAAATAAATCTCTTAATAGGTATCAGAAATATATCAATAGATATGAGAGGAATTTCATCTTTTGCTAGTCTTTTTTCTTCACTTGGTTAGTTTTTATTGATGAGTCATGGATTCTTCCACAAGACAAAATTTTCCAAATTATTTTCCTTTCAAGTAAGATATTAAAGCCAGTTAAATAATGTTCAAGCTAGTCAAGTGTGAAAGCTGAGGTACAGTCCTCAGGTGAGACTGCTGAGAAACCAGATTCCTTTTATTCAGATCTCAGAAAGTTACAAGATCCCATGATGGGTGGGTATGTGTGCTCAAGACACTGACATCTTGCACACGTTCCTTTTCCTTTGATATAGACATAATCTAGTTAAAATGGAAATGTATTAGGAAAGTCAAACAATTAATTGATGCAAGAAAGGTTGTTTCATGTTTTGTGTAAATCAAAGCTAAAAATTCATTTGAGGAACAGCACTGTATTGTAGACTAAACACAGTTTGGCCTGAGTATAGGATTTGGTGTGGGTGTTAAAGTTGTTCTGGGCTACACATGGTCAGTAATCCTCAACAGAAATGTTAACTCAATTTGTCAGTATTATCTTTATGTCAACAGTAATGCTTAAATATTTACAATAGGCATAGTACGCTGAGAGTTAGTAACGCAAGATAAATTGGAAAAATGCTAACAAAATGGATGGTACTAATAGAAAGCCCTGGCACTATGGTCTCTGATTTTGTATACAAGAAGTTTGCCTGAAGGTAAGATTTTATTAGGTTCTATCATTGATATGCTGCTCCAGAAGTCTCCTCAAAATATAAAGAAAAAAGATAAGTTTTTTAAAAGGCAGCAAAGCAATGAGTTTACTAAATTTATTCTACAGAAGTCAAAATTTGAGTCTGAAGTACATGCTGCTACTATTATTTTTAAAAAGACATAAATAATATTGAACGACTTGAACTTCTATGCATTCTCCAGATATATTGCATTTTTAAACTCTCCACAGAATTAAACAGCTACCACATTAAAATACAGAACAAAGTGCTATGAAGAAAGCTAAAATGATCTCTCTCTTCTTTCCTATCCCCAGTCCTGCTTCTGTTGCTACTGTTTGTTGTGTTAAAGGAGTGCTATGTGTTTAAGTTCTTTGTATCCTGAGTTCTTGGAAAAACATAGATAAAACAAATAAATACATCATCTCCTAGACTAAAACATCGCCACTGTACCCAGCCACCTAACAAAAAGCAAATAAATCTTTAAAAATATGAATCCTAGGATACCAAAAACAAAAGACAAAAATTCTTATACCAAAAGTTGTACATTTTTAGAAAAAAAAGAGAAAAAATGAAACAAATGAAAGAAGTACACAGAAGTGAAAAACATAAGACTATGAATTTGTAGAGTTTTTCTTTTTTAAGTAAGGGAACAAACAGTTAGTAAAATTCCAAAATTAACAACTGCTTATGAAAGACTAGCATTTGTTGTCCACAGGAAGGTTAAGTGAAATGAGTAAACCAAAAGATATTTCCACTTTAAAGCCACTTTTAGTTTTCAACGTTTCTTTAGAATTAATTCACTTAATTGGGTCTGTGTTTAAAAGAGAAAAACCAAAGCCACTTACTTGTGGTTTGAGCAGCCTACATCTTTATGCAGTGCTCCTTCCTACCATTCAAGCTGTCCTGTAATAATTTTGTTGTAACTTTTTAAGGATAATTAATGGGAGATGTTCTACTGCTGAAAAATATGCAACGAACTGTTTTGTGACCCCTGCCTCAGGGCCTAATATATCCTGAAAGACTGCATTTTATTGTAGGAAAAGCACACTAGTACTCTATCCAAAAGAATCTTTACTTTACCTTCCTATGAGGACTTTCAAGCCAAACTGGTAGAGGTAGTCCTCAAAAGCAGCAGTGTCAGCCACTGCTGTATCACCTTCTGGTTTTCACTAAATTCTTCCTCTTAAGTCACATGTATTTGTGTACAAGTACTAACGGCCATCTGTTCTTTGCTTCATATGTAAATCCATAACCCTAATACTATTGATTTTGGTTATAATTACTATTTATAATATTCATTTGTTGTTATTACTATCAATAATGATGCATTCATAGAAGCGACAAATTCACCACAGCTTACTCAAGGACATACATAGTGGATTTATTATGAACAATTAGAAACAATTACAAACAAATGTGTGTCCTGGATACTCGGTAAGCTTACTTCTCGGTAAGCCGAATACCAAAAGTGCCCAAGACACATCCCCTTTGGGTCCAACCAACCTCTCTAGCTCTGTCTCCTACAACTCCTCTTGCCTTTTTCTTTGATATACTTCCTGCTCTTTGTACATACTTTGCCCTCCATCAAGTGTTCTCCTCTCTTCCCCTTATGGGAAATTCTTGCCCATTCTTCAAGAACATGCTTAAATGTCACCTCTTTTTCCACACTCTCTTGGGTGGCTGGGTGATCCCTTCTTGACTCTCACAGCACTATTATTACTATTATTATTAAGCAGTGATCTCATTGATGTTGGCTCCCTCACCAGAAAATGAACAACTTGAGGACAGTGCCATTTATTATTTATCTTTGTATTTCCAGTGCATATCACAGTGTCTGGTGTGTAGCAAGTTATCTATTGCCAAAATAATGCTGTGTTACAAATCACCCCAAAACTCAGTGGATTAAACAACAACCATTTATTATTGCTCACAAGTCAGCAGGTCAACTGAGTGGTTTCTTGGGTCACAACTGGGTTCACTCTTCCACCTGCCAGGAGCAGTCAATTGGATAGGGTCTGCTGTTCCCTGACTTTTTTTTTTTTTAATTAAAATTTACTTTTTTTTTTTAACATCTTTAGTGGATATAATTGCTTTACATTGTTGTGTTAGTTGCTGCTGTATAACAAAGTGAATCAGCTATACGTATACATATATCCCCATATCCCCTCCCTCTTGCATCTCCCTCCCACCCTCCCTATCCCACCCCTCTAGGTGGTCACAAAGCACAGAGCTGATCTCCCTGTGCTATGCAGCTGCTTCCCACTAGCTATCTATTTTACATTTGGTAGTGTATACATGTCCATGCCACTCTCTCACTTTGTCTCAGCTTACCCTTCCCCCTCCCCTTGTCCTCAAGTCCATTCTCTACATCTGTGTCTTTATTCCTGTCCTGCCCCTAGGTTCTTCAGAACCACTTTTTTTTTTTAGATTCCATATATATGGGTTAGCATACGGTATTTCTTTCTCTCTTTCTGACTTACTTCACTCTGTATGACAGACTCTAGGTCCATCCACTTCACTACAAATAACTCAGTTTCATTTCTTTTTACGACTAATATTCCACTGTATATATGTGCCACATCTTCTTTATCCATTCATCTATCAATGGACACTTAGGTTGCTTCCATGACCTGGCTATTGTAAATAGTGCTTCAGTGAACATTGTGGCACATGACTCTTTTTGAATTATCCCTCACTATTCTTTTATATCTTTGGGTTTAGCTGGCCTCAGCTCTTCTCCATGTGCATGTCACATTCCTCTCACAGACAAGTTCAGGCATATTGTAAGCACTCAGTAAATATCAGTTCCCTTCCTCTTCCCCTTTTTCTTCTTTGTTTTCTTTTCCTTTTTACTTAGCTTTCTATTTCAACACTACCTTCTCCCATTCCCTATAAGTCTCATACTAAGAATGATGGACATGGGCTTCCCTGGTTGGCGCAGTGGTTAAGAATCCGCCTGCCAGTGTAGCTGACATGGTGTTCGAGCCCTGGTCCAGGAAGATCCCACATGCTATGGAGCAACTAAGCCCGTGTGCCACCGCTACTGAGCTTGTACACTAGAGCCTGCAAGTCACAACTACTGAGCCCACGAGCCTAGAGCCCGTGCTCCGCAACAAGAGAAGCCACTGCAATGAGAAACCTGCATACTGCAACAAAGAGTAGGCCCCGCTCACCACAACTAGAGAAAGTCTGTGCACAGCAACAGACCCAACACAGCCAAAAATAAATAAATAAATAAATAAATTTTTTTTAAAAAAGAATGATGGGCATTCCTCTCTGAGACAATACTCTCACTTTACTTCAAATTTTATCTTCCTTATGTTATACTTCCTCAAGAAGTTGTACAGGATTGGTTATTATTTCTCGTTAGCTAATTTTCAAGTGTTAACAACTATAATAATATTTGCATTTTAAACATCTTAACTTAAACTAATGAGTTACTTTAGGAACAATAAAGGAAAGTGGAGCCTTTGGACACGCCTAAAATCACACCAATTCATTGAGTTCCTATTCCAATTGCAGAGTGTGATCTGCTCTGAATTTTGTTTCAAGTCTTAAAGAGCCAAGACAGATGAACAGTAATCATCACAAACCAAAAAGAGCCTTCATTCATAAAAATTACAATTAAATGGGTTAGACTGCACAATTATTTTTTACATAAGGTTTTATGGAAATTAAAAGTGCTGCAATCATTTTTCAAAACCAATTAAACTACAGTTGATGATCGTATGGCTGTAAACTTTCCGTACCTAACCTTTTTATGATTTGCTTTCCAGAAAGTTGAACTTCTGAAAAATTAACAAAGCATCTTTCCTAAAATTAAAGACAAATGAGCAGTCAGCCAAGAGAAAAAAATAGCAAATAAGAAAAACAAGCATATATTTAATCACCTCTATGCCATTTATCATCATGACCCAGAAAACTGATCTCAAAATATGAAGCCACCGGATGGACATTTGGACACCATTATGAAATGTCTGGTCCTCTGTATAGGTAATAGATGGAAGAAACAGCAAATGTTTATTGAACACTGCAACATGCAATGCACTCAGTAAAGGAAACTGGGATTTGGGGAGGACACAAAGATAAGATAGGATGCCTTCCCTCAATGATTAAACTTACAAATCTAGGGCAACATACAGACTTTCAATCTAACCATCGCATAATCTATCATATAAGTTTCCAAAAATCTAGTGTTGTTTTTTTTTTTAAGGCACTGTGAGCCACCATGGAAGAAGTGATTAATTTCAACTTAAAGGAAGAAGAAAGTCTTGAAGAATATTCCTTTCAAACCTTGAAATATTAGTTTGATTTCAACAGTGGCAATTAGTAGGGCATTCCAGGCTTAGTGAATAACACAAATCAAATGTGGCATGAAAAAGTTTCTAGTGTTCACTAAGGAGCAGTAACAGAGTGGCAAGGTGTAATATATGAGTATGAGAGACGGTCTAGGAGGAAATGTGCCTGGAATGGTGCTACTTTAAATCAAACTGAGTGAGTACAGAACACTATATTAAACATTTAACCAGAAAGTCATCCACAAATTCCCCTCCTCGCATCCAGTCCATTTGTATGACAGATGCTACTTCCTGAAATTACTCATTAGTTTAATTAAAGTATTTAAAATGAAAATATTATTATAGTTGTTAACACTTGGAAATTAGCTACCTATAAATGATAACCAATTCTTGACAACTTCTTGAGGAAATATAATGTAGGAAAGCTAAACAAATAAAAGATTACCACAGCTGCTGTTTGGAGAATTACCATAGCTGCTCAACTGGAGATGAGCAAGAGGAAAGCAGAGAAGCCAGAGAGGAGGCTAGTGTCGTAATCCAGACAGAAGATGATTTAGTGTCAATTAGAGTAGCAGTGACTGCGGGTGCAGAGGAAAGTAACAGACACAACAGCTATTGAAAAGGCAGCTACAACATAAAACACCCTGAATAAATATTTTTCGAATAAATGGATTTATCCCCAGGCCATGGGCAACCAAATATTCTTGAGAATGGAAATTTGTATTTCATAATTCTGACAGTGTGACAGTGTGGCAGTTTGGATGATGGTGGTTAAGAGACAGGAATTCTGAAGGTGGCAAAATTAATTAAGAAACTAGAATAAATATGCAGGGGAAAGAGGCTTGAGGTTCAAAAATAGGATTGTGTACAATAAAGGAAATTGAAAAGATGGAATTTTAAAGAAAGAGCTAGGTGAATCTAGAGGCTAATTTTGTACAGAGTAATTTAGAGAACAATAAGGACCTAAAGGCTTCTTACAAGGTATAATTATAATGTCCTCAAGAGAAATAGGGCATGAAGAAAATAAATCAAGTTTGAGGTAAGAAAAGCTGGTCATTCTCTTTTAAACACGTTGAAACTGAAATGAGAGATGACCACGTATGAAAAGATAATCACAGTTCCTCTAGTCCATATCAGGACCAAACTTGGGGCCAGGTTCATAGAGCCTAGCCACAATGCAGAGTGGCTAGGTCACAGGGCATGCTACTCTGTGGTTGACAACAAATGCATACAAGTCAGAAGACATGAGGAAGGCTAATCTCTTTGGGCACAAATACACAGTATGAAAAAAGAGAGAGCAGTAGGAGAGATATAGCATTAGATGAGACATGGCCCCAATTTTACTCCAGAAAGGCAAGATGCATTAGATAAGGAAGTTAGCCCTGTGAGAAGCTCAGGAAGGCCTCTTGCCCACACTCCCAACTGGGACTCTGTACAGGAAGTCCCACCACAAGAGAGAAGGCCTGAAAAGTTAAGAAAATGAAATATTCTGGTCAGACAGAGGGAAATCCTGAAGTGTGGTTTTCCTCAGCAATCTTTCCATGTAGCATAGATGGGACAGGACCCAAGAGAGGTGAATCTGAGTGAGGAATTTTCTTAGACTAGGGGATTAAAAAGCCCTGAATCAACAGCTGCAAAGTACTATACCCAGAAAGGGCCTAAAGAGGTCTGTGGCACCATCATAAGATGGATATGACTAAATTTGCCTGGAAGTACCAAGGAGTACACCAGTCGCTGACTTTAGCTGCAAATTCAAGCAGAATAAGCACCAAACCATATGGGCAAGGGACATTGACACAGAGACCAGAGAAGCAAGGGATACCTTGCTTAAGGACCCCTAGTTTTCCACTCAGACATATCCATCCCTTCTCCACCACCACCCTACCCCCCACCAGATACCATCAGATACCATCTTAAGAGCCAGGAGGGATAGTAGAAGATTAAAACATCTAACAGACTGAGCATTTGATCTTAGAGAGATTGAACATTACCTACATAAAGTAGTTAAATTAGAACTGGTCTAAGGTTTAAACACAATTGAACATTTAGTGTAGTTATTTTGAGGGGAGGAGATCTCAAGGACAGAGGTCCCTGCTACCTAGGGGAGAGTTGAGTAGGAAGCCAGATTAATTACTGATAAAAATTAATAAATTATATTTCTCTGCACCTGTAAGTTATGAGTTATATTTATGACCCTGTGATGGTAAATGATAAGAGTAATGGTGATAGTGTTAGTAATACTGACAGGTTTCTTAATTGCCCACTTTAGTAAGTAATAGTCACCTGTCATGGCATTCTCAACATCAGGCACCAATTTGCCCTAATAAAAGGAGCAAGAAAAACATAGTTCATTGAATGGGCAGTGAGTAATAATACCACTGGTACTGCAGTAGAGTGTTTATTAATATGAATGGCTAGAGATGACACTGAAAACTTAGGAGAAAGATTGGGGAAAATCTTAAACATCCAACTAAGGAATTACTTATATAAGTATAGAGAGTAAACTCATATTCTTAAGGATTAGAATAACATTGGAGAAATCTGTGCTTTAAGAAGATTAGCCTGACAGATGTGTGGGGGTAGTTTGGGCATGGGATGTAAGCAAATATTGGTCTCACAGATAGGCAAACTTGTAAGATATGGGTCCTAGGACATATTTCAACTATGATCACTCTGTAGTCCCCTGCTCCAAAAAATACCTGGCGCATTTTACTAGAAGACATCAAGTTAAAATGAAGAGTGGGAGCAGTCTTAAAATGGAAAAAAGAGCGTGCAATGCAAGCCACTGGAGGGAAGGGTGTAGGAACAGGAAGGAAGAACTCTCATTTACAAATGGATAGATGGAGATTGGTGCCGAGAGGACCATCTATCCTCACCCTCCTACCTCACTGCCAGCTTACTGAGTTTACTTAGGGCACAACAGGGCAGGACCCCAAAGTCTGAAACACACATCCTAGAAATTTCACTGAGGCAACAGACCACATGGGAAATGGTGAAGACACAAGACTGGTGACGGCCCATGAATGCAAGGGTGCAGGCAGATGTGAGTGATCCTCTGAAGGAACCGCGACCTCAGGAGGCAGTTAGAAGGCCCAAGTTACAATCCAGCTCTTCCATTAACTAGCTACATGACCATGAGAAAATGATTTAATCCCTCTGGACTCCATTCACTTCTCCTATCAAAATGAGGCATAGTAAATGTTTAACAAGTTTACTTCTCACAGCCAATGACTCTAAGATCTCAAAGGTTCTTCCTTTCCCCTCTAAAATTCACAAACACATATATACCAAAAGTCATATCTTCCAAAAGCCAGTGGAGCAGTAGCCTTTTTTGGTAAGCCTATAGACTGAAGACGAGTTTCTCTTCCTGAATCAATTCCATTCTAATTCTCTTCAAGGAGAATGTTAAGAAGCTAAAATGGAAATTTATGTACTCAGATAAAGTAATGGCTAGGATTTTCTAGTTTGTCACAGAAGGTTGTTTTCACTTTAATACACCTTAAAAGAAACCCCAAAAAGCTCTTTGCATAAATACTTTGAGTACACCTCTGATTATATTAGTTTCCTATTTCATTTTCTCTCTTAAAATTTTGTGGTAAACTATATTTAAGCCAACTTTTCTCACAGTCTAATTATTCAACAAAATACCAAAAATAAAATTCACACTCCTTAAACGATTTTTAACTAATCAAAATGTTCCTGGCTAAGGAACTAAGGAACTTTACCCAACAAAATACATTATAGCATAAATAGATCAGATATTCTCATTATTAATATTAGAACATAAAATTCCTATTTTAAAAATGACCTTAGCTCCAAAATCCTATGCCAGCTTCTACCCCAAACCCATGCCATCTCATTTTACTTACCAGATCATGGATTAGTTTGATTTGCCACTCTTAAAAAATAAAGAATTAAAAAGGCATAATTACCCCACATTGTGCCTTTCAGATATCTTTCAAACTTGTAGTCTTTTGCCCTATTTCACATTATTTTATCTTATCATTTCCTTGGGTACTTGCTTCCAAATAACGTGATAATTTATCTTTCACAAAAACACCACTCAGAATACTCATGTCTTTGAAATGCCTAGTAGATTTTTTTGCTAGTAATATTGCAAGGGTGTCCCAGGTCTCTAGATTGCCCTAATTAATATCACTTAGATGATTACAGATGAGTTTGCTAGAAGAGCACCATTATAAACTAGGAGCACAAAATATTCCTATGACTATTTTCAAACTTACACAGCTAGAATTATTTACATGCATTAACATATTAACAGGTGCTTGTATTTCTTGACCTTAGCTTTTAGAGGTAGATTAATTACTTTTTTTAATTACATGTGACTATAATAGTTCTATTTTATAATCATAGTATTTTCAATGAGGAAAAATAAAATTATATTTATAACACATATATAAAGAACTAATCTTTAAAATACGTCTGAAAATGTGAATCTTTTAAAAGGATCTAGTTGCTAAATGAAGTCCAATAAAATATGAATACTTCTACCACCCTTGAGTAAATGGAAGCTCATATATATGCTTGAGTATTGAATATTGACTATCACATGAATTCAAAAAAAGCAGCCGGTGCTTTAAAGTTGAGCACAAAAGTAATGTTTTGAAAGTGGGTGAA
Organism: Grampus griseus; assembly: GCF_964374135.1. Taxonomy (NCBI): domain Eukaryota; kingdom Metazoa; phylum Chordata; class Mammalia; order Artiodactyla; family Delphinidae; genus Grampus; species Grampus griseus. Next base: position 36,088,957 of record NC_139019.1, on the reverse strand, counting down.
ATCCCATCTTGTCTTTGAGCTGTCATTCAAGTCCTTAGACATTGACCATATATTCTATTCGATATTCTTGTTCTCAACCTGTGATACCTGATTCCCAGTTCGGTTATTTCCACCTTTTGTTCACAAGTATTTCCTCTTAACAGTACACCATTCAGAAAAAGATATGTCTTTGAATTGTCAACTAGTATTTGTTCCAACAAAAGACACTCTAGTGTTTCAAGACTTTATGTTAGAAATCTCGAAATTAACACCATTTGTTGATCATTAGAAGTGAGTTTACTTGACAAGTGTTAGAAAGTACAGTCAATAACACTGAAAAACAGAATCCTACATTCCAGAATGTGTAAATATTTAGCATAGGTTTATATAATATCACTTTAAGGAATCTAAAAGGATTATTCTCAGGTATGATTTCAACATGCATTTGTTATGACATATTCATTATATAGTACAGCCTCTATTCCCCAGACAAAAGGAGGCAAAAAAATTGGGGCAAATTAAGTAATTGCAGGAAAAACTAAATGGCAATAACTTCCTTGTATTTATGTAGGTCAAATATACAAAATAAAGCAAGGTCTTAATCACCTAGAAACTGAAAGAAATAGAACTGAACTAAAAAAAGAGAGTTAAGTTGGAAGAATTACACTGTACTTTCTTCAAGCAATGATATAGCCTGTTTTTGATGTAATGCTGCAGTAATAATGAAAAATATTGTACTTGTAAAAAATGAAATTCTAGATAATTTAGAAATATTAAAATTGTTTAAATAACTATGCTAAATCCACCAATGCATTTAATATTTTATTAACATTATATTTAGAATAATGTATTTGAATACACTGTTATTTAGATATAATAAATTAGGTTAATATATAATTTGTTAAAATATTTTAAAGGGCATACCATCTATTATAAAAAATTATAATTTATTATATTTTACTCAAAAGCTAAAAATGACAATATTCTTAGTATTGTTTAAAATAATTGTGAAATCGATTGTTTTGATTCATTAATTATAATATGTATTTTCATTTCTCGATTTTTCAGATTTAAATTGGTAGCTGTATACAGTCAAAATATTTAGCTACTGGTTGGTCAAAAGTGCTAAAGTCATAAAAATGTTGACTTTTCAAAATTTTCATACTTTCCTTTTTTTTCTTTTGCTTTTACAAAAATAGACCTCATCATTAAAAATGGATTATCATATGAACAATGAACTAGCCAGCATCTTCCATGTAATATTATTTTCTATATTTTACAGATCTTTCCAGAGATATTTAGACATATGGAAATACATGTATATGAATCATATATGTATATTATTTTTTCACAAATGATAGCAAACTGGACATACTGCTCCACAAATGGACATACTGCTCCATAACTGGCTTCCCAGAGATCTTTTTGTATCAATAGATAAAGGACTTCCATATTTCTGTTTTACAGCTGTATCCAATTCCATTGTATGGGTACACCACAATTCATACATCATCCACTACTGATAAATATATTAATTCACCACCCTTTCCTATTAAGTGCCATCTCCCACGTAGGTAAGTATATCTACAGAAAAAGCTATCAGTGCAATTTCTACAAGAAGTATTTTGCATTTGTAAATTTGATAAATAATCACCAAATTTCCCTCCTTATAGGCTGTACCAATTATGCTCCCACCACCAGTGTATGGGAGTAACAATTTCTCCACACTTGTCCAACACAGTATACTACCAAACTTTTTTTTTATCTTTGCCAGCCTGATGGGTGAAAAATGGTATCTCACTGCAGTTTCATTTTTCCATTTTTCTTACTCTGAGTGAGAATGAGAGTTAAGATGTGTTGAAGGATGCTTTTTAAAAGAAAAAAATCTGAGGTACAATTTGGTAAATTGGTTACTAACAATTCAATACTATCAATTTATTGAATCTAATATTATTCCTGTACTACAGTTGTTCCTCCCAAAGGCCATCTCTTCCACTTGTGCACAAGATGCCATCCTCTCTCAGCTTCTCAGTGATATTGCTCCAGCAATTCTCCCAACTCTCCCCTCTCTCCTACGCCACAGAGAGTCACTGGCATTTGCACACAGGTGCCCTACACTTCCTCTTTAAAACAAAACAAAATCAAAATCTTCCCTGACCCCACATCTTCTTCTTCCAGATTTCATCTCATTTTTCTGTTTCCTTTACAGCAAAACTCAAAGGAAGTATCTATACTCACCATCTTCTTTTCTTTTCTCAAAACTGCCTTCTGAACTTTGTAATTAGTCTTCCTTCCTCAAAACTCCAGAGAAATAACTCTTGTCAAAGCCACTAGTGTCCTCCAGGTTGCTAAATCAAATGAACATTTGCCAAGTCATCTTACTGACCTAACAGCAGTATTTTAAATTCTTGATCACTCTCTCCTCCCTGAAACACTGTTTGCACTTGGCTCCCAGGACGCCGCCTTTGTTGGTCTTCCTCCTACCTCACTGGCAACTCCTTTTCAGTCTCTTTGCTTGTTACTCATTTCCCCAGCCGGTAAATGTTAGATGTTGGTGCATCCCATAGCTCAGATCTCAAATTACTTTTCTGTCTAGACTCATGTCCTAGCAACTTCATCCAGTTCCTTGCTTTATATACTAACTATATTACTAATGACACCATCTACTTCCAGCCTGAATATGTGCCCTGAACTACAGACTCATATAGTCTACTGTCTACTTGACTTCTCACCATAGGTGGCTAACAGGAATCTCTAAATACTCCAAACAGAACTCCTGATTTCTGTCTCCCAAAAAAATCTGTTCTGATCATATTCTTCCTCATCTCAGTAAATTATAACTCCATCTTTCCAGTTGCTCAAGCCAAAATTCTTGAAGTCTTCCTAGACTCCTTTATTTCTCTCACACCTCATATTCAATACATCAGCAAATCCTGTTAGTTTTAATTATCAGAATGCAAACACTTCTTATCACCTCTACCCCTATCATGCTGATCCTAGCCAGCATCATCTCTCACCTGGATTATTGCTGTATCCTCCTAAACGGCATTCATCTTTGTCCCATAAAATCAAATCTCAAATACTAGTCAGAGTGATCCTTTTAAAATATAAGTCAGATTAAGTCAATGCTTTATTAAAATTCCTCCAGTATCTTACCATCTCACTCAAAGTAAAATCCTAAATTATATAATGGCATGTTACATGGCCTGGCATAGCTTCATTTCTGAACTTATCTCTTGTACAGATCCTCTGTACTTACTCTGCTCCAGTCAATGGTGGACTGAGGCTCTTGCTATTCCTTGAGCATACCAAGCATGGTCCTACCTCACAACTTTGCATTTGGTGTTCTCTTTCCCTGGAACACTCTTCTTGCAGAGAACTGTATGCCTTGCCCCCTCCTTCCTCTCAGATCTCTACTCAACTCTCACCTTATCAGAGAAAGCTTCCCTAATCAACTATGTAAAATATTATCATTTCAATAAGTAATCAATACAATACAGTTATTAATGAGGTATTTTACATTCTTTTTGTATCATTTCTAAAATCCAGTATGTATTTTACACATATAACATATCTCAATTCAGATACTAAATTTTTATAGGAAATACTTGCTCTGTATTTAGACTTCATAGAACTTATTCAAAAAGTAAATTGACATACCCAAGTTGTTTCAAACATTCACAAAAGTTTTCCAATGACTGAAATGTGTATGAGTTTTTTAATTTATATTTAAAATAATTAAAATCAAACAAAATTTTAAATTCTTGCCATGTTTCAAGTGCTAAGTAGCCACATTAGCTAGTAACTACTACACTGAACATCAAAGACTTATTCCTTTTTTAAGACCATTAACTGAATACAGCATCTTATATTACTATCTTGTATGTGGTTTGTTATGATAATAAAAATTATCTAATTGGTCACCAAACAATTTTTTGCCCCCATAAAATATTGTTACCATTAGTGTTAGCTAATTTAAATGAACGTTTTACATGTGAAGTTCAATATGAACCATTATTGTCGAGTCACCAAATTCCAAATGTATATATACATGTGTAAGTGTGTGTGTGTGAAAGAGAGAGGGCTTATTTTCCCCCATAACATTTCTTGACCTCTTAGTGCATCTCCATTGATTTAGATAATCAAAAATTAAATTAGAAATAATCTGGCATTTTATTTGATCTTACTACAGACAAAACTTGACTTGTCAGGCAAAACTTGACTTGAGCAGATGGGTTTACTATTAATGCTTTCTGACCATCAATAGGTCTTGCCTCATTTCCTAAAGAAACTCTAGCCTCCAGACCAACAAGGATGTGAGTTCCAGAGACATAAAAATTGCATAGAAACTAACTATGTTCCAAATTCCACAAAACTGAGCTTAGAAACAGTTGACTTTAGACATAACACTAAAGAGGGTAAGGGACACTAGTTTTGAAAATTACTGAGGACCAATATTCATAGACATATCACCTGAATGGATATTTAAGGCCCCAAAAATCCTGTTGCAGACAATATTATCCTAAGCAGCCTACAGGAAATAGACATATCTATGACATTTTCCCAATCTGGGCATAGCATTATAGCTCCAGGAGGTTTTCAAGCATGCATGTGCAGTCTGAAGAAAATCCAAGACGTGACTGAATGTCAGAGTGCAATAACAGCAAAAGAAAAAAAAAAGCATTTCAGGAATTTAGGATCCATGAAACCCTCGCAAATTCAGACATGAACTGCACTGTGAACAATAAGCGTTCACAGGACACCTGCTGTGTGCAAAACACAGTGCTTCTCCCTGTGAATAAATTAAATCCTCTCTACTTAAGCATCAGAGACTACCCTACTTGTGTTCTCTAGAAGCACAAGTCCATATATCTGTCAGGCCACAGCATTCCTTCTTATTATAGTCGATAACCACTTTCAACCTAGTCCTTGATTCAGAAAAGTGCTAGAAAAGCCCAATGATCCCACTTATGGGATGACTAATCATACTTATGCTCCTTTTCAGTTTGCCCACAACTACTTCTGTCTACAGTACTTTGGAAGTCTATTTCTATCTAATGGGACAATTTTTTAAAACAAGTCTTTTCCCCACAAGATTGGGGAATGGTCATTAACAGTATGGAATTGTAACAGGGAAGAGCAAAATCTGACTCCATGTTGGATCTGTTTCTTTTACCTTTGCTTTTTGTTGCTTTTGTTATTATAATCACTAAAAGGATGCTGTCTATAGCTGTAAGCATACATAATGGCTTGCCACAGGGAACCCTGCCCCTCTGCCTGAATGTTAAACTAAAGTGCCTTTGTTCAGCTCACAGGGAGACATTCTGACCCTGCCCACCTGTGAATAGCAACAGAAAAGAAGAAATTAACACATCCCCTCCCCAATGCAGGCCAAGGGAGGAGATATTTTGCAAGACTAATGGCCTTTTTACTTTACTTCCTCACCTCTTCCCCTCTCTGTAATATAAAAGAAACTGGTCTCCAGACCCCAATAAGATGGTACTCTAGGGCACTAGCCCACTATCTTCTTTGACACCCAGCTTTCTGAATAAAGTTACTATTCCTTGCCTCAAAAAAATAAATGAAAATAAAAACAAGTCTTTGTCACTAATTCATCACATTTACTCCACCATGGTCTATTCCATCTTCCTAAAACATCCTTCTAAACTCATATAAATTGTCCCACTGTTTTCTGATCAGAAAACTTATATTTCAAAATAAACACTTCATGTTTCTAAGTGTATATATGTTTTATGTAGATAGTTGGCTATGAATTTCATTCATATCTAAAATATATTGTGAAATTCTTGAAGTCAGAAATCACATCTTCCACTTTTTTTCTATCTAATCCACAGCTTAATGTGGATTTCTATCAAATTTTGCAGGCATTGAATCAAACTGGAATCCTGCTTTCAAAAGTGCAAGCATGAGATGATTTTGGTAGATAAGATTTCATTTTCAGAGTACGAATAAAGGAATAAAGTAATCCCCATAGATCCCACTCTATATCTCCCCAGCCAGCTGCCGTGACTCCTCACCTGGCCCCTCTTGGGAAACACAGGAAAAAGAAAAATGAGAGCTCAGGACAGAGCCTGGGCATGGCCCTAGGCTAGGATTTGCTAGTAAGTAAACAGCTTCTGACCTGAACTTCTAGCATTCTCGCACTATGAGAGAGCAAAAGAGATAGGAGGTGTACAATGGGGCTCCTAATTTTCAATAGGCCTTCAAGTCGGATCACTTTACATCTGTACATTGTATCACTTGAGCACACCGATTTTCCCAAAAGGACTCCCTCTCAAGTACGATATTCAGGGTCAAAAAACAAGTCACTGGCATCAAAGCCCACCAACCACAAAGAATATCCACTTAGGTTAAATATATCCACTCAGTTGTCAATTTTGGACTCTATTTTGAGTACACGTGGATCGTCATATCACTTCGTTCTCTGGTAATGTTGCTTTCACTTAGGGCTAAAGAAATTTTACTTCCATCTTTATAATGTTTCCTGAAAAAGTCCAAAATATGAAATTTATCTTATCTATGAAATGTAAGATAAAGGAGAAGAAGAATTTCCTTCAAACTGTAATCCTGTATTTAAAGCTACAACATAATAATGAAATGCTGCAACACAATAATAAAGTAATAAAAAATTATTAATAATAATATTTTACACTTATATGGTGTTTGTTCTTAGAACAGGCACTATTCTAAGAGCTTTAGGTATATTAAATCATTTAATCACAATTTATCAGTTGTAACAAATTTTTTCCAACAGTCACATTCAAGTCCCACAGAATCAAAAAAATCGAACATCAAAATTGTTTCTCTGGTAGGCCTGTATTTGCCTATTCCTAAAAGGGAAATGTCAAGAGGACTAATAGAATGTGTAAGATGACAAAACACTTCCCTGTCCCAACAGTCCTTATTCACTCCCCATATGTAGATGTATCTTCATAATAACAGAGCCCACACGACTCTTAACCCTTTGGGAAAATGGACTTGGCTAACTGCCCTTCTCAGCAGCCAGCAGAGGCCAAACAGAGGAAGTGTATTTGCTCCTTGCATCAGCTACTCCCTGGCAGATTCCAGAACTGTTATTGGCTGTGGCTTCAGGCTTATCTAGGGATGTGTCATATGTTTGGGCTGTTATGTGATCCACCCTGGCTGCCTTATACTCCTGAAAGCTTTTCCCAATTCAATGACTTTTACACATTTCTAACAATTGTGAATGAGGCGCCATGTGACTCCATAGTGCAATCACAAGGGAAGGCTTTTGTGGGTACGGAAAGGAGCTCTCTCACCACCTGAATGCAGCCCAACTGTGAAAACAGAGCATCCTCCCTGGCACCCACTCCAGCTTCCCACCACCAACTCGCATCCCAACTCAACAGCTGCCCTCCACTGCCAACTCTGGCCCACGTCCCTCTTCACTGAACGCTGTCTTACCAAATTATGTAATTACCAAGTCCAGTAGCCACTTCTTGGACCTCCTTACTTGACTTCTCTGAGGCCTGTTGACCATCCTGCCCTTGGAACTCTGTCTTCTCTGGGCTTCCCAGGATCATGCTGTTTTACTCTTCCCTCCACTGCAGCTTCTCAGTTCCCTTCCCTGCTTACTTTCCTCTAATTTTCCCTTAAATGTTGGCATTACCCACGTGCCTTCATGAGTTCAGGCTTCTATAACAAAATACCATGGACTGCATAGCTTATGAACAACAAATTTATTCCTCACAGTTCTGGAGCTGCAAGTCAAGATCAGGGTGCCAACATGGTCAAATTCTGGTGAGGACTTCTTTTTGTTGCAGACTGCCATCTTCTCACTGTATCCTCACATGGCCAAAAGAAGAGAAGAGAGCTCTCTGGGGTCTCCTTTAAAAGGACACTAATCCCATTTATGAAGGCTTCACCTCATGACCTAATCACCTCCCAAAGGCCCCATCTGCTAATACCATCCTAATACCATCAAATTAGGGGGTGTTTTAGGATTTCAACACAAATTTGAGGAGAGACACATTCAGTCCATAATACCAGGTCTATGTCCAAGCTGAAAATTTTCCCTAAAGAATCTTATTTGCGCTTGCAGCATCAACCTACATGGTCTAAACCCTAACCCTCATTTTCAACTCCCACCTCTCTCCTGAGCTCCACATACATCCCCCTGGCTTCCCCTAGACATCTGCACCTGGATGCTGACCTGTGCCTCACACTTAAACACATTGTTTTACACTCTCTTGTACCCAGCAAACTCTCTTCTCCCTAATCCCTTATGGCAATTAGTGGCATCACTACCCTCACAGTTGCTGTGCCAGTTTGAAGCACGGCTGTAAATTCTTTGACATACCTGAGATTTCTGAGTGGGAGTCCTAAAAAAAACTTGCAGCTTCTGCCTTAGCTCCTGGAAACACTTGTTCTTGGAACGCTGAGCCATGATGCTAAGACCATCACGCTTGAGAGGTCTCATGTAGGTGCTCTGGCCACTCATGTGAGTGAAGAGGTCATCTTAGAGGTGGGTCCTCCAGCATAGCCCTTCCAGCCCCCAGCCATTCGAGGCACCCCTTGCTATTTGCATCGTCCCAGCAAAGATCCCAGACGTTGAAAAGCAAAAGCGAGTTGTCCTCGCTGTGCTCTTTCTGAATTACAAACCCACAAAAACCATGAGGATTTTTTTTAAAAAAAGATCGTTTTATGCCACTAAATTTTGGGGTGGTTTGTTATATAACAATAAACAACTGTATTAGCTGCCCAAGCTTCAAACATGGGAGTCATTACCTTTCTCTCTCCCATGTTTTTAACTAACAAAAATAATTCCATTAAGAGTCTACTATGTGCCAGGCACTGTACCAAGCACTGGTGATACCATTAATTATGATCTAGTGGAGAGGCAGTTCAAAGAAAACAAATAACAAGACAATAAGAAAGCATTTCCCAACCTCGTTCCAGAGAAATCTGCAGGCAGATATTTCTCAAAAGAGAGGTTTTATGGTCAATTAATTCTGGAAACGTTAGATAAAAATACATTTCTTCCCTGAATATCTTCTCAGGACCACCAGTACTCAAATGAGTATAATAAATATGTAAGAGGAGCCTAGAACACAGAGTTTCCCAAAATTATTTGACCACAAAACAGATTTGGGGTTTGTTTGTTTTGTTGTATTTTGAAGAGAAACTCAAGGAAAGAGAGCTCTGCAAAACACTATGGAAATAATGCATTCGGTTACTAGATGTATATATAACGTGAACTGGGAGCCTAGGTGAACGGACACGGAGACTTTCTTCAGTAATCAGGGAATGCCTCATGGAGGAAGTGGTGTCTGAAGTGAGACATAAAGAGTAAGAGGGAGGTGCCAGGTGGGCAAGCTGTGGGAAGGCAGAGAACTGACTAGTGCAGAGGTCCTGAAACTAGAGCGAGCCTGCCTATTTAGGGAAACTCTAAGGAAATGTTACAGAACTCTAATATTTTTGTCTCTCTCCAAGAGACAGATGCTAGAATTTCAAGTTCAGGTCAGAAGCTGTTTACTTACTAGGAAATCCTAGCCTAGGGCTGCGTCCAGTCTCTGTCCTCATCTCTCATTTTTCTTTTTCCTGTGTTTCTCAAGAGGGACCAGGTGAGGAGCCACGGCAGCTGCCTGGGGTTTTCTTATTCCTTTATTTCTATATTTACAGTAAATATTTTCTTACTTTTAAAACCACTTCTCATGTCTGCAATTTGAAAGCAAGATATCAATCTGATCCAATGAACCTACAACTTTATAAAACTGCATATGAGATGCTGTGATTTCGATCATCCAGACTATGTCCAAGGTGTGATTCCTTCATTTAATAACTTGTATATTTCACATAAGAACAGTGATTTTTAATCCTGAGATGATTTAAAATATATGTGCCCCGATTCCATGTGAAGAATTTCTATTGAAGTTTTGATATTTTATAGAACAAATGCTGAAGAGATTTTATAGAAATTTAAAAGCCTGTTTTAAGATACTGGGACAAATTATAACAACATAAAGGTAACAACTGGAGTATATAGATACACTAAGAGTTGTGTTTTTTTCATATAGAAATTGGCTGCCAGAACATATAAGGCAGACTTGAAAGTCATTTATATACAAGAAGAATTAACTCTCTCTCTCTCTCCTCCTTCCAAGAAATGGAGTATCCAATAAGGGAGTTCTAGCAGTTAAGAACTACTGAAGCATGGCCAAAGACCAAGAAAAATCTGCCTAAATGGCTTTGATTTGGGAAGGCTTAACACCAAATAATTTTTATTCTGTAGCTGATGAGCTATTAACTGCCAAATGAAAGCATATTGGACTATAATTTCTCCTAAGAGAATCACCCACTCCTAGAGGCTAGAAAGATGTGAGCAACAATGTAAGGTGTGACAGATCTTACCTCAGTGCAAACTGAGACTGCCACATAAATATACTGAGGACATCACTTCAACTATCCATGGAAATGTGTCTCTAATCTGACATATTCAAGAATCAGAAAGGAGTGACATCACCAAATGGTGAAGTAGCAGACCCTAGCCACTGTCCTCCCACGAAGATCAACAAACATCTATCCACAAACAGAAGCAGCTCTGGGACAGCTCAGAAGTCCACTTAAGAAATTTCAGCAGCAACAACAACAACAAAACAAAACTGAGAATAATCCCACAAAAAGGGGAAGAAAAATAACTTCATTCTGCCTATATCATCTCATTCCCCAGGCAGGCACTGCTCAGAGCCAAGAGGGAACTCCCCAACTAGAAAGATTTCTCCTGGCTGGGAAAGAGCAAGCAGGGTGAGCAAGCAGCTTCCCCAGCCTTTCAAGGCACCACGCAAAGGACCCACTTTGGTTTCACACCACGCAGAGACTGGCAAAGTTGAGACTATCGAGATGACTGGGAACAAGGAAGAAAGAGCAGAGAATACTGGTATCAGCCATACAGCAAGAGTGACCAAGATTCCCAGTGGCTTGCTGTGCAGAGGACCCCAGCAGCTTTTACCACTGAAGAAGTCACCACAGACCCCCTGCAGGTTTTACCGATTTTCACCCCACAGGTATTTGCAGACAAGATGCCAGCTAACTGCATGAGTCTCTCCCTACTCCCTCCTCTGCTGCATCCTGGAATCCACACCAGCTTGCTCAGGCCTCTGCAGCTGCGTGAGTACAAGACACCAGCCTAGATCCCTAAGGCTGATCCCCACTGCCATACATACGCTTGGGGCTAGCCCCTCCAACTGTGCACTTGCACGCCACTTCCCTGACTCCTCTCACCAGCCTCCACTGTGAGAGCCTGCAGCCACAGAAATGCACATGGACAGCCAGAGTCCCCACACCTGCCCTGGGCTCAGCTCTGACCCTGTCTCCTATCAAAGGCCTGCACTACTATGCATGCGCACGAGGTGAGACCCTGCAGCCACAAAAGTACATGCCAATGACAAGGGCCCCCATAGCACCTGCAGCTGGCCCTGGCCCTTGCTGCTGGCCCTGGACCCCACTACTATGTGTGTGTCTACAACAGCCCCTGCCATACAGAGCTGGTACCTGCAGCCAAGTGTTTGCCCACCACCAGCACTGACTACCACTTCTGCCTGCCCTGATCCTTGGCCACTGAACCTGGAAGTGCTGTGAGGACCCCAACAGCCTTTAGAGCCACTGTGGACCCCTACAGCATGTGCCAAGGACCACTCAGTTGTTCAGTGGCCTGAACATCACTCCTCCCCGGACCAGAGCCGCCACACACTCTTGCACTTGGTGCCCAGCACCACAAGACTCACAGCACACTCCAGCATGTCCCCACCTGCTGGCGAAGGTCTTTTCCTAGGGATCAGTCCATAAAGTCTGGAAGAGGTAGATAAAGAAGGAAGGCAAGATAAAGACTTCCAAACAAACAAAAGCTGAGGAGGTTCATTACCACTAGACCAGCCTATACAAGAAATGCTGAAAGGAGTTGTCCAAGCTGAAATGAAAGGATGCAACACGCTGGCAAAGTAAATAGATTTAGAATACTCTAATACTATAAAATGGCGGTCTATTAACCACTTAACTCTAGTATAAAGGTTAAAGGACAAAAGTACTAAAAATAGCTGTAGCTACAATGATTTGTTAATGGATACACAATCTAAAAAGATGAAAATTTTGGCACCAAAAACATAAAATGCAGGGAGGAGGGCAAAAGGGTAGAGTTTTTGTATGCAATCAAAGTTGGTATCAGCTTCAAATAGACTGCTGTATCAGTAAGATATTTCAAGTAACTTCAAGGTACCACAAAACAAAAAGCTATAGTAGATACACACAAGATAAAGGAATCGAAGTATACTACTATCAGAAAATCATCAATTCGCAAAGGAAAGGAACAAAGGAACTACAAAATAGCAAGAAAACAATTAACAAAATGGTACTGGTAAGTCTTTACCTATCAATAATTATTTGAAATGCGAATGAATTAAAGTCTCCAATCAAAAGGCATAGAGTGATTGAATGGATTTAAAAAAAAAAAGACCCAACAATATGCTGCCCTAGTGAAACTAGCACACATGTGAAACTAGCACACATGTAAAACTAGCACACAACAGAAGATATGTACAAGAATACTCATAGCAGCATTATTTACAATAATAAAAGCAGGAAACAACCCAATTTATATAATAGATCAATCAAAATATATTTACAAATTGTATATTCATATAATACAATATTATACAGCAATAAAAATGAATAAACTATGATTACTTGTATCATCATTCATGAATCCAAGGAACATAATGTTGACTGATAAAAGCAAGTTACAAAAGTATAACTCCATCTATTCAAAATCCAGAAGCACACAAAACAAATACAATAAACTGTATAATTCTTATGAAAATAAGAAACACAAAATTCAGGAATACAATTACCTGAGAGAAGAAAAGGGATGGAATCATAGAAGGGCACAAACAGATTGTGTGTCACTGCAAATGTAGCATCATAGCCAGCTCTCCTGGGCAGTCACTTAAGCTCAAATTACTTCCCACTTGTAACCTCTATTAAAATATAATTGTCCTCCCATCCATTTCCTTGGGCTTATGCCCACTAACAAAACCAGCACTTTTCAGAAGTAGAAGAGTTATTAACGCTTACAGGTACAATACTTGTAATGTAGAGACATCAAAATGAGCTGATAACGGCATTACAGAGATTTGGTGAGTGTCAGCAGGGAAGATACACTGGAATTGACAGATCTGTGACAGCCAGCAAATTTCATGGCCCAGATATCACCTGTTACTCAAGAACCCAGAATAAATTCATTTTACTAAGCAAAAAATTAAACAGAACTACTTGCTCAAGGAGAAATAAGAAACAAAACATTTCGGTTCAAACCCATTATTGCATTTGCACCATATAGAAAAGAGAAATAATAGATTTGGTCATGATGTTATTCAGACACCATAGATAAAGCAAGTACCAGTGATATCTAACAGTATTTGATGATCACAGGGGACAGCGATTTACAGACTACCATGTGAATAACGTTTAAGAGCAGTTAGTTGTGTTTGTTTATACCACCAACTTAGCAAAAATTCCAAATAATCTTTCTAGTTGTCAATGTCAACAAACTGGAAATAGATTATAAGTTTAGTGTTCAAATAATATCTTCGCTTTTCTGTGGACTTACCTGAAAATGGCCAAAAAATCAACAGTTGGATTGCAGGCACAGAACCTCTTTAAGATTTTCTAAGCAATTATAGAAAAGCTCTTCCTGGAAAAGGTAAATAAGAAAACACTCATTTATTTTAATGTCATGCTGCTCTTTAGTTGACCAGAACACATGCATGAACTTGGAAGGCCTCAAACAGCAAAACGTACCAAAAACCTATGCATTTTTTTACTGAAGTAAAGTTGATTTACGATGCTGTGCCAATGTCTGCTGTACAGCAAAGTGACTCAGTTATACACAACAGACATTCTTCTTTTAATATGCTTTTCCATTATGGTTTATCACAGGATATTGAGTATAGTTCCCTGTGCTATAGATTAGGACCTTGTTGTTTATCCATTCTAAATGTAATAGTTTGCATCTACCAACCCCAAACTCCCAGTCCATCCCTCTCCCACCCCCATGCAACCACTAGTCTGTTCTCTATGTCTATGAGTCTGTTTCTGTTTTTCAGGTAGATTCATTTGTGCCATATTTTAGATGCCCATATAAGTGATACCATATGGTATTTGTCTTTCTCTTCCTGACTTACTTCATTTATCATGATAGTCTCTAGTTGCATCCATGTTGCTGTAAATGGCATTATTCCATTCTCTTTTATGTCTGAGTAGTATTCCATTGCGTATATACACCACATCTTCTTTATCCACTCATCTGTCGATGGACAATTAGGTTATTTCCATGGTTTGGCTATTATGAACAGTGCTGCTATGAACATAGAGGTGCATGTATCTTTTTGAACTATAGTTATCTCCAGGTATACTCCCAGGAGTTGGATTGCTGGGTCATATGGTAGTTCTATTTTTAGTTTTCTGAGGAACCTCCATACCATTTTCCATAGTGACTGTACCAACTTACATTCCCACCAACAGTGTAGGAGGGTTCCCTTTTCTCTGCACCCTCTCTAGCATTTGTTATTTGTAGACTTTTTAATGATGGCCCTTCTGACTGATGTGAGGTGGTACCTCATTGTAGTTTTGATTTGCATTTCTCTAATAATTAGTGATGTTGAGCATCTTTTCATGTGTTTACTGGCCATCTGTATGTCTTCTTTGGAGAAATGTCTATTAAGGTCTTCTGCCCATTTTTCGATTGCCAAAAAACACACATTTTGTTCTTCAAAAGAGGCAGAATTACTCTCGGGTTCTTTCAGGAAAAAAAAAGGACTCACAGAAAAACTGTTATTTCGAAGTAGTACTATAACCACGACAACAGTGAGAAATCACATCGGTAACACACATGAGAGAAAAGGGCTGTAAATTCTAATTTTTCCAGGAAGTTTTTTTTTTTTTTTAAGTACTACCTACTTCAGCAGTTTCTCAGGACATTATTGGTTCTATACTAGAGTAATATTTGCTATTCACACTTGTGACTCCAAGTGATGAAAAAGAACTAAATCATCCTTCAAATATTTTGTAGTTACAATCCCTAGTTAGGCATGTGATGCATAATAATAAAAATGCCTAAAATTGAAGGCACTGATATATTAAAATTATCTTTTATGGAACACTGACTCAATTCTGTATATTGCATTCCATAAAAGAAGCTATTCACATACCAGATGTCAACCTCTCAGAAAATAAACTGTGCATCTAAAATATCTTACCTATCCATTACAAACTTTTATCTTGAAGGTGACTTTGAAATTGCTCATTACAAGCTCTTTGCAGGCACTTCATCTTGAATCAGTTTGACACTCCTAAAAGCCATCATTTCTTCAGTGTTTGGAAGTGGTTTCATTTAGATTTCAAGTTCTGAAGGCAATGTGTTTATCCAGAACCCATGCAAAATGTTGGTAATAATAAATGTTACATCTCAGTGATATGCCATACAAGCTTGGCAATCACCAAGTTTTACCATCCAAAAACACTGCTTTGATATCTCTACATATTACGGAAGAATCGTCTCATCTTCTCCCAACAAACTACTCCTTCCCTGCGTTCATGTATTTTTCCTTTTAGGTAGTTGGGAGTCAGTATTTTTTCTGTGGCTTACAGTTTTCTTAAAAACTCTCAGTGATGGGAGAGAGAAATATTAAAATTTATTTTAATTCGACTTTATCAAACAATATATTGTATCCAACACAAATTGCCCCAAAATTCCTTGACTCAAACAAGAGAATTAACTCCTTGGAGCATTAATTAATAATATTAAGACTCAACAAGCTAACTTAGCATTTGTGCCCAGTGAAGTGCTTTCTCCCCAAATGGAACATCAAAACCTCAGTCTGAGGTTCTTTACAGCTAAGCTGACCTATCTGGGAAGAGCCTTAGCCAACATAGATAAAAATGGGCACTACATCAGGTAAACTACCAGCATGATCTGAGTCATTATCTCATGGTGACCTTTGTCACATGATTACTTCTCAGACAATATGGGCTTTCTGGATC
The DNA here is from genome assembly GCF_964374135.1 of Grampus griseus. NCBI lineage: Eukaryota > Metazoa > Chordata > Mammalia > Artiodactyla > Delphinidae > Grampus > Grampus griseus. Next base: position 36,072,904 of record NC_139019.1, on the reverse strand, counting down.
TTTAGACACCATTTCTTAGTTAATAAGTTTATCATTTGATAGAATTCTCTAAGGTGCATTACAATTCTGTTAACATTTAGCTTATTGTCACCAAAACTGTTCTATAACTTCTGTAAGCCTTCTTTGCTTGGGGTTATGAACAATTTTTATCTAATTCCATAAATAATCTAATTCACTAATCTAATCAAAGTAACTCCTAATATTCTCCAAAGTTACCCATATATTTGCACTTTTTTTTTATACAGCAGGTTCTTATTAGTCATTTGTTTTATACACATCAGTGTATACATGTCAATCCCAATCTCCCAATTCATCACACCACCACCACCACCACCCGCCACTTCCCCCGCTGGTGTCCATACGTTTTTTCTCTACTTCTGTGTCTCAATTTCTGCCCTGCAAACCGGTTCATCTGTACCATTTTCTAGGTTCCACATATATGCATTAATATACGATATTTGTTTTTCTCTTTCTGACTTAGTTCACTCTGTATGACAGTCTCTAGATGCATCCACATCTCTACAAATGAACCAATTTCATTCCTTTTTATGGCTGAGTAATATTCCATTGTATATATGTGCCACATCTTCTTTATCCATTCATCTGTCGATGGGCATTTAGGTTGCTTCCATGACCTGGCTATTGTAAATAGTGCTGCAATGAACATTGGGGTGCATGTGTCTTTTTGAATTATGTTTTTTTCTGGGTATATGCCAGTAGTGGGATTGCTGGGTCATATGGTAATTCTGTTTTTAGTTTTTTAATGCTTTTCTCTAGAGAGAGGAAAAAAAGCTATGGAAAAATATTGCCCCTGTTTTTCTTCTTTTATATTATCTGAATTTTTCTACAAAACATTTTTTCTGTCATCATAAAAAATACAAGTTTTTTAAGTTAAACACTAAGAACTCAATTGTGCTTCCTACAGAGCTAAGCATTGTGCAGCAGAATAAAATAATTAAATCATACATTAAAAGGTAATAAAACATTTTCAACATCTTTAATTTCACATGTTTGGAAAGAGAGAGAAGTAAGGGAAAACTTGTGAAAAATCCATCTCCTACAGGTTACCTCCCAGAGGGAAGGTTGGCCTCCTGCAAAGCTCAATGGAAACTGGCAATGGCAAAGGGCTTAAAACAATAAAAACTGGTCAACTGAACGATTTGGACCCCAGCTCCCCATCAGGTCTGGAAAATGACTGGTGCTCCCTTCAACGCTAATGAGGCTAATCTGGCTGAGTCTGCCACTTCATGAGCTGCAAATACACTGCGTGGACCCCAGAACCCAGATCACCCCTGGAGAGAGACTCGTGCCACCCTCCAACGGCCCCTAATGTGAGGTGGCAGTTTAGAGCTGCAGACCAGCTGCAGGTCTACAATGGCATATTGCTAGGTACCCCCAGCTCCTAATCACACGAGGGATGGTGCCTGTACTTCTCTAGCCATGCAGCTCAATAGTCCCACAGGATTAGGATCCCCACTCCTAGAAGATGTTTATATGTACATCTGAGGAAACAAATGAAATATAATGTAGGTGACTTACGTTTACCACTCATACCAGCCTGGGGTAAAAAGTGAAACACAAAGGCAGCCCTACAAAAATATTTCTCTAGCTTAACTCCCACCTGTTCCACAAAAACTTTAATCTCCTTCCAGCACCTCCTTCCAGCACCTCCCAAAATCTAGGAGTCCACAGACCTCATCTAGCGGGCTGCCTGCTAGTCCTGCTGTCTGTATGTTACATCAATTTTTCCTCCTCCTGTTCCATTTCAAGGAGGTGATGTGGCCAGTCACTGCAATAGCAGAAGAGCAATCTGCTGCCACAGTCCCCCAAAGGCATCATTGCCACTGGTGTCTGTCCTTTGTTCCGCTGCGGTCAGAGTAGCAGTGTTCATACTAGCTCCCTGTATACCAAGGATGCTACAAGTATACCTAGGATGAAGAAGAGGAGGAAGATTCCAAAAGGCCAATATCCGGATTGTGTGAGTTAGAATGTTGCCAACTGCAATGGATTCACTGGAGATGAATATGGACCAAACAAATTCACAGTAATTCTTAGACAGTCACTCTCAGAAATACAGACAGATGAATACGATGAATCCTTATCCTCAAGACATCATCTAGCAGAGAGCTAAGATATGCCATAAACGTAAGAAAAGCTATAAGGTAAGCCTCATAAGACAAGTACACAGAGCTTTGGGAGTTCAAAACAGGAAGAAGGCATTTCCCAGCTGTGGAAATCAAAGAAAGTTGAATGGAGAAGACAGTCTCTGCAAATGGATGGAAGAGGATTTTCCCGAAACAGCAACAGTCCACGATCCACTTGTCTGAACCCTGGAGCACATATTGATAAATGGTAGGAATATATCCCAGAAAAGTATGTTGGGCCAGATCCTCAAAGGTTCTGGATGTCAAACTATTCATATGTCCCCATTACCCTCACCATTAGGCCCTAACTCCTCCTCTGGCTTACAACCTATGAGCCCCCTGCTTCCACGCCAGCCTCATTCTTACCTCTCGCCACCTCTCACACTCTACATTCCAGCCAGACTATTTGGTTCCCTGAAGGTGTCCTATTCTCCCTGACCAATGGACACATGCTATCCTCTCTTCTTCTAACACTTTCCACCCTTTTCCTTCTCCCAGCCCCCTCCTTTTCTGTCCTGGCTAATTTACACTCATTTCTCAGGCTCAGCTTGGACTAGACTTTTCTGAAGGAAGTCTCGTCTGATAGATCACTAGTTCTCAGTTAGGTGCACTTTTACACATGTACTTCCCTTATCACACTTTTCATTAGGGACTGTTTTCCACACATCTGTAAGCTCCCTGAGAGCAATGACCGTGGCTTTCTCATTCATCATTTCATCCTCAGTGCCCAACACAATACCTGATATACAGTAAGTGCCCAATAAATAATTCTTGACTGAATGAGTACACGAATAAACAAATGACAAAATAAATGTTTTGACTTAAACTATTTTAAAAATACAAACCAGAGTAAATGACAGCAGCAAATATTTTAATGCTATTCACCATCTTTAAAAACATGAAACATTTTATAGATAATAAATGTTTCACAATTAGATGGTTATTTAACAAATACTATTTGCTAGAGGGAAAATTCCATGCAGTCGCCAGGTTATTTAACTTTTGTGCATCCTATCTCAGAGCCTTAATAAGCTTCCTATCTCTGATTATGTGGTGGTGACTGCAAAAGATAAAATTCTGCCTATGGTTTTATATTTCAGAAATCTTCAATGATGTATCATGAGGAAAACTCTTCTCCTCAAAGTTCCAAGGAAAATAAAAATTCTACCGTCTCCCAGAGTTGACACAATTATGACGTAATGTGGGCGTTTAATTTATGAATGTTTATACTGAGCAAAATGTGGGAGAACTATACTTATGATTTGACACAGGGAATGTAATAATAAAGTGAAATGTTGACCTTTTAGAGAGAAATAGAGTTCAAAAACATGAAGAACTTGAAAACTAAGAAACTGAAATTCTACTTGGTACATAGAGATATCCAGAAGTATCATGATTCATTTAAAGTCGAAGAGAATGAGTTGGAGAAAGCAAAGAAATAAAACAATTCAGAATGACTTCCACAAAAGAAAAAAAAAAATTACTGCTATTCAAACTATCAGAAAAGGACTTATTGTTAAGAAAGACAAAGAACTTTGCTGCTTCAGAAAGGAATGCAGGACTTAAATAAGGTTGAAATACCTACAGAGAATGCCTATTTCAACCTATAATTGAAAGCTAAACCAGGAGGCCAAGAAAGCAAAACTAAGTGGGCAGAGAATTAAATCTACCGTATCTAGGTAGCCAGTAACAGAAACAAACCAAGAGCCACATATGCTCATAGAAGAGTCCGTGTAAATGAAGCAGTACAGCAGAATGAGGCTGCGAATTTGAAATTTACACAGGTTACACACAGCTTATATCCAGGATCTCCACAAACAGCAGTAAAGGATCATTATACATGGGGGACCATATAATTTATCATTCAAACTGGAACACTTTTAAGATGTAAAAGGGTGCCACTAATAATTAAGCTGGTACTTAATTAAACTGAAACTGTCTCAGTCAAACTGAGATGTAGGGTCAACCTAATTATATATTAAACCCCTGTGTTATACCAGAGAAACACTTGAAGGACACCAGAGGTGAAATCTTCAGAGGAAAAACACAACTTCTTTGAGGAGGGGGCCACAAGTTTCCCAAGCAGGAGAGAATTAGAGGGTCTTCTGCTTAGTTGCTGACCTAGGTGAATGTGGTTGCATGTGTAATGTCCTATATTATTGGGCATACACAACATTTGCACAACTTGTAAATAATTTGTGTCTGAAATTTCTCAGTGTGTATATGCCCTTTCATTGTTTTTTTCTCAGTTGATGACATCTCTGAAATTTCAAGGCCCTAAATGTCAGGAATTTTGTTTCAATTTTCTGTTTATATGCTTGGCCTGTGTTGATTCTGCATAATGCATACAGGGGAACATGAAGATTACTTCCATCTCCGAAGAAATCTCTTGTTACAGCTCATGGATTAACCACCATCATTTCCTTAAGTGTGGTGATGCAGCACAGATGTCTTTGGATTACATGTAGGTCAGAGCCACAACAGCATACAGATGGCACACTCAAAAGGTGTGAATGATCTGAGATTAATGAAGGGCCACTTAACAAAGGTGTGGGCAGAGTAAAGGCAACTATAAGGGATGATAAAAACACCCAAAGGTTAGTAATCCTGAGACCACTACCACCCATACGCTTGAAAAGGCAAGGGAGAAAAGCCATCAAAGGAACATGGAGAAAGCTATAACTGCAGAATAGACCTACCAGGCAGGAGTTGTGGCCTTTGGCAAAAGAACACAGTCACTGCCAACCCACAACCCGGCAGAGAAGAAGCTGTGGAGTAAATACTCCGAATTCTTTTTCTTCCACCCGTCCGATCTCTAGTTGGCACTTCCCTTTGGCTTAATCCATAGGTCAGGAGTGCCTAGCTGACAATAATCCATAGCGATCAGCCTTCTAGGTAACAGGGAAAAATGGAGAAGACTAGAGAATGGATCTAGAAAGATAAATGGAGACTATCCAGCAGAATTTAATTGAATACTGTAAAAGCCCATATATATCTAAAGTCTAAATATGTCACATACATCCTTTAAAATTGTAAGTGAAAACTAAGAATAATTTGATCTTTACAGGGATACCAGAGATAGAGAGGGTGTTATTAGTATTACCCTCATTTTACAGATGAAGAAGTCGTGGACAGAGAAGATAAATTACTTGCCTAAATCACCCAAAAAAGATGTAGTGAAGAACACTGAGTCCATGGACCTGTCAGAGAGCCAATTATTTCCCAAGCTTAGCTTCTACCTCTAAACCTAGAGATCTTCCCACTTGACCTTAACCATAAAAGCTGGTATATTCCCCACTGTATGGCAGAAGGAGACTAAAAACTAATTAAACAAACACATACCAGCAGATTTACAGAATAAGAGCATTGTCTCTGCCTTCCAGGGGCTCTCAGCTTATGGACAGGAAAGTACGCTACTCTGAAAAATGTAGGAAGACTATCAGTCAGTCAAGGAGCATTCCACTAACACCTATTGATACTATGCACTAAATGCCAAGTATATAAAACTTGTGCGGCTGCAATTAGCCATTTTATTTTTGTGGTCATTTGTTATGATGATTTGTAGTTTATGAGGCTCAGGGGATTGGTGGTAAGTTGTCAAAACTGACTCAAATTGCAATAATGGTTGACACAACAGAGTATGAGTTGGCCAATGCAATATTAATAAGTTGACCCTAGGTCCCTTCATACAGAACCCTGCTGCAAGCCTCAAGTTCTGGTGGTGGAAAGAGTAATGAAAATTAGTACAAAATCAAGTGATGATCTGTGTTGCTCTCTGACTTAAGCAGAGTCATGGAAAGCCAGTGACCACTTAAAAACAGAGTAAAGCATGGGAATGACTATACAGATTACGCAGGATCTTACCTGAGACAAAGACTGCTCTGTATATACCAAAACCCTTTTTCTCCTGAGCATACAGGCAGACCACATTGCCTACCGTTCTTACAATCAGATGAGGCCACAGAACTGAGTTCTGGCCAATGTGGGAGAAGTGATTTGCTCCACTGTTAGCCTGGCCCATAAAACTCTCCAGAGATCTTCCACTTTCCCTCTTTTCTCATCTGCCAATTGACTGTCAATGTCCAGGGGACACTGGAAACTCTGAGTTAAAGATGGTGGAACCTATGTCAGCCTGAATCCTTGAATGACTATGTAGAATAGCCCCACACTTCCCTGAACGCCTCCTAGCCAACAATTGATTCAGTAAAATTAGTGAGGTAATTACAATGACCTTAAGAAATACATCATCTCTCAAGAATAAGCTCTCAACATTTTTATGTACAAATAAGGATATATATGTACAAAAAGTATACCCTGTTAGACAAATTGTCATGTAATCTTTTTATCTGCCACCATATTGTGAACAATTTCCCGTATTCACAGAATCCTTCAACATTACAGTTTTTAATGACTCTATAGTGTTCCAAGTTGTGATTATACCACGCTTTTTTTTTTTTTGCCCTCTCGTCTCATTTATTAAAGAAACAGTAAGAAAAGGTACAGTGCAGGAAAACACCAACCATCCTTTCACATCAGGCTGAACGAAGACGCTTCCCATTTTTAATTTTTTATAACTTCCATTTTTCAATTTTGCAAGTATATGATCCAAAGACTTGTGAGATCCTATTATCATAAAAAAGATCATTTCTTCATTATAATTATTTGCTGACCTACAGCTGCCATTCTGAGTAATGGACCACTGATTTTGTGCTGTTCAATCTCATACAAGTTAATATCTTTCTTTGAGTTTGTTCCATGTGATAAACCTTTCTCACATCCCATAGAAAGATATCCTACAAAAGTTAATAAATGTCCTTTAAAAGGTTACAGAATAAAAGGACTGGTGTGAATCATCAGACATTGGTATCAAATCAATGACTGTTCTATGACCTCTATTAGCATACAAAATGATTCATTCCGTTGTCCTAAATTGATGATGGTAAAGTCAAAAATAAAATATAAATCTATTTATTGTGAGGTTTATTTAATTTCCCCCTTCCAAAAGAAAACGTCTATATAGTCAACTGAGTTAACTGAACCCTATCTATTTTTTCACTTTCTCTATTAAAAGTGTAAACATAATCTCCTTTTGGAGTTTTTGAGAGTAGGGATTAGTAAACGTCTCCATGGACACACGCAATAAATTCAAAAGAAAGTGGATAATGTTGCACTATATTTTGCATAGTGCATAACTGCAATAGGAGAGAAAATAGAAGCTATCTCAAAACGTTTAAGGTGATGTAATTTAAATCGGGAAGATAAATTTTTTCTAGTTTCAAAAAAAATGCTGCCAAGTCATTTTATAAAAACAGTAACTAAGAGGAGTAAAATGAATAGATGAAGATCACATGGTTAGTAAGTGGAAGAGACAGATTTCAAAGCTAATACTGATTCCAAATATCATAAGCTTTCCATGTTAATCACACTTCTCACAAAGAGGCAGAGAAAGACACTAAGATGGGTTATTAGTGCCATAGCTTCCTCTGATGGACATAATTGAATTTTGATATTTATTTTTCATAGTCTCTTAAAAATACTCATATCTAAAAATAATCACATATAAGGATCTGGATAATATGTATAGAAACATAATTATCAAGTGTTTAACCAACATTGTGTCATAATTATATTACATTGTTTATTTTAGGATCTCTTGCTGGGAAAATCATTTCAAGGTTTTACTTTTTTATTGAAGTATAGTTGATTTACAGTGTTGTGTTAGAATCTGGTGCACAGCAAAGTGATTCAGTTACATATATATATTTCTTTTTCAGATTTTTTTCCATTATATGTTATTATAGATATTGAATATAATTCCCTGTGCTATACAGTAGGACCTTGTTGTTTATTTTATATATAGTAGTGTATATCTGTTAATCTCAAGCTCCTAATTTATCTGCCCCCTCAAGTTTATACTGTTGTATAGATGGCAGCAAGAGTGAAAGAAAGGTGAACGATATTGTGCATTTTGCCATATTCCAAGTAAAAGATAATGGTGGCTTGATCAGGATGGTACCATGAAGATGGTGAGGCATTGCCAAATTCTGATGTTTTTAAAGGCAGAGCTAATTGGAATTGTTTATAGATTGGATGCAGAATGTGAGATCACAAAAAAGGAGACAAGGATAACACCTAGGTTTTTGGCTGTGGCAGCAGGAAGAATGAACTTATCATTTAGTGAGAAAAAGTATGAAGGGAGAAGTTTGGGGAGGAAAGAACAGGAGTTTGGTTTTACAAATGCTAAGTTTGAGATATGCACTAGACATCTAAGTGAACATATAAAGAAGACACCTGGACAAAAGAGTCTGAAATTGATGATAAAATTCAGGCTGGTAATCAAAACCTGGGATTCAAGAATGTATTTAAAGTCATGAAACTGAATGTATTCTCTAATCAGGAGCCAGTGTAGACAGGGCAGAGAAGAGATCTAGGGCTGAGGCCTGAAGCAGTCAGTGTTTAGAGTTTGGGCAGACACAGAGTGAGTGGTTTTTTTCTCACACCAATCAGTTCTCCTACTTTCCAACACCAAGTATGTGTCCTACAATTCAATTCTGACACTAACTACCAAGAGTTAGCATCAAACTCCACAGGTTTGATGGTTCAGTCCCACAAGACTGTCCCACATCAGATACCGGTTGTCAATGTTAGAAACAAGACAACAGGCCCAAAATGGAATCACTTATGCTAAGCCCCATATCACCAAACCAAGACTTGACTTAATTACAGTTTGACTCTCCCAGAAATGGAATCTTAAACCCGTCAATCAGGAATCACCTGATCAGCACTAGTTAGGTAGTCTACCTGACAGACTCTTGCCATCCCCCAAAGGAAAGTCACTTTGCTATAACTAACCCACTCTTTTGCCTAGTATAACTTCCTTGTTCCCACTCCCTTCTGCCTATAAAAGTCATTTTGTACAACTCCTCAGAGCTCCTTTCCACCTGCTAGATGGATTGCAGCATAATTCGAATTGACCTTTGCTCAAATAAACTTTAAAACTTTAATATTACAAACAGAGCTACCATGTGACCCAGCAATCCCACTACTGGGCATATATCCTGAGAAAACCATAATTCGGGAAGAGTCATGTACCAAAATGTTCATTGCAGCTCTATTTGCAGTAGCCCGGAGATGGAAGCAACCTGGGTGTCCATCATCGGATGAATGGATAAAGAAGATGTGGCACATATATACAATGGAATATTACTCAGCCATAAAAAGAAACGAAATTGAGTTATTTGTAGTGAGGTGGATAGACCTAGAGTCTGTTATACAGAGTGAAGTAAGTCAGAAAGAGAAAGACAAACACCGTATGCTAACACATATATATGGAATTTAAGAAAAAAAAATGTCATGAAGAACCTAGGGGTAAGACAGGAATAAAGACACAGACCTACTAGAGAATGGACTTGAGGATATGGGGAGGGGGAAGGGTAAGCTGTGACAAAGCGAGAAAGAGGCATGGACATAAATACCCTACCAAACGTAAGGTAGATAGCTAGTGGGAAGCAGCCGCATAGCACAGGGAGATCAGCTGGGTACTTTGTGACCGCCTGGAGGGGTGGGATAAGGAGGGTGGGAGGGAGGGAGACGCAAGAGGGAAGAGATATGGGAACATATGTATATGTATAACTGATTCACTTTGTTATAAAGCAGAAACTAACACACCATTGTAAAGCAATTACACTCCAATAAAGATGTAAAAAAAAAAAAAACTTTAATATGCCTCAGTTTAATCTTTTAACGGCGTCAAAAGAGGGAATTGAAGGAGACCCATGGTTCCCAGAACAATAAGTGAAAAGGCGTGGGTACCTTTTGAGCCCCTCAAGCCTGCGGGTTTCTTGGTGCTTCTGGAGGTCATGGGAAAGTTCCTCTCAGATCCTAGCTCTACAGATTTTGCATTATGAGCTTTCAGAATTTATTTGAGCATTTCTTTTTCCAGACTGGGTCTGCCTTAAAAACCAGATTGGGTCTGGGGTTGGACTGGGTCCAGGGTCAGACTAGGTCCAACTTAAGCTGGACTGGGTCCAGTGTGAGGCCTCAGGTGAATAAAATTTTGTTTTAAGGCTGAACAAGCAGTTTAACCTTACCAAAATAATCTTGAATTAAAGTGGCCACAGTGGAGAACTTTTAAGCCAAATAAGTTTATCTATTCATGAGACGCCCTAGAGAAAAAGGGGTCTCAGCCAAGCATTCACCACAAAGCGTAGAGGAAAAATTATTTTTCCTCCTCTATAATTTCTGGTACCAAGATAAGACCTGCTGGGACACCCCACTTGCTCCAGAACCTGCGGACAGAATCCTGGGAAAACTGGCAGAAACCTGCAGACAGAATCCTGGGAAAACTGGCAGAAACCTGTAAAGGGTGAGAATTCTTACCCAAGTCAGCTGTCCTAGATTTCCATCTGTGGTGCCTGGCTAAGAGAGAAAGGTAAAATTTCACATTGTCCCTTTCTTTCCAAATTCAAACTGGCAGGCAAAAAAAAAATTTTAAGAATTAAATCTTTGAATTGTGACTCGCGAACTTGCTTTCAGGTACCCACTGGTTGTCAAGTCTTTCTCTACCAGGAACAGCTACTGCCTTCTTGTTTGTCTCATTTTGTGTCCTGAGAACTTGGCTTGGCAACCATAAGGTTGAGAGCCCCCAAAATATGGCTGGACATAAATGTGGGTTGCACCCCATTTGTGGCTAGAAAAGTACTCCCATTTGCAGCTAGTGTCTTGCTGACTGTTGCCAGCTCTCAAGGGGAATGATCTGGGTCTCTTTTTTTAAGTTATCCTTGGGAGTGACTCTGGATTTTGGGAGGGTGATATGTTTTGCACCTTTTGGGGGGATGCCTCTTGTGGCCAAGGTGGTGTTCAACACTGCCAGGAATATTTACTGCTTGGCCCCGCTGAAACCCGACAAGATGTATGAGATTTTTGGGTTTTTTTAAGTAGTTCTATGGTCAGAGGTTGGCCAAATTAGAAGCTTATATTCAAAGTCCGATAAGAACTTTTTTTGAGGCTTTCTCCCCTAAGCTAAAATGAACCCATGTACCCAGAGGGAAGGAAAAACATTCTCGAGGCTTTATGGAAGGATTTACTAAAACATTCCAAAGACACACAGTTCTAAATCTAGAACATGGGAAATTTCTGATTTCCATTTTAGTTGAAGATCTTCTCCCTGATATAAAGAAGCAAACTGAATAATGTAGCTGGATGGGTGGAGCAGCCTCTTTAATCATGCAGTTTGCAACCCAATTCTTTGAGGAATTAAAAACAACCGTACTTATCTTACAAATCTAATCTTTATAAGAACAGAAGTGTGGCTCTAAAAACACTTCAAAATTCACCTATTTTTTAACCAATCTCAAAACCTTCCTATTCATTTTAAAGGCTTGCAATTATTGTAAAGATCTAGGCTTATGGAACAAAAGTCTCTCTTGGTGGAATTTGCATTCTTTCTCTGTATCTTTTGAGATGTAAGTTTTCTACACAGTCTTCTCCAGGAACCAAGTTAATTCTTATCAGAAAGAGAGAAAAGAAAAAAAAAGGAAAGCCTATTTTGAAAACTAGGCCTTAAAAAAATCGTAAAAGTCTCTTCCACAAATGTTAGTAAAAGCTTTCACCATCTGAGAAGGTAAACTTATTCCATCTGCTAGAAACATGATTTTGATCCAGCTGTTCTTTTATAAACTAGTAAGTTATGAATTATTATACCTGTCTTGTGGCTAAAATTTTAAAACAAAAGCTATAAGATCTGTTTGCACCTGTCTGTATGTTTATGTATGTCTATGTATGTATATTATAAATGTGATTTTTTTCTACCTCCAAACAGTATTGTCAAAATTAATTTATAAAGAGTTCTATTTAATTGAATTAAAGACAAACAAGCATTTATATAAATCAAGTGTACTCTCAGAAATATAAAAACTAACACAAATGTTTTATTAAGTTCACATGATCTAGGATATTCTTCAGTAAATAAAAGCTAGTTTATGTTTGTTGGTTTAATTAAAACAGGCATGCCTTTAGAGTTATCAGCATTAAATATAATACTTTTATTATACCTACATTTACTAACAGTCAAATAAGCTCATGTCACCTCTGTCAGAGAATTTGTCAACAAGAATGATAACTTAAAATGATAATGAACTGTTTAATGTCTCATGAAATTTTCATGACTAATCTAAACATAATTGTTAAGAACAAGTGAATTAAATAGATGTAAGATAAAATTTATAAATGAAATTTTCAATTACAATTATGCTTTATGGTATGTCTACTTCAAAATAGTTTCCACAAAATTGACTTATTTGTAGTGAGGTGGATGGACCTAGAGAGTGTCATATAGAATGAAGTAAGTCAGAAAGAAAAATAAATACCGTATGCTAACACATATAATGGAATCAAAAAAAAAAAATGGTTCTGAAGAACCTAGGGGCAGGACAGGAATAAAGACGCAGACCTAGAGAATGGACTTGAGGACACGGGGAGGGGGAAGGTGAAGCTGGGATGAAGTGAGAGAGTGGCATGGACTTATATATACTACCAAATGTAAAATAGATAGCTAGTGGGAAGCAGCCACGTAGCACAGGGAGATCAGCTCAGTGCTTTGTGACCACCTAGAGGGGTGGGATAGGGAGGGTGGGAGGGAGATGCAATAGGGAGGAGATACGGGGATATATGTATATGTATAGCTGATTCACTTTGTTATACAGCAGAAACTAACACACCATTGTAAAGCAATTATACTCCAATAAAGATGTTAAAAATAAATAAAAATAAACTTTAAAAAGTTTCCAAAATCTTATTGGTAGCTTGAAACCTTAAAGTTCTACTGAGATCAGTTAAATGATAGATATTCATTGACTATCTAGATCAGTTCCAAATAAAATAAAATACTGAAATGTTAATTATTGAGCATAGGTTTATTCACTTGGGCTTCTTTTTTACAGTAGAACTAGAGATATTTGAGTTTATTAGTAAACATGTTTTATACCACACTGAAAAGTTTACTCTGAGGAAGACTATATATATAAATTTGGCTAGCACTGAGGGCCATTGTCCCATGGCCTCTTCAGCCTCCATTTGTATTAAAATAGTCAAATACAGGCCTTTTCCCAATGCTGGGTTCTAGAATCATTCAGCATTATATGCTGAGTTTGATTGATCCACTTTGCTAAATCCCCATCTTTCCAGGCTGACTTCTAGCCTTTGCCTTCCTCCGAAAGAGAACACCCTCTGATAGGCTTATCCTAGTTAATAAATCCTTTTCCTTTGAATGGTGCTCCTCATTAAAAACAAATTCAGTTTGTTCCAGGATACCTAGACCGGCACCTATCTCCACTAAGGTTCTTTCTGTCTTATGAGCCAGTGTTGTTTAATCTATCATGCTCGTGTAGCCATTATGTGCCAAACGCCTAAGTGCAGTTAGTATACATGTTTTGCACTCCAGAATGTTTGGTCCCTCACACTAGAGTTAGTTGAGTGGTAGGCACAGCTAGATGCAACTTAGTTTGAGTATGCCATAAGACCTCTCACAGCCATCTTCACCTCAGCGTGGGGCCATTGCCCAGGAGAATGCAGATCTACTACTTGACGGCCATTGTTTTAATCCCATCAGGACCCCACTGTTTTTCCCTATTTTGCACTTCCCATCCACAAAAACAAGGGTGACATGTATTTGTGCCTGGCATACTGTAGCGTGTTGGGCATGCTGCCATTGTATTTTATCCATCATAGCCAGGGACCTTTCTAAGCATTTGATCATCATTGTTTATAGTTACGCAGGGATCAGTTTGCTGGGAACCACACTCTACACATTTTGAGGTGTCAACAGAAAGCAGTTCTCAGAAATTCCTTCCCAGATGATATCCTCTGTAGTAGATATAACCTGAAAATGAAAGTTAAAAGATACTGGCACAGGGGCTTCCCTGGTGGCGCAGTGGTTGGGGGTCCGCCTGCCGATGCAGGGAGCACGGGTTCGTGCCCTGGTCCAGGGGGGATCCCACGTGCCGCGGAGCGGCTGGGCCCGTGAGCCATGGCCGCTGAGCCTGCGCGTCTGGAGCCTGTGCTCCGCAGCGGGAGAGGCCACGGCGGTGAGAGGCCCGCGTACCGCAAAAAAAAAAAAAAAAAAAAAAAGATACTGGCACATTACTAGATGCACTTAGTTATTAACATTTGGTCCAGTTCATCATCATCTCATATGACCAGAATGTTTCCCAGAGCAATGCCTCTCAGGTTTGTATGGCACCATTCAATTTTCCAAAGCAAGGCTGGTCTCAGCAAACACATAGCTTTACCCTTCCAGGCAACAGGTACAATTGTGCGAAGAAATGATATTACTCCCTTGTTCTGAGCTTCCTTCAAAGCATTAATATAATGTTGGACTTCCCTCATTGCATTACCCACTTATTCATTCCTTTACCCACAGCTATTATTTCTCCTTCTCTCCATTTGTCATTTATGTTTACCCTAATATTTCCACCTTTGGAAGGGACATTAAGTTCATCCACAGTGCTGGTCCAGATATATGGCAGCAATACTAGTCTAGCAAGTGTTTTCCCCTCAGATCACTCCCATTCAGATAGGGCAGGGATACACAGATACAGAACCAATGATCTGTCCCAACCTTAGACATAATAGTAGAATTCACCTGTCAGCCCCAACTTTATCAGATGGGATGAACGCACAATCCATCCTAACAAGCCCTTGGAAATTCTGGAATAAAAGTTTAAAGGTATAGTTACAAGTCTCTTGCTTAGGAATCATCTCTGCTTCTGGCACCTGCAATCATCTATGCTTGCTTCCCTGGTCCTGGGACCACCGCAGCAGGTAGAAAAAAGAGAAAGCTGAGGTGATAAAGGGAAGAACTGTATAGTCGCACTACCATCCTCCTTCACCCTCATCTTCTTCAGATCCCTCAGAAAACCAGGGGAATCTATCCAGTGGGGACTCACCCTTGGCCCTCTCATATGAATGTAAACACAGACTCATGAAAGCATATGAACCAGCCCTTTATGCCTATATCTCTCCTAACTTAGGACAGCAAATGTTTCAAAGGCCTATTTCAATTCTCTATTAGATCATTATTCTGAGGATGAAATGCAACAGGATATGTCCACTTGATTTGATAGCTCTTTGAACACTGTTGGATACTATGGGATGTAAAATGTGTTGCTTAGTCTGAAGAAATATAACTCAGCAGCCCAAATTGGTACAGTACCTTCTATTCCAATCCTTTAATGGTATAATGAGCATTTGCATCTATCACAAAGTATGCAAAGCCTGGTATAGGGTAAGTGTCTATTCCTGTCACGATCCATTTATAGCCTCCTGGGGCTACCAGCATGGGTCTAAGATAATACACTTGCCAGCTATGTGCAAGGCCTTCCCCCTAGGAATCTTCCCCGTAGCCATCTGCAATCTCTGTCTCTCTGCAGTCTCTAACAGCACAGTTCTTGTTGGCACTTTGTGCCTCAGAGGGTGCAAGAGGAATATGCCCAGATTCAGGCTATCTCTGCATTACTGCAGTCTCCCCCACCATGTCTGCTCAGTTTATGGATCCAAGTAGAATGAACCACTTCAGTAGAATGAACCAAAAAGTCTACTTGGTGTTTCCAACTACCTTCTGAACCTGGAAGAGGATTCTTCTGATGGGTATCAACATGTCCTACTTTAATACAATCCTCAAATTCCCATAGTGACTTCCATAGAGCTGTGTCCTATAAAAGCATTCCTTTAGTAGACCAGGTGTCCACTTCCCTCTTGCCTGACCATAAGGCCAAGCCATTGGTCATCACCCATGAGTCAATAAAAACCAAAACGTAGGGGCTTTTGTCATTGTTCAATTGTTCCATCACTGCTAAGAAAAGACCAGGCAATTCATCCCACTGAGCTGATTTATTTTTCCCTTCCTCTATCAGAGTGGTGGCCTTCTAAATGGGATGTTTTCCATTCACCTTGGAACCACCATCCATAAGCCAAACAGCTCTCTGTTGGTCAGTCGGGAGTTGTTTATAGGGCACTATCCAAGTGGCAATAGAATCCAGCTGCTCCTCACACAATTCCAAATTCATACTTAGAAAAAAGAGGATCCCTACTCATGCCTATATCCTCCTTGCATTCCTTTGGTAGCTCAATCTGGTATAAACCGTTTCCATCTTATTGTGGAACCCTTCTGGGCCCTGTCCTCTCCATTAGAGTGCTTCTTCAACATCATCCATGAGCCAGGGCTGTTCTAGAAAATCCCACTCCTGATACCAAATGATTGGCTTTTTCCTCACACCAACCAATTCTCCAACTCTCTGACACCAACCAAGTGTCCTACAATTTAACATTAACTATACAGAGATAGTGTCAGATACCACAGGTTTAAGAGCTCAGTCCCACAGGACTACCGTCACTTCAGGCACCAGCGGTCAATATCAAGTCCTCAGCTTACCATACTTTTGTCCAACTTGGCTACAAAGTCAGAGGTTCCCACAAACCACCCCCTCAGGTTCAATAATTTGCTAAAAAGGAAGCTGAGGGGAAAGATACATGAAGGAGGAAGAAAAGTAGGAGACTGTGGTGTCCTGAAGCCAAGTGAAGAAAGGGTTTCAAGAAAGAGGGATGATTGACTGTGTAAAAAGTCATTGATTGATGGCACAAGAAAGCTGAAGACAAATGATCACTGGATTAAACAGTGGACACATGATTGGTAACTTTTATAAGAACTGTTTGTCTGGAGTGGAGGGGATGAAAATCTGGTTGGAGCAGGTTTGAGAGAGAATGAGAGAAGAAAAATTAGGGACCATGCTGCCCCTAAAAGAGAATGTGAAATCAAGAGAGATTTAGGGAGGTTTGTTATTTTTAAGATAGAAGATACTATCAGCATATTATTTTGCTGATGGGAATGATCCACTGCAAGGGGGGATATTGGTAAGTCAAGACGTAAAATGGAAAATTACTGGCACTCTGTCCCTCAAAAGAGGAGAGGGAATGGGATCCAGTACACATTTAGAGGGGTTGGCCTTATCTAAGATCAGAGATAGCCATCCTTAGTAACAGGGAGGAAAGCACAGATACAGGAAGGTGGGCAAATGTGCCAGTGTGTGCTTAAGCAAGTCTCTTAAAATTGCTCTTCTCAGATGAAAAAGGAAAATCAGTTGAAAGTACAGATTAGAGGGAGTGTCGGGAAGTTTAAAGAGAGAAAAGATATTAAATGCTTTACACAGGGATTCTCAACCTTAGCACTACAGATATTTAGCGGTTGATAATTCTTTGTGGGGCAGGGAGGGTTGTCTGTGTATCATAGGATGTTTAGCAGCATCCCTTATCTCTACCCACGAGATGCCAGTAGCACTCCCTCTTCCAGGTTATGACAACCAAAAATATCTCCAGATATTGCCAATGTCCTCTGGTGGCAAAACCGCCCCTGGTTGAGAACCACTAATTCTACTAAGAGATGGAGAGAGTGAATGGATTAGGGAAATGCAAACAGACTGTGGTCATGCAAACAGACTGTGGTCATCTGAGATTCACTTGAGGTTAGTGGTCATAGATTTCAAATGAGGCCAGTCAGCTGGCTTATGAGTGTTTTTCCAGCTATGTTCAGCTGCTCAGGATCAGAGCAGGCAAGAAGTTAGTAGAACAAAGAAAGGGGCAAAGAGTTGAAGGTAATATGCAAGTAAGTGATTATAATGATAGAATGTAAGTCAGCTAAAGAGGAAAGGAGGGATATGAGACTAGGGAGGAACAATGAAAGATGATGGAACAACATATTATAGATCCCAGTTAGATGTAGGTATCTGAGTACCAGAGGGTATGAACTGAGAAATTATGAGGTAATTAATGGTCAGGGAGAGAGATGCTTGGAACTCACTTATTTAACTACTTAAAGTTATTATTAATCATATATACACATTACTATATGATATATAGTATCTATAATATATATATGATATAATTATTGTAGTTATCCTATAATTCTGAGAAATCTTTAGCCCCATGAATAGTCAGGAATTGTGTTGCAAATGTCCCATTAGTGGAATTAATAAAGTATGAAATTCAAATATCCTTTAGAGTTTACTTATAGAAAACAGCCTAATAAAGCCTATTAAGCCAAGTTTTGCTTTTTATTTGCTAATAATTCTCAATAAATAAGTGAAGGCAGCAGGATTCCAGCTTGCTACAAGTTCAAAGATTGGCATGATATTTCTCTTGCTTCGCTGTGAGAAAACTTTAAGCAAGAGGCATCTTTCTCAGAAAAGGGGCTATCAAGCTTGTTTAAATCAAAGCAGCTCAACAAACCTCTCTTTATTAGAATAATGACCATGATATTCAATATCCTTCAGGGAAAATTTAACCTGGTCTTTGATTTTGGCACTTTTAGCTACTTTGAAATTAAATCAAACAATAAAGAGGAAAAAAGAATACAGAACAAAAGATAAAATAAGGTCATATACCAATTTTACCTTTTCAGCATGGCTAAAAGAAAAATAAGAACAAAGTACATTTTCCTTAAGTTCTAACTAATGTTCCACCCTTCTGCTTCTGAAGAAAAATGTGTTTTTCTGTAGTTTTATAATAAATCTAAAACACTATCATTTTTAGCATGAAATGCTAAGTAATTGTTTCACCAAAAATAGTCACCCTATACTACAACCATCTAAGTTTGTTTTAATAATTCTCAGATACCCACTTCCACTATGTCAGCCCCCTTAGTACACCACTATGATTATCTGTTGTTTAAAAAAGATGTCCTAAGTACGTTATCTAAGTGAACAAAAGCATAAACATTTCAACTATCAAATCATCAGAACTGCTTAGGCAAGCATAAATATCTCCTGGCTCCAGTGTATCCCTTATGGAATTTTTTTTGTGTGTTACTTGCTCTGCTGTTGCAATGATAGCAGGCCCATGCTGGGATGATAAAATTATGGATCTTCTTTTTATAGCTTAAGTGCTTTTCATTTCTTATGAAATAGAGATTTATTTCCAGGTAGTGATACATTTTAATATAGTGCAAATACAGGAAAAACAAGATGTTCAGTAAATCAGGAACACAATCAATAGACAATACCACAAGGAAAAATAAGTTGAGTTTAAGAAAAGATCTAAGCCTCCTTGATTGGATTATATTAGAGAAGGCACAATGTATTATTCTTTTTATATACTTCATGTCATTGGTATTTTTCTCACTTTCACCAGGAAACTGAGTTCTCCAAGCCCTGAGCTAATTTTCCCAACAATCCTTTGGTGCTGCAAAGTGAAGAACCACTCCAGGGTGATGTTCAACTCAGTGACTAACTGACTTAGAAATTTCCTTTTCTAGGTCCCATCTTCACATCACACAAGACCACTGACTCTGTCTTGACAACAAAGGTGATATGCCATAGAGAATTACAGAGAAATACAAGAGAAACCAACTCCTATTATAACTTCCTTTGGTGAAATAATTTCTTTTGGATTGGTATCAGATTCCATTTAATACTGTCCATTTCTGAGATCTTTCTTTTTCCCTCCACAGAAGTCCTCTCAACTGTCACACTGACAAGTCGGCCTTTTTCTGATGTCCCTAAGTGCCTGCACTACCAAGGATTCAGATAAGAACTGGAGATGAGTGACTGGGTTAACTGATAAAATTGCTAATTAAAGCCCTGTTTTCAACACTCCTGAAAGATTAACCAACTGGGCCAAACTTTAGAACACAGAGCAAGTTTTACTTTTAACAGTGTACACTGTTTGGTAAACAAAAGGTTCTAACAATTTCAAAGAAAGTAATTTCCAAAGCCATTTTTCCATCCAGAGAGGTATACAAATGGGACAATTTAATCAAAGCTTCATAAGGGTTTTCTTCCTAGTGAGCACTGTTGCTTGGCAGGCAAACATAGAGGTTGATCAACTGAATATTTATATATCATTGTGCTGACACAGTAAGAGCAACACAAATACAGAAGTGTCATTTTCTTTCAAAAAAATTAATCTAATCATTTCAATTTTAAAACTGGTGAGAAACAAAAAAAAATTCTATTTTTGACTTTCTCAGGAAGATACTGTCAGAGACATAGTATAACGTGTTGGCCTAGGGTATGGACTCAGCAGCCCAAAGCCTGGCTTTGGATTCTGTCTCTGCCACTTCCTACCTGGGTGACCTTGAGCTAGTTACTTAACTTCTCTATGCCTCAGTTATCCCATCTGAAAAACTGAAATGATAACAATAGTACCTAACTCATAGTTAATGAGGGTAAAATGAATTAAATCAAGTGCTTAGAAGAGTATGAGACACATAATCACATAGGAAGTGTGTGTTATTACTATTATAATTCCATAAACAAATATGATGGTTAAGTGTCTGAACATAAGATTTAATTCCCCTATGTGTGTGTATAATAATCAAAGATAGCTCCTCAGAGCCTTTCAACACCATCTTACACTTGAAATAATTTGATCACACCAAGAATATCCTCATCTATAAAATGAATTTCTTGTACAATATGACTGCTAAACTTTCTTCTTGCTCAAATGATCATCAGCCTTATATCTGGAACTCCTGACTTCCTTGGCCCACTGGCTAATTATTATCCTCTTGTGACTACTTTCCCAATGGGCTATTGATATAAATCCACCAAGTGCCTAACCCCAAAAATGATTGTTACCTACTCTGCTGGGAAAAGTTCACATAAAGTTATCTCTCGTGGAGTTTAGGGTTTTTTAACTTGTAAAAAGAAGTGGGTTCATTTTCCCTGAGGGCTTTTTCTTTTCCCAGAACCAGTCAATCCCTCCAATGACAGTCGTGTGGCCTATGGATACTGTGGGGAAGGAAAGGTGGAGAATGGATGGGCAGGAGAGTTAAAAAAAAGGGAAGAAACACAGCCTCACCAAGTTTTCCCTTGCCTGTTGCTCTCTCTGAGAGTGAAAGACCATTAAAATGTGACCATCTTTGATATCACTTCTAATATGGTTGGAAACAGGACTCTTGCAGTTCAAACGTAGGGTGTTTAGACTGTATAAAAACATGAGGCTCCAGTAACATCAAAGGCTACTCGTGGGTGGTTTGGGCCAGTGTGAGGTCACCACTGCCCTCAACTGTAATAGGTGTGGAGACACTGTGTACCTGAGAAATGGTGGTGTTTGCTTTTCTCCTGCTGATAAATGTGGAGCTGGGAGAGGGGATGCCTTTGTGTGCTTGAGGAATGATCTACTGTGGAAGGTTTAAAGGCAAACAGGTATCAGGTTAGGGTTACAGGGGGCAACTTTTTGAACGGGATGTCCTTTGTTCTCAGAGAACAGGCTTCTTAAATTGGTGGAGCAAGGACAGACATTGATAGGAAAGGCTTTCTGCTTGACCACCAAGTTTAAAATAAAGGCAATGTAATCCTGTCAATAGGAAATTTGGATGACATCAAGGAAGGATATAAAACATGAGATAGGTTAACGCATTTTGCTTTTTCATATTTAAATATTTTTATCTTACATTAGTTCCACAACACCCATCTGATGTTTGTTTTAATTGCAATAGCATAAAATTGAGGTAAGAACACTTCACATAATTTCTCCTAGCCTATAGGACAGGTTCTAAGAAACAATCTCTTTATTTACTATTTATTTCTATTTAATTTATATATTATAAATAAATCTATCTATCATGGTTTTAAGAGGTTTTAGCATAATATTCTAAAACTTTTTAAAATTAGAGATTTATCTATGAAAGAGACCTCATCGAGATAATCTTAACCATTTTCCAGAGCAAAAGGCAATACTATATCCATGGAAAATGGATAATAAGTAAATATTTGCCCTCTAATACAGAGAGCACTACAATTCTAACAAGAAAAAAAGCCAAGCAGAGGCCAACCAAAATAAAGGAAACAAGAGAGATGGACCAGACTGATTCTAAAGGACTAGTTCAGGGAGGTGCTATCTCCACCTCTTGCAGCTTGGGTTTGGTGACATTCTCATTCTCTCCCAGAAACCCACTCATTAGGAATCTCACTAGAGGGAGTTCATTCCCTAACTCTCAGGCTCTCCTGAACTCAATCAATACTTACAAGTCTCACTGGGGCTTATGAATCGCCTCAAATTTGTACCTTATCTACTGTAACTCCTCAACTAATTTGCAAATGCTAGAAAGTACTTTACTTCCTACTTTCTTTTCAACCCTCATGCATCTACTGCAACACTATGAAAGAGAAATTTAATTATTATTGGTTGAGGTAGAAATGACGTCTCTACCTAATAGGAAGGAAAGAAAGAGTAATATAGGAATATCTCACTCTCCTCCAGTGCTAACTCTTTCCACATCTTCTCAGTGGACTAAAAACACATACAGGCATTTCATTTCTAACTGCATGTTATACATTTTAGGGGAAAACATCATTTTCTGCTTGACTCAGGTCCAATTTCCATTGTGATTTTTGCCCTCCAGAAATAAACATCGTGGTCAGGATGTCTGCCCTGCATCCTTGTGGCTCAACAAAACGGTGGTTTCCGATGAAATGTGAGTGCTCTGGTAAGGCTCTGCAGCCCGCAGTGGCTGCAAACTCTTGAACCACAGGTTTTTTAACCACTGGCAGAATTTCAAACCACTGAATTGAATGACAAGTCCTTCAAACAGCTGTCACTTAAGATTCCCGGGTTTTGATGAAAGGCCAGAAGTACTTGTAATTACTCCCCTCTAGCACCCTTTTCCTAAACACAGCACACAGCATTGGCAACAATTCTCAATAAAATAACCAGTCTGAATATGGGACAATGAAGCAGGTATCTAATGACTGACAGAAAAAAAGACAAAGAAGTCTTTGTTTTCTTTCTTTCTTTCTTTCTTTCTTTCTTTCTTTTGTTCAGTTACAAGAAAACCCCAAGGTCTAGAAACAATTACAACTCATAAGGCCCCACTAATTTTAATCTCCTTCCATCTTTCATTGGATTCCAAGGTTCAATTCCCTGTGGCAACTTTGTTGAAACCCATTTCACCTAGAGTAGTTCATATGAGAAGGGAACACTGATTTCCTGAGTGGAGGAGGTCATTCCTTTGGAGGCATATCATCATTCCACTTGGAACTCTAGTGCTGATAAAGTCTAGCTTCTCTAAGAAAAACTTACTGTAATTGTTGAATTTAAACAACGTTTACATTAACTTTAATGATTCTTTACTCTAAAGAAACATATATATATATACATAATATGACCATATTATGTGACTATCAAGACAACAGAGTGAGAAATGTCTGGCAAGTGTCATTATCCTCATTTTACAGATTAAGAAATAAACTTTAACATCTTAATTTCTACCCCTGAACCTCTATGAGCTAACAGGGCCAGTACTGAAATTCACAACCCACTGATTTCAAATCCAGTAAATATTCATACTTAAAAACACAGTCACAACTTCTTTCATATTAACCTCCTTTTTTTTTTAATATCTTTATTGGAGTATAATTGCTTTACAATGGCATGTTAGTTTCTGCTTTATAACAAAGTGAATCAGTTATACATATACATATGTTCCCATATCTCTTCCCTCTTGCATCTCCCTCCCTCCCACCCTCCATATCCTACCCCTCTAGGTGGTCACAAAGCACCAAGCTGATCTCCCTGTGCTATGCGTCTGCTTCCCACTAGCTATCTATTTCACGTTTGGTAGTGTATATATGTCTATGCCACTCTCTCACTTTGTCACAGCTTACCCTTCCGCCTCCCCATATCCTCAAGTCCATTCTCTAGTAGGTCTGTGTCTTTATTCCCTTCTTGCCCCTAGCTTATCATGACCTTTTTTTTTTCTTAGATTCAATATATATGTGTCAGCATACGGTATTTGTTTTTCTCTTTCTGACTTACTTCACTCTGTATGACAGACTCTAGATCCATCTACCTCACTACAAATAACTCAATTTCGTTTCTTTTTATGGCTGAGTAATATTCCATTGTATATATGTGCCACATCTTCTTTATCCATTCATCTCTCAATGGACACTTAGGCTGCTTCCATGTCCTGGCTATTGTAAATAGAGCTGCAATGAACATTTTGGTACATGACTCTTTTTGAATTATGGTTTTCTCAGGGTATATGCCCAGTAGTGGGATTGCTGGGTTGTACTGTAGTTCTATTTTTAGTTTTTGAAGGATCATCCATACTGTTCTCCACAGTGGCTGTATCAATTTACATTCCCATCAACAGTGCAAGAGTGTTCCCTTATCTCCACACCCTCTCCAGCATTTATCGTTTGTAGATTTTTTGATGACGGCCATTCTGACCAGTGTGAGATGATATCTCATTGTAGTTTTGATTTGCATTACTCCAATGATTAATGATGTTGAGCATTCTTTCACGTGTTTGTTCGCAATCTGTATATCTTCTTTGGAGAAATGTCTATTTAGGTCTTCTGCCCATTTTTGGATTGGGTTGTTTGTTTTTTTGATATTGAGCTGCATGAGCTGCTTGTAAATTTTGGAGATTAATTCTTTGTCAGTTGCCTCATTTGCAAATATTTTCTCCCATTCTGAGGGTTGTCTTTTCGTCTTGTTTATGGTTTCCTTTGTTGTGCAAAAAAAAAAGCTTTTAAGTTTCATTAGGTCCCATTTGTTTATTTTTATTTCCATTTCTTTAGGAGGTGGGTCAAAAAGGATGTTTCTGTGATTGATGTCATAGAGTGTTCTGCCTATGTTTTCCTCTAAGAGTTTGATAGTGTCTGGCCTTACCTTTAGCTCTTTAATCCATTTTGAGTTTATTTTTGTGTATGGTGTTAGGGAGTGCTCTAATTTCATACTTTTACATGTACCTGTCCAGTTTTCCCAGCACCACTTATTGAAGAGGCTGTCTTTTCTCCATTTTATATTCTTGCATCCTTTATCAAAGATAAGGTGACCATATGTGTGTGGGTTTATCTCTGGGCTTTCTATCCTGTTCCATTTATCTATATTTCTGTTTTTGTACCAGTACCATACTGTCTTGATTACTGTAGCTTTGTAGTATAGTCTGAAGTCAGGGAGCCAGATTCCTCCAGGTCCGTTTTTCGTTCTCAAGATTGTTTTGGCTATTCGGGGTCTTTTGTATTTCTATATAAATTGTGACATTTTTTGTTCTAGTTCTATGAAAAATGCCAGTGCTAGTTTCATAGGGATTGTATTGAATCTGTAGATTGCTTTGGGTAGTAGAGCTATTTTCACAATGTTGATTCTTCCAATCCACGAACATGGTATATCTCTCCATCTGTTTGTATCATCTTTAATTTCTTTCATCAGTGTCTTATAGTTTTCTGCATACAGGTCTTTTGTCTCCTTTGGTAGGTTTATTCCTAAATATTTTATTCCTTTTGATGCAATGGTAAATGGGACTGTTTTCTTAATTTCACTTTCAGATTTTTCATCATTAATGTATAGGAATGCAAGAGATTTCTGTGCCTTAATTTTGTATCCTGCTACTTTACCAAATTCATTGATTAGCTCTAGTAGTTTTCTGGTAGCATCATTGGGATTCTCTATGTATAGTATCATGTCATCTTCAAACAGTGACAGCTTTACTTCTTCCTTTCCAACTTGGATTCCTTTTATTTCTTTTTCTTCTCTAATTGCTGTGGCTAAAACTTCCATAACTATGTTGAATAATGGTGGTGAGAGTGGGCAACCTGGTCTTGTTCCTGATCTTAATGGAAATGCTTTCAGTTTTTCACAATTGAGGACGACGTTGGCTCTGAGTTTGTCATATATGGCCTTTATTATGTTGAGGAAAGTTCACTCTATGCCTACTTTCTGCAGGTTTTTCATCATAAATGGGTGCTGAATTTTGTCAAAAGCTTTCTCTGCATCGACTGAGATGATCATATGGTTTTTCTCCTTCAATCTGTTAATATGGTGTATCACATTGATTGATTTGCATATATTGAAGAATTCTTGCATTTCTGGGATAAACTCCACTTGATCATGGTGTATGATCCTTTTAATGTGCTGTTGGATTCTGTTTGCTAGTATTTGTTAAGGATTTTTGCATCTATGTTCATCAGTGATATTGGCCTGTAATTTTCTTCCTTTGTGACATCTTCGTCTGGTGTTGGTATCAGGGTGATGGTGGCCTCGTAGAATGAGTTTGGGAGTGTTCCTCCCTCTGCTATATTTTGGAAGAGTTTGAGAAGGATTAGTGTTAGCTCTTCTCTAAATGTTTGATAGAATTCGCCTGTGAAGCCATCTGGTCCTGGGCTTTTGTCTGTTGGAAGATTTCTAATCACAGTTTCAAATTCAGTGCTTGTGATTGGTCTCTTCATATTTTCTATTTCTTCCTGGTTCAGTCTCGGAAGGTTGTGCATTTCTAAGAATTTGTCCATTTCTTCCAGGTTGTCCATTTTATTGGCATAGAGTTGCTTGTAGTAATCTCTCATGATCCTTTGTATTTCTTCAGTGTCAGTTGTTACTTCTCCTTTTTCATTTCTAATTCTATTGATTTGAGTCTTCTCCCTTTCTTTCTTGATGAGTCTGGCTAATGGTTTATCAATTTTGTTTCTCTTCTCAAACAACCAGCTTTAAATATTATTGATCTTTGGTATTGTTTCCTTCATTTCTTTTTCATTTATTTCTGATCTGATCTTTATGATTTCTTTCCTTCTGCTAACATTGGGGTTCTTTTGTTCTTTCTCTAATTACTTTAGATGTAAGGTTAGGTTGTTTATTTGAGTTGTTTCTTGCTTCTTAAGGTAGGATTGTATTGCTATAAACTTCCCTTTTAGAACTGCTTTTGCTGCATCCCATAGGTTTTGGGTCATCGTGTTTTCATTGTCATTTGTTTCTAGGTATTTTTTGATTTCCTCTTTGATTTCTTCAGTAATATCTTGGTTATTAAGTAGTGTATTGTTTAGCCTCCATGTGCTTGTATTTTTTACAGATTTTTTCCTGTAATATCTAGTCTCATAGCGTTGTGGTCGGAAAAGATACTTGATACGATTTCAATTTTCTTAAATTTACCATGGCTTGATTTGTTACCCAAGATATGATCTATCCTAGAGAATGTTCCATGAGCACTTGTGAAGAATGTGTATTCTGTTGTTTTGGGATGGAATGTCCTATAAATATCCATTAAGTCCATCTTGCTTAATGTATCATTTAAAGCTTGTGCTTCCTTATTCATTTTCATTTTGGATGATCTGTCCATTGGTGAAAGTGGGGTGTTAAAGTCTCCCACTGTGATTGTGTTACTGTCAATTTCCCCTTTTATGGCTGTTAGCATTAACCTTATGTATTGAGGTGCTCCTATGTTGGGTGCATTGATATTTACAATTGTTATATCTTCTTCTTGGATTGATCCCTTGATCATTACGTAGTGTCCTTCTTTGTCTCTTGTAATAGTCTTAATTTTAAAGTCTATTTTGTCTGATATGAGAATTGCTACTCCAGCTTTCTTTTGATTTCCATTCACATGCAATATCTTTTTCCATCCCCTCACTTTCAGTCTGTATGTGTCCCTAGGTCTGAAGTGGGTCTCTTGTAGACAGCATTTATACAGGTCTTGTTTTTGTATCCATTCAGCCAGTCTATATCTTTTGGTTGGAGCAGTTAATCCATTTACATTTAAGGTAATTATCAATATGTATGTTCCTATTCCAATTTTCTTAATTGTTTTGGGTTTGTTATTGTAGGTCTTTTCCTTCTCTTCTGTTTCCTCCCTAGAGAAGTTCCTTTAGCATTTGTTGTAAAGCTGGTTTGGTGGTGAATTCTCTTAGCTTTTGCTTGTCTGTAAAGGTTTTAATTTCTCCATCAAATCTGAATGAGATCCTTGCTGGGTAGAGTAATCTTGGTTGTAGGTTGTTCTCCTTCATCACTTTAAATATGTCCTGCCACTCCTTTATGGCTTGCAGAGTTTCTGCTGAAAGATCAGCTGTTAACCTTATAGGGATTCCCTTGTGTGTTATTTGTTGTTCTTCCCTTGCTGCTTTAAATATTTTTTCTTTGTATTTAATTTTTGATAGTTTGATTAATATGTGTATTGGCATGTTTCTCCTTGGCTTTATCCTGTATGGGACTCTCTGTGCTTCCTGGACTTGATTAACTATTTCCTTTCCCATATTAGGGAGGTTTTCAACTATAATCTCTTCAAATATTTTCTCAGTCCCTTTCTTTTTCTCTTCTTCTTCTCCTCGGACCCCTATAATTTGAATGTTGGTGCCTTTACTGTTGTCCCAGAAGTCTCTGAGACTGTCCTCAGTTCTTTTCATTCTTTTTTCTTTATTCTGCTCTGCAGTAGTTATTTCCACTATTTTATCTTCCAGGTCACTTAGCCATTCTTCTGCCTCAGTTATTCTGCTATTGATCCCTTCTAGAGAATTTTAAATTTCATTTATTGTGCTGTTCATCATTGTTTGTTTGCTCTTTCGTTCTTCTAGGTCCTTGATAAACATTTCTTGTATTTTCTCTATTCTATTTCCAAGATTTTGGATCATGTTTACAATCATTATTCTGAATTCTTTTTCAGGTAGACTGCCTTTTTCCTCTTCATTTGTTAGGTCTGGTGGGTTTTTACCTTGCTCCTTCATCTGCTGTGCATTTTTCTGTCTTCTCATTTTGCTTAACTTACTGTGTTTGGGGTCTCCTTTTCGCAGGCTGCAGGTTCGTAATCTCCATTGTTTTTGGTGTCTGTCCCCAGTGGCTAAGGTTGGTCAGTGGGTTGTGTAGGCTTCTTGTTGGAGAGGACTAGTGCCTGTGTTCTGGTGGATGAGGCTGGATCTTGTCTTTCTGGTGGGCAGGTCCACGTCTGGTGGTGTGTTTTGGAGTGTCTGTAGACTTATTATGATTTTAGGCAGCCACTCTGCTAATGGGTGGGGTTGTGTTCCTGTCTTGCTAGTTGTTTGGCATAGGATGTCCAGCACTGTAGCTTGCTGGTCGTTGAGTGGAGCTGGGTCTTGGCGTTGAGATGGAGATCTCTGGGAGATTTTTGCCATTTGATATTACGTGGAGCTGGGAGGTCTCTTGTGGACCAGTGTCCTGAAGTTGGCTCTCCCACCTCAGAGGCACAGCCCTGATGCCTGGCTGGAGCACCAAGAGCCTTTCATCCACACGGCTCAGAATAAAAGGGAGAAAAAATAGAAAGGAAGGAAGGAAGGGAGGGAGGGAGGGAGGAAGAAAGGAAGGAAGGAGATAAAATAAAGTAAAATAAAATAAAATGAAGTTATTAAAATAAAAAATAATTATGAAGAAAAAAATTTTTAAGTAAAAAGAAAACCAGACATACAGAACCCTAGCACAAATGGTAAAAGCAAAGCTATACAGACAAAATCACACAGGGAACCATACACATACACATAAAAAGAGAAAAAGAGAAAAAAATATATATGTATCTTTGTTCCCAAAGTCCACCTCCTCAATTTGGGACGATTCGTTTTCTACTCAGGTATTCCACTGATGCAAGGTACATCAAGTTGATTGTGGAGATTTATCCGCTGCTCCTGAGGCTGCTGGGAGAAATTCCCGTTTCTCTTCTTTGTTCGCACAGCTCCCGGGGTTCAGCTTCAGATTTGGACACGCCTCTGCGTGTAGGTCACCTGAGGGCATCTGTTCTTCGCTCAGCCAGGACGGGGTAAAGTAGCAGCTGATTCAGGGGCTCTGGCTAACTCATGCGGGGGGAGGGAGGGCTACGGATGTGGGGCGAGACTGTGGAGGCAGAGGCCAGTGTGACGTTGCACCAGCCTGAGGCCACCGTGCGTTCTCCCGGGGAAGTTGTCCCTGGATCACGTGACCCTGGCAGGGGCAGGCTGCACAGGCTCCCGGGAGGTGAGATGTGGATAGTGACCTGTGCTTGCACACAGGCTTCTTAGCGGCAGCAGCAGCAGCCTTAGCATCTCATGCCCATCTCTGGGGTCTGCGCCGATAGCCGCGGCGCACACCTGTCTCTGGAGCTCCTTTAAGCGGCGCTCTTAATCCCCTCTCCTTGCACACCAGGAAACAGACAAGAAAAAGTCTCTTGCCTCTTCGGCAGCTCCAGACCTTTTCCCAGACTCCCTCCCAGCTAGCCGTGGCGCACTAGCCCCCTTCAGGCTGCGTTCACACCGCCAACCCCAGTCCTCTCCCTGGGATCCGACCTCCGAAGCCCGAGCCTCAGTTCCCAGCCCCCGCACGCCCCGGCGGGTGAGCAGACAAGCCTCTCAGGCTGGTGAGTACTGGTAGGCACCAATCCTCTGTGCGGGAATCTCCCTGCTTTGCCCTCTGCACCCCTGTTGCTGCGCTCTCTTCCGCGGCTCCAAAGCTTCCCCCCACCGCCACCCACAGTCTCCGCCCACGAAGGGGCTTCCTAGTGTGTGGAAACCTTTCCTCCTTCACAGCTCCCTCCCACTGGTGCAGGTCCCATCCCTATTCTTTTGTCTCTGTTTTTTCGATTTTCTTATGGCCTACCCAGATACGTGGGGAGTTTCTTGCCTTTTGGGAGGTCTGAGGTCTTCTGCCAGCATTCAGTACGTGTTCTATAGGAGTAGTTTCACGTGTAGATGTATTTCTGATGTATTTGTGGAGAGGAAGGTGATCTCCGAGTCTTACTCTTCCGCCACCTTGAAGCTCCTCCCTGTAGATTTTTTTGCTGATGGCCATTCTGACCGGTGTGAGGTGATACCTCTTGTAGTTTTGATTTGCATTTCTCTAATGATTAGTGAGGTTGAGCATCCTTCACGTGTTTGTTGGCAATCTGTATGTCTTCTTTGGAGAAATGTCTATTTAGGTCTTCTGCCCACCACCACCTACCCTTAAATGTACCCAGGCCACCTTTCAGTGATACCACAAGGGCAATGGCTATATATAGCAAGTATCAAATACTCCATTCTGGGGCTTGTTATAAAAGTTCCCATTTCCTCCCAAACATTGTTCCCAAACCACTTTTCTGCAATTCCCTGTCAATTGCCTTTCCTCTTCTAAAGGGAAATCTTCCATTTCCACTACCTTTTCCTCACCCTCTTTTCCATCAAATATCAGTTTCTAGAACACTGTTGTCTCTTTTGTTATATCTACCACTTGCTCATATCTTCCTTTCCACCCTTCCATCAGTTATCATTCTTAGTGACTAACATAATGGCTGATAATGATTCCAGTGCCCCAATGTCTAATTTCTAGAAAGACTGGTAATATTTAGATACAAAGAGCTCAAGGGAAGCAGCTGTGTTCTAAGAAGTGAGAACTGTGTGAGAAAAGACAAGGAGGTTCAAGTCTGTTTAGAATCTGGTAGAAATGGGAATACAGGCATACCTCAGAGATATTGCAGGTTCAGTTCCAGACTGCCACAATAAAGCAAATATCATAAAAGGCAAATCACACAAATTTTTTGTTTCCCATTGTATATGAAAGTTATATTTAGACTATGCTGTAGTCTATTAATTGTGAAATAGCATTATGTCTAAAGAAACAATGTACATACTTTAGTTTAAAGTACTTTATTGCTAAAAAGTCTAATCGGGCTTCCCTGGTGGCGCAGTGGTTGAGAGTCCGCCTGCCGATGCAGGGGACATGGGTTCGTGCCCCGGTCTGGGAAGATCCCACATGCCACGGAGCGGCTGGGCCTGTGAGCCGTGGCCGCTGAGCCTGCGCGTCCAGAGCCTGTGCTCCGCAACAGGAAAGGCCACAACAGAGAAAGGCCCGCGTACCGCAAAAGAAAAAAAAAAGTGCTAATCATCATCTGAGCCTTGAGGAAGTCATAATCTTTTTTCCAGTGGAGGGTCTTGCCTCGATGTTGATGGCTGCTGACTGATCAGGGTGGTGGTGGCTGAAGGTTAGGGTGGCCGTGACGATTTCTTAAAACAAGACAGCAATGAGTTTGCCCCATCAACTGACTCTTCCTTTTGTGAACAATTTCTCTGTAGTATACGATGCTGTTTGATAGCATCTTATCCACAGCAGAACTTCTTTCAAAATTGGAGTCAGTCCTCCCAAAAGCTGCCACTGCTTTATTAACTAAGTTTATGTAATATTCTAAATTCTTTGTTGTCATTTCAAAAATCTTCAAAGCATCTTCACAAGGAATAAATTTCATCTCAAGATACCACCCTCTTTACTCATCCATAAGAAGCAACTCCTCATCCATTAAAGTTTCATCATGATAGTACAGCAATTCAGTCACACTTCAGGTTCCACTTTTAATTCTAGTTCTTTGGCAATTTTCACCACATCTGCAGATACTTCTACTGAAGTCCTGAACACTTCCAAGTCATCTGTGAGGGTTGGAATCAACTTCTTCCAAACTCCTATTAATGGTAATATTTTGACTTTCCATGAATGATGAATGTTCTTGATGGCATCTAGAATGATAAATCCTTTCCAGGTTTTCAACTTACTTTGCCCAGATCCATCAGAGGAATCACTATCAATGGCAACTATAACCTTACAAAATGCATTTTTTCAATAATAAGATTTGAAAGTTGAAATTTTTCACTGATCTATGGGCTATAGAATGGATGTTGTATTAGGCATGAAAATATTAACCTGTTGTACAGTTCCATCAGAGCTCTTGGGTAAACAGGTGCATTGTCAATGAGCAATAATGTTGTGAAAGGAATCTTTTTTTTCTTAGCAGTACGTCTCAACAGTGGGCTTAAAATATTTCTTAAACCATGTTGGAAACAGATGGGCTCTCATCTAAGCTTTGTAGTTCCATTTATAGAGCACAGGCAGAGTAGATTTAGCATAATTTTTAAGGGCCCAAGGATTTTCAGAATGGTAAATGAGCATTGGCTTCAACTTAAAGTCACCAGCTGCATTAGCCCCTAACAAGAGAGTCAGCCTATCCTTTGAAGCTTTGAAGCCAGGCATTGCCTTCTCTTCTCTAGCTATGAAAGTCTTAGATGGCATCTTCTTCCAATATAAGGCTGTTTTGTCTACATTGAAAGTTCATTGTTTAGTGTAGGCACCTTCATTAATGATCTTAGCTAGATCTTCTGGATAACTTGCTGCAGCTTCTTCATCAGCACTTCCTACTGCACCTTGCACTTTTATGTTATAAAGATGGCTTCTTTCCTTCAATTTCATTCTACTTCATTCAACTTCCTTCTGCTAGCTTCAAACTTTTCTTCTACAGCTTCCTCACCTCTCTCAGCTTCCATAGTATTGAAGAGAGTTAGGGCCTAGCTCTGGATTAGGTTTTGGCTTAAGCAATGTTGTGGCTGGTTTGATCTTCTGTCCAGACCACTGAAACTTTCTCCATATCAGCAGTAAAACTGTTTTGTTTTCTTATCATTCATGTGTTCACTGGAGTAGCACATTTAAGTTTCAAGAACTTTTCCTTTGAATCCACAAGTTAGCTAACTGTTTGGTGCAAGAGGCTAGCATTTGACCTATCTCAGCTTTTGACATGCTTTCCTCAGTAAGCCTAATCATATCTAGCTTTTGATTTAAAATGAGAGACATGTAGCTCTTCCTTTCACTTTAACACTTAGATGCCATTATAGGATTATTAATTGGCCTAATTTCAATACTGTTGTGTCTCAGGTAATAGGGAGGCCAGAGAAGAGGGAGAGAGATGAAGGGAAGGGCTGATTGGTGGAGCAGTCAGAAAACACACGTTTATTGATTAAGTTCACCAACTTATATGGGCACAGTTCACAGCACCAAAAACAATTACAAGAGTGACATCAAAGATCACTAATCACAGATCACCATAACAAATATAATATTAATGAAAAAAATGAAATACTGCAAAAATTACCAAAATGTGGCACAGAGGCATGAAGTAAACAAATGCTGTTAGAAAAATGGCACTGATAGACTTGTTCAATGCAGAGTTGCCACAAACCTTCAATTTGTAAAAAAATGCAATATCTGTGAAGAGCAATAAAGCAAAGTGCAGTAAAACAGATATGCCTACAATACAGTTTGCCTAAATGACATAGAAATCAGGAAGTAGAGGGAGATAAGAGTAAAAGAGAGACTGATCAGCTCTTCATATTTATATGTATCTCATTACTTAACTATAAAGTTCATGAAGGCAGAGGCACCTCTGAGATTATTTTCAACTCCCTACATTATCTAGTAAGATCTTCAAGAAGTGTTCTCTAAGTGAGACCCAATCAGCCATTGTCTAGCAAAAAAGTTCTATGAATCAGAGATTCTCTGTAAGACCTCTTTTTAGTTGTCCCCAACTTACATGACATCCTGTGCTTCCAATGGAAAGTTTATTAGATAAAACATTCTCTGCAAGACTTGGAGAGAGTGGAGAATCTGTCCACTAGTCCACTCTTTATTTAGAAGTTATTAAACTTTCAAATCCTTTTACTATTCATAACTCAGGATCTTCACTTTGCTTATTACCTACATCCAAAACAAGGTACTTCCTACTATTCACAAATATGGTCTATACCTATTTGAATTTTTCACCAATCTTAAAATTTTCTCATATCTTTCTCATCTACATCATCAAAATGTTCTAATGTTTTAGTCAGTAAAATAAAATGCTTCCTCTTATTTTTCCATACAAAACCATTGATTTGTTTTTCCATGATATTTATTGCTTTAGTAAAACAAATGCCTCTCTAAAGACCATAGCTTAGTCATATTACAGAAGTTGCTATCTCAAATAGGTTGCCCAGTGGTCACCCATAATTTAAGGGTAAATCGCCCCAACAGTTAAAGAATTTCACTTCTCTCTTAGATATCATTTGGGTAACTCTCTTATGGAATAATTTGTGTCAAAGTTACAGAATCTGACAGACTCCCTCTGGGAGATAATGTGGTAAGTACAGTAAAAAAAAAAAAAGAAAAACAAAGACCATGGTCCCAGAAGGAATGCACGATTTGTTTTAGTTTACAGCACAGAGATTCTTCTCTTAGTGGGAATTGTGCTCTTGGTTTCAGCAATAAGTGAAAGGAAAGAGTGCTGGACGGGAACCCAAAATACATGGCTTCTAGTAGGATGACACGCATGGTTTCACAAATAAAAATGTCCTAAGGGTAACACTGAGCAGAAATCTGAAATCATGACCCTGCCGGAAAATTAGGAACACATGATTGCTGTAGCACTCATTCAGGTTCTCATATTTACTATCTCTGAAATTTTGTACAGGTTATGCCACCATTCCTCTATCTCATCTGTACAGTGGAAAACATATCCACCTTACTGGACCCAGAGCACCAGTTACCATAACACAGGAAGTGAGGGTTTCCTCTTATTCCTTTCTGCAACTGTCCTAGCTTATACTGGCAAAAATTAGTCCATTACTCTTCACCCTACCTCTCAAAGTAACATGTAAAGACTATCTTAGATGAGTTTTGCATACCCTTGGATCCGTATTCTTTGTCTCTTCCCTGATCCCTCCTCTTTCTTCCCTTACCACTTTTTCTCCTTCATTTGTTTCCTTGTCAGTCTCCTTCTCAAGGATGAGTTGAGCATCAGCTGGGTCCTTCTGATTCATGGGCACATGAAATGGAAGATATCGCCAACTGTTTTATTTTTCTGGCTAAGAGACTTAATTTTTTACCAAAAATAGGCTGCTCAAAGAAAAGCAGCAAATTAACCCAGACTAGACTCATGTTTTCCGTCTACAATGTTCCCATAAAATTCATAGCCTGCATGTTTTCTTTAATGACTCATCCAAAACTTTCCCATTCTGAAATGCTACCTAGTCATCTACTTTGTGTAAGTGCCCAAGTTAAAACTGGAGTGTGTGCTCCTATGGACAATTAACATTACTTTAAAAGTTTGAGAATCGAGTCATGTTCCATAAGGCAAGGATTGTTTATAGTTAGTCTATATAGGGGTTGAAAATCTGTTTTAGTAAGTGAACTGTTGTTATTGGGCATTTATTTACTTAGCTCAAGATATTTTTGCCATTATGTATGTCTCAAAAACAAAGTACAAACATTTGACACAGTAAAATTGGACTTGTCTTCTCACATGATCCTAGGTTCTTTGATTTCCTCTTTCTGTACTGTCTGCTCTGGGAAACAAATATGATCACGTCTCTTCAACCACTGGTACAAGTGCACAATGGCTTCCAAATATTAGTTTAAAGACCAGTCTTAAAGTAAAATTATTAGCCAGCAATTTTTATTCTTCACTGCCTCTCTTAAACTTCACGTCTTGAATATGACACAATTTCTTTCTCCATAAATTATCGCTTCTTAAATTCTCTGTGACCTTGAATGACACTACCAACCTCCTAATCCCTCTAGCTCAAATATTATAGTGGACCTTACTTCAATCTTTAATCTTCTTACTCAAGAAGGGAACTATTCCTGGAATTGAGATCAGGTTACATAAAACCTACCCTATCACCCCTAGAATAAAATTCCTTACCATGGCCTACAAAGCCCAAGACCCTAAATGATATGGATTCTGCCTGTTTCTTTGGCCTTATCTTCTAACACTCATTACTCTAACCCCAGTGACACTAGCCTCCTTTCCATTCCCATACTATGGATGGCTACCTCCTTCTTGCCATGCAAGTCTCAGCCAAAATGTCACCTTCTAAAAGAGAATTTCCTTGCCACCTGACCTCTTGCCAAGTCACGATCTCATCATCTGGTTCTATTTTCTCAGAAAACTCACTTTGTTTACCTGTTGATTGTCTTCCCCAAACACCCCACCCACACACTCACACATACACAGATTTGAATGCAATCCACAAGAGGAAGAGCTTGTCTGTTTTGTTCTCAGTTGTTTCCTCAGTACCCACTAAACCAAATGGAGATGCCCCCAGGTCCCATTACTCCTCCCAAGATACCCTGCACTTTGCCTTTCATCACACAGCATTCTGTGTGTCAGGTTCCATCTACGACCATAGACTGTAAATTCAAAAAGAAAATGAAATATATCTGTTCCATTCACCACTATTTCTGCACCACCCAGCACAGATATTGACATAACATGCACTCAATAAATATTTGTGGAAGGAAGGAAAGAAGGGAGAAAGGGAGGGAGAGAGGAAGGTAAAGGAAAAAGAAAAGGAAAAGGAATTGACTTTAGAGTAACCAACCTCCCAGTTTGCCTGGGACAGAGGAATTTCAGGATGAGGAACTTTCAGTGCTCAAACCCAGAAACACTCAAGAAACACAAGACAAGTTGGCCACACTAGCTTTGAAGGAAACCCTTAGAATAGTTATCTCGGCTATGGAAATGCCTGCAGATGTAGTGTATAAGTCTATCCTATATGTTTAACAAAATAGACATCATTTTTATTTGTCTGGTCGAGTAAGGTACTTCTAATTATATTGTCGACCTCAAGGAAATCTTCAAGTTCTTCCATGTCCACATACTCACAAATAAGGTATCCTGATACCTTGGTCTCAATGTCTGGACAAGGAATGAGCAGCTGACCCAGAGGGTGCCATTTAGAGGCTGGTTAACAGACTGGGAGGTAATCTCCGTGAGAACTCAGCTCACTGTGGGGGCTAGGAAAGCACTCTAAAATAGATGGTGATTAACTATACCACCATTTGGGGGGGAGGTTTGAACTTAGTGTTTACAAAGAGGGTGGCAGGGAGAAGTGTCAGGAGTAGTAGATGCAGAAACAGCAAGTAATGTTAACCTAATGGTGACGTGCAGAATACGGAGCAATAGGTTTCTGGGGTTTCTGAGCCTCAGGGTGACACAGCTACTAAGAACTGTATCCTAAAGTACATTGTGGTCTCCTTGAGGCCTGAATGTTTGCTGGTTAAAATTGTTTCTTGTATCCTTGTTTCCCAGGGTATCATTACAATAAACCCCATTAAGTAAGGTAATCTGAGAATGTCTCTGTTTCTTAGACATTAAAAGAACCTAAAAGATAATTATTTCCTCAGTCAACTAATGGAATAAAAAGTAAGAATCAAGACCAAAAAGTCAGAAGAAGAAAAGAAAAGCTGAGATATGCATCAAGTCCTTAGGCTATCATAGTATCCCAAACCTCTAGTAAAGGAAGATTGGTGGCCAAGCAACCCACAGTCTTTTGAGTTATTTAGAGTTGTCTCTATGAGTTATATGTGCTTGTTTGGCTATTTTTAATAATCACTTGAAGACTAAATTTTCTTTTTGAAGAGTTCTTTAAAATTCTGTTTAAAGAAAAGATGAGGTACCACCTCACACTGGTCAGAATAGCCATGAGATTAAAAAGTCTACAAATAACAAAAGCTGGAGAAAAGGGAACACTCCTACACTGTTGGCGGGAATGTAAATTGGTGCAGCTACTATGGAGAACAGTATGGAGATTCCTTAAAAAACTAAAAATAGAATTGCCATATG
The DNA here is from genome assembly GCF_964374135.1 of Grampus griseus. Classification (NCBI taxonomy): domain Eukaryota; kingdom Metazoa; phylum Chordata; class Mammalia; order Artiodactyla; family Delphinidae; genus Grampus; species Grampus griseus. Next base: position 36,034,624 of record NC_139019.1, on the reverse strand, counting down.
ATCCAGCAATCCCATTCCTAGGCATATATCTGGAGAAAATTATAATTCAAAAAGATACATGCACCCTAAAAAGAAAATTCACTCTGACAATTTTTCTTTGATAATTGAAATGTTTGCTCAATTTTTAACATATTTACTGGAATAATTAGGTTTAATGATCATCTTAGTCTTTGCTTTATTTGTACCACCCTGACTGTTGTTCTTTTAAAATATATTTTTTATCTTCAAAAAAAAAAAGATACGTGCACCCCACTGTTCATAGCAGCACTATTTACAATAGCTAAGACATGGAAGCAACCTAAATGTCCATCGAGAGATGAATGGAAAAAGAAGATGTGGTATATATACACAGTGAAATACTACTCAGCCATAAAAAAGAATGAAATAATGCTATTTTCAGCAACATGGATGGACACAGAGAATATCATACTAATTGAAGGAAGTCAGAAAGAAAATGAAAAACACCACATGATCTCAGTTATATGTGGAATCTAAAATGTGACACAAATGGAACTTAGTTACAAACAGAACAGACTCACAAACACAGAAAATAAACTTACAGTTACCAAAGGGGAAGGGGGAGAGATAAATTAGGAGTTTGGGATTAGCAGATGCAAACTACTATATATAAAATAGATAAACAAGGTCCTACTGTATAACACAGGGAACTATATTTAATATCCTGTAATAAACCATAATGGATCAGCACAGGAGTTCTGACCTGCCCCATTTCTGATCTGGGCTGGTTCACCCCTCCTTAGGCAACCTGGTGGTCCCTCGCTCCTGGGAGGTCACCATAATGATGCTGAACTTAGTGCGGATACCCGAAGGGCATAGTGCACTACAGCCCAGAACTACTGGGCTCAAGCAATCCTCCTGCCTCAGCCTCCTGAGTAGCTGGGACTACAGGCATACCACCGTGCCAGACTGTAATAAACCATAATGGAAAAGGAAAAAAATTTGTTTGTAGTGGAAACCTGAATTTGACCCGGTAAACTGCAACAACCTTCTGATAGATAATGTGGAATTTAAGCAGGACTGAAGTACTTTGATTTGAAATATGTCCATCCATATTTGGGAAGACAGGGAGATGGAGTTATAGAATTATATGAATGCCAATACAATTACCAACTAAATATTTTGTATTACTGCAAAATAAATATAAGATACCCAAATATAAGATACACAAAGAATATAATCTACCTATTCATTTTTCTTAGTTCTAAAACTTCTGCGAACTGTGTGACACGTTTATTGTCACTTCAAAGTGCTCTCAGAAATATCAAGAAGTTTTCTCAGCCAACTCAAAATGCTGAAAGAAAGACAATTGGGAAACAGTTCCTAAGAGCAGCTTTTCACTAAGAGTTTAATATAACTCTTACAGTTTGATAAAGTCTACTATTAACTTGTAATTGCTCATTTTATTTACGTTCTAAAGAATAGGTTTTTTATTAATTTCTCTATAAATATTTTATATAGTTCTTAGATTCTTTAAGCACATAAACTAAATAAGGGGGAACAGTAATCCAAGCAAAAAGAGATGTAGGTTACCATGGAAAATTGGCCAGAATTTAATAATTTTGTTATAAAATACTTGGGAATTAATTACATGTATATTCCTTTTTTCCTTAAATCTCACTATATAGATTTAATCATTTATTTCCATGATATTCACCATTATAATATCACCATAAATCAAAGAAATTAATGCCCCAAATCAAAACATCAGAATCAAATTTTGGAGAGCATATAAGGAAATATTACTCAGCAATAAAAAAGAAAGAATGCCATTTGCAGCAACATGGATGGACCTAGAGATTGTCATACTGAGTGAAGTAAGTCAGATACAGAAAGACAAAGATCATATGATATCATGTATGTAGAATCTAAAAAAAGGGGGGATACAAATGAACTTATTTACAAAACAGAAGTAGAGGCACGGATGTAGAAAACAAACTTATGGTTACCAGGGGATAAGGGGGGTGGGGCGGGATAAATTGGGAGATTGGGACTGACGTATACACACTACTATATATAAAATAGATAACTAATAAGAACATGCTGTATAGCACAGGGAACTCCACTCAATACTCTGTAGTGGCCAATATGGGAAAAGAATCTATAAAGAAAAATAGTGGATATATGTGTATGTATAACTGATTCACTTTGCTGTACATCTGAAAATAACACAACATTGTAAGACAACTATACTCCAATAAAAAAAATTTTTTAATAAAAAATTTTTTTTAAAAAAAGAGATGTAGGTTACCATGGAAAATTGGTCAGAATTTAATAATTTTGTTTTAAAATACTTGGGAATGAATCACAACACATATATTCCTTTTTTCCTTAAATTTCACTATATAGATCTAGTCATTTACTTCCATGATATTCACCATTATAATATCACCACAAATCAAAGAAACTAAATACCCCAAATCAAAATATCAGAATCAAATTTTGGAGAGCATATAAGGAAATAGGGATCCTCCCGCACAGCTGGATCCCTATCTCCTGGCCAGGCATTCTACTGAGTAACTCAACAACATCTTATGAAACTGAGTGCATACTCTATAATTCAATAAACACATACAATAGTGTTTACTACATCATCATTTATGATATCAAAGTCTTGAGAACAACCTAAAGTTCCATCTTTAAAATAAAAACTGAAATAAAATAGACTATAATGCACAAAATAGACTATAATACACCAAGAAAAGAAGCAAACTAAGTCTACATATATAGAGTTGAAAAATATAATGTTGAGTGGCTGAGCAAAAAAATTCAAGAAACAGAAATATACAAAATACAACAGCATTTTGATAATTTTTAAAAAACTCAAAATAGGGCTACCCTGGTGGCACAGTGGTTGAGAGTCCGCCTGCCGATGCAGGGGACACGGGTTCGTGCCCCGGTCCGGGAAGATCCCACGTGCCGCAGAGCAGCTGGGCCCGTGAGCCACGGCCGCTGAGTCTGCGCGTCCTGAGCCTGTGCTCTGCGACGGGAGAGGCCACAACAGTGAGAGGCCCGCGTAATGCAAAAAAAAAAAAAAAACCTCAAAATAATATATTTTTCATGAATAAACATACTGGTAATTAAAAGTACAAAAATTGGAATAAATGCTGAAAGTCAAATTCACACAAATGGGTACCAATGAGAGAAAAGGGAAGTGAGTTTGAGATCAGGGAAACAAAGGTACACAAATATAGGTGATACCATGACCTAAAGCTAAAAAATCAACCCAATTTGCTCCTAGAGTACCAACTTGCTGTCTCTCTTTCCTCGCCTCAAGGTACTTCTCAATCCAGTGGCTTTCATGCAAAAAGGACTCCTCCCTAATGTCACTAACAATTATTTTGCTAAAGGACATTTTCAGTTCTTGGGGGTTTTTTAATAAAAATTGTATACATTTAAGGTATGCAACATGATGATCTGATACACATATGCAGATAGAAATGATGACTACAATCAAGCTAATTAACATATCATCTCCTCACATGATTACCACTTTTTGTGTGCGCTCAGTGCACCTGCAATCTACTCTCTTAGTATATTCTTAGTGTTCAGTAAGGTATTATTAAGTACACTCATCATGCCTGCACATTAGATCTCTGGACTTACTCATCCTACGCAACAGCAAACTTGTATCCTTTAACCAATCTCTCCCCCATTTCCACACACACACACACACACACACACACACACACTGCCCCTGGTAACTATATTTCTATTCTCTGCTTCTATACGTTCAACTTTTTTTCCTTTTTTAAGATTCCACATATAAGCAAGATCATACAGTATTTGTCTTTCTCTGCCTGACTTATTTCACTTAGTGTAACGTCCTCCAAGTTCATCCATGTTCAACTCTTGCTTTATTAGACTTCTCACCAGCATCAAACGCTTTCTTCTCAAAACACTTACTTTGCCTTCCTCAACACCATAGGCTCCTAGTTTGCCCCCTACCTCTCTGCTCACTTTCTATTTCAGTTGCTTTTGCTGTTTCATCCACTTCCTAATCAGCCTTTAAATGTTCTAGCTCCCCCAGGTCCTTCCCTAGACATTCTTCTTTCTCTGGACCATACAAGATAGGGGTCTCAATTACCTCTCATTTTTTAATATTGTCCAAATATATTTATATCTCCAGCTAAACCACTCTCTGAACTCATGGCCACGTAACTGCTTTCCTGATATCTGTGTGAATATCTCAAAGGCCCTCAAGCTCAACATAACAAAACTCATGAACTTCCCCTTGAAACCTAGTCCTTTCCAATGATCCCGATGTCAGTGAATGGCACCACCATTCATCCAATTGCTTAAACCTAAAACCAAAAAGTCAAATCTGACTCCTACTCTCCAACATCCTCTGTATCCAATGTATCACTAGATGTGTTGATTTTTTTTAATGTCCTAAATATGTCTTGCGTACATACCACTTCTCTCCATCACCACGGCCACTGCTTAATTCCAAGCTGCCATTATCTCTCACCTGGATCCCTCCAATAACCTCCTAATTGGTCTTTGTATCCACTGGGATCCATTCTTCCCCAGGCCACCAGAGTGGGCTTTCCCAAATGCAAATCTCATTATGTCAATTCCAGCTAAAGACATTATAATGGTTTCACATTGTTCTTAAGATAAAAATCAACATCTTTACTATAGCTTCCACGAAACTCTGCCTAACCTAGCCTTTTTCTAAGTCTATAGCCTCACCACATATCCCTCTTTCCATCGGTTGTCATGTTCCTCCTTAAATTCCTCAAATAATCCATGCTCTTTTCCACCTCAGGGCCTTTGCATACACTGTCTCCTTTGCCTAAAATGCTCTTCCCTCTGTTTGTATTCTTTGAAGCTCAGCTTAAATTTCACCCAGGGAATTCTTTTCTAACTGCTGGATGATTGTCCTGTTATACAACTTCATACAATTTCTCAGTATTTTTCCCTTTATAACGCTTACCACCACTTGCAACACATATTTATATGTGTGGTTATTTTATAGATTTCTCTCACCCCCACTACAAATGCAAGTTTCACGAACGTAAGGAAAAAAAATGTGTTTTGCTCATCAATGTATCTCCAATACCTAGTACTTGCCAGACTCAGTAAATATTTGTTGAATAAAGGAATAAACCCTAGAATATTACTCCACTCTAGAAATTAAATTCAATAAAATTCCATAAAAACCCTACATTAAGCATTAGGCTTCTCAACTAATGCTACAGAAACTGATAATTATACTCAATCTCTCTTCTCCCTTTCTATTGAAATAGAATCCCCAATTTTTAGCCTAGAGTAGGCACCATTTATGGCCTGAATGTTTATGTCCCCCAAAATTAATATATTGAAGCCCTAATCCCCAGTGTGATGGTATGTGGAAATGTGATATTTAGGAGGTAATTAGTTTAGATGAGGTCATGAAGGCAGGGCTCTCATGACAGGATTAGTGTCCTTCTAAGAAGAGGAAGTGAAACCAGAGCTTACTCTCTCTTTCCCTACTTTGTGAGGATGCAGGAGATGGTAACTGCCTGCAAACCAGGAAGAAAGCTCTCACCAGGAGCTAAATCTTCCAGTACCTTGATCTTGGACTTCCCAGCCTCTAGAACTGTAAGAAATAAGTGTCTATGGTGCTAAGACAGGCACTCAGGAAAAAAAACAAAACAAAACCTTCTTTCCAGTCTCCCTTGCATCCCAGTGGAACCACATGAGCCAGTCTGGACCAATGGGATACAAATGCAACCTCCTGGTCATGACTTTAAAGGGGGAAAAAGTAGGCCCTCATCTTCCTCTTTTTTCTTCTTCACACCGGCAGGAAGTGGACAAGGTGTTGAGCAAATGAGAGCAACATTCAGAATGGAATAACAACATAGATAAAAACAGACCCCTGATGCCTCTGTATGCAGAGTTACCATACCTTCCCAGACTTTTAGGAGAAAGAGAAGGACATTTTTATCTTGTTTAAAGCCTTGTTGTTTTCAACCTCCATTACAAGCAACTAACCAATATCTAAGCAATATGTTCTACTAATTAATATATTTAACTGGTGAGTATTTCTCGGAAGAGTGACACAACAAGAAACTGCCACATAAATTCTTCCTAACCAATAGGGCTGTGCCCAGAAGAAAGTTAAGAAAGGAGAAAAAGAAATGTAGATTCAGGGGAAAAGAAATACAGAGCAGCAAAGAAAAAGTTCATCTACTGCAATTTTTGTTCAGTCCCGCCCAAATCAACCATATGCTTAGCTTACAGCTGAACTTTGTCATCAGAATAGTTTGTCAAACGTACCACCATCCCAGTCTGCTCTCCAAGCTCACATTTTAATCCTCCCTCCTATTTCACTCCTCCCTCCTGTTTTACTCTTTCAAATGCCTCAAGGCCCTTAAGCAATCCATCTGCCTCCAGTTCATTTTGGTCATCCACCCCCTCTTCCCCCTTCCTCTTTATCCTTGCACCTTGCCTAAACTGAGATTCCAGCTACACGCTTATTTCAGACATGAGGCATTGGGGAAAAAAGTCTTTCTGATTTAAGCCAAAGAGCAAAGCCCCATAAATCTATCCCACCCCAGGCCACCACTGGCTCTCTGAAGCTTATTTACATATGCATTGTGGTAACTGCTGCCAGGGCACAGGCTGCGTGTGACCCACCCCCATACCCATTGCCAGACTCACTACCAGATGTTTGGAAGATCTTCCCTGCATCTGCTAAAGTCTAGTTGGAACTATCCTTGTCTATCTGTAACTTCTTTCACCTGCTTACTTTGCTTGCTTATCTTTCTCTCAATACTTCTATTATCTCAATTCAAATCATTTGCTGAGAGATAAGCGACAGGCAGAATGAGATTAGAGAATCAGTTCATGAAATTGATATTTCTAGCTATTACCACTCCTTAAAAAAACCCATTAGTCCTTTTTTAAAATTAATTGATCTTTTCACAAAGGCAAAAAACAGAGTCAATGAAAGAAGCTATAAATAATAATGTAAATACATTTGTATATTTTTTCTTATTGTCTAATCTTTATATGTAAATGTCAAAAGTTTTGGGAGTAAAATAATTATAAAATGAAGAGAGGAAAAAATAGTATACATCTAATGATAAATCAAATCAACCTTATAGCCTCATCATTGCTACAACATTATATTGACTATATCATGTTGCTCATGTAGTATGATTTAATGTAGAGAGAAAGCATTGTCTGCTCAAACATAGCCCCCTCCACTATCACCAACTGGAATAAAATCCAATATTTCACCACAAGAAATTAATTTCTTTAGCTTAAAATGATTGCATTTTCAAGAGATCCCTATTAAAATTATTTCACTTGCATACCACTTGATTTGTGTAAAATAATTGTGTTTAATCCTGACCCCAAACCAGTGAAGCAGACATCATTGACCTCATTTCAAAATAAGGAAACTGAGGTTGAGAAAGTCAAGTCATATATTTTGTTACAGGCTGAAGGAGAATTCAAACTCCCAGAATTCGAACTCTGATGCTGAGTTCCATGTTCTTTTTGCACTTCACCCTGCCCACTCTGGATACAGCCATGCAGGGCAGAGATTTGCAGTAGGATCCTCCCTGCCACATGCCATCATCAGGAAATCCAACTCAGATTTTCTTGCAGAGCAGAAACAGGACATTACACTACTGTAATCATGCAACAAAGTCTGCTTATTTATTTCCAGATGGCTCCTAGTCAAGAGTCCCTTTTCCTTATGTTTCTATACAAATGTTATCTCCTCATTCGGCAGAAAACCTGATGATAACAATAACAGAGAGTTACAGGGCTTAATGACACTTAAGGAATTCTCCTTTTTTATGATTCCAGCCAAGTATCCAACAAGCCATGCAGCTCTCAATATAAATGGTATTTCCTCCACTGTGGAATAAGCTCACCCCTAAAGGGTAGGACTGACCCTTTGTCTGCTTAAATAAATGGAAAGTGCCAAATTTTCCAAAGGTCAGAAAGTCAAGACTGGCAAGCTCCTTATGTAATGCAAATTGATAACATTTCGTAATTATAAGAACTCAGACATATTTTAAATAGAAAAGTCAAAACAGAAACTATTTCTCCTTCATACCTTACTGGTGAGGTCAGTTTAAATATGAAACAATCATTAAAACAATAGGTATTTGTTACCACCTGTGTATAGGAGATAATGGTACCAACAATTCATATCAACATGGTAAATGCTGCGAGGAGGCACACCTAGTTATACCTGAGGAAGTGACTTTTAAATTTAATGTAAAGAATGAGTAGGAGTTATTCAGGGCAATAAAGAGGAAAAGTCATTTTGCACAGAATATATAGCACATTCAGAAGCACAGGTGCAATATTAAGAAAAATACAACTAGTTGCTTATAGCTGGAACCAGGGAACTACTATGTAAATTGCCCAGAACAAGATTGGAAAGGTGAGCAAGGATTTGATCCTTACCTGCTACCTGCCTAGATAGCTTAGGTCCACTGCAAGGTGTGCAAACTGTTATCTGTCATTCTTTAAACCGAAACAACCACCTACAAATTATGAACCCAGAATCTGAAAAAGCTAATGCTGGCGTACGATTTACCAATCCATATTTGATGCATCACCAAGCATTTTCCTACTTTCTACATGTTTATTAGGTAAGTACTGCTATTCCCATTTCACAGAGTAAATTAAGAGCAAAAGAAGTTTAAAAACTACTGAAGTTTGTATCATTAGTGATAGAACCAAGAACAAAATAACTCAGCCTAACACCCAAGTCCAGTGAAATTTCCATACACCACATGGAAATAATAAATTCCAAAAATAATACCTTCCAAAAATAATAACTACCAACACTTGTTCTGTTCTATTTATCTTACAAATGCATTATTTGTATCAATCCCTACGAAAACCATAAACAAAAATTTAAGACTCAGTTATCCCAAGTTTGCTTGACTAGTTAAGCGGTGAATCACAGACTCAAGATATCTTAGGAGGCTGATCTTTTTGTTAAAACATTATTTTTCTAGTAAAAGCTATAGATTTCTGCTTACAAAGGAATTTAAATCCTTGAGGGAAAATTGGGAATGAAGTTATCAAACAATAAAAAAACTGGAGATAAATGAAGGGACTAACTGATCTGAATTTTCTCTTTACCTCTTCACTGAACCTATTCTTTTTTTTTTTTTTTTGCGGTACACAGGCCTCTCACTGTCGTGGCCTCTACCGTTGCGGGGCACAGGCTCCGGACGCGCAGGCTCAGTGGCCATGGCTCACGGGCCCAGCCGCTCCGTGGCATGTGGGAACACATGAACCCGCGTCCCCTGCATCTGCAGGCAGACTCTCAACCACTGTGCCACCAGGGAAGCCCCTGAACCTATTCTTATTAGAGTCACCATATATCTTTGCTTCATAGAAGTTATCAGAGTGGGAGCATTCCAAACCAATTCTGGTTTGGCACTCCCAGATTCAAATCAATTTTTGCTCAAATAAACTCAATCTTTTTTAATATGCCTCAGTGTATCTTTTAACAGTTCTGGTATTAGAAGGAGAAACCAAAGGAGACCCCTCCTCCTCCCCACCACCAACAGCTGCCAGGAGCAACCAGCAACCAAACATAGGTATCTGTGGAGCCCCTTGACCTCACTGTTTTCTTGCTGCCTCTGGAGGTTGTGGGTAAGTCCCTCTTGGATCCTAGAACCTAGCTCCACAGCTTTTGTGTTATGTGCTTTTAGACTTTAATTGAGCATTTCTTTTTCCAGATTGGTCCAGAATCAGCCTGAGTCTGACTGGGTCCAGCTTATAAAACCAGTCTGGGTCCAGGATCAGCCTGGGTCTGACTTAAGCTGGACTGGATCCAGTGTGAGGCCACAGGTGAATAAAATTTTGTTTTAAAGCTGAACAAGTAGGTTAACCTTACCAAAGATAATCTTGAATTACAGGGGAGAACTTTTAACCTAGATAAGCTTATCTATTTATGAGGTATCCTAGAGAAAAAGGGGTCTCAGCCAAGCACTCACCATCAAGGGTAGAGGGAAAATTATTTTTCCTCCCCTACAGTTTCTGGTGACCATAATGAGACCTGCTGAGACAAACCCACTCACTCCAGAGCCTACAGATGGGATCCTGGGAAAATTGGCAGAAGCCAGAAGAAGGTAAGAATACTTACCAAAGTCAGCTTTCCCAGATCTCTATCTGTGGTGCCTGGTCAAAAAAGCAAGGTAAAATTTCACATTGTCCCTTCCTTTCCAAATTCAGACTGGCAGGCAAAAACATTGATTAGCAATCCTTTCTCTCCCAGGGACAGCTATTGCCTCCCTGTTTGTCTTGTTTTGTATCCTGAGAACTTGGTTTGGCAACTATTAGGTTGGGGGCCCCAAAAATATGGCTGGGCAGAAATGTGTGTTGCACCGTATTTGCAGCTATATTTTGGTATTGCCAAAATTAATTTGTAAAGAGCTCTATTTAATTGGCTTAAAGACAAACAAGCATTTATATAAATTGAGTATACTCTCAGAAATATGGGAACTAACCCAAATGTTTTTCAAGTTCTGTGATTTAGGATAATATTCAGTAACTAAAAGCTAGTTTAAGTTTCTTAGTGTAATTAAAACAGGCATGTCTTTAGAGTCAGTGGCATTAAATATAATACTTTATTCTACCAAGGTTTACTAACAGTCAAATAAGCTCATGTCACCTCTGTCACAGAATTTGTCAGCAAGAATGAAAACTTAAAATGATTGATAGTTGTTTAATGCCTTGTGAAATTTTTACAGTAATCTAAACATAATTGTTAAGAACAAGTGAATTAAATAGATGTAAGATAAAAGTTTATAAATAAATTTTTCAACAATAATTACGCTTTATGTTATGTTTACTTTAAAATTTTCCAAAATCTTTTTGGTACTTTGAAACCTTAAAGTTACACTGAGATAAACTAAATGAATATTCAATATTCATTGAATATTCAGATCATTTCCAAATAAGATAAAATACTAAAACATTAATGATTGAAAATAGGTTTTTCTACTTTTGACTTTCTATTTGGTCTACTAGTAAATGTTTTGTGCCACATTAAAAATTTTACCATAAGGGGCTTCCCTGGTGGTGCAGTGGTTGAGAGTCCGCCTGCCGATGCAGGGGACATGGGTTCGTGCCCCAGTCCGGGAGGATCCCACATGCCGCGGAGCGGCTGGGCCCGTGAGCCATGGCCGCTGAGCCTGCGCGTCCAGAGCCTGTGCTCTGCAATGGGAGAGGCCACAACAGTGAGAGGCCCGTGTACCGCAAAAAAAAAAAAAAAAAAAAAAAATTTACTATGAGGAAGAATATACTTCCAGAAATTGTGAAATATATTTATAAATTTGCCAACCCACAGAATGCTAGGGAAACAGACTGTCCACCATTGCTTACTTCTTAGTTTTCACTAGGAATAAAGGATTCTAAGGGTTAGGAATTCTAATCTATATATGTAATTAAAACTGCTTAGAAATAATAAGGGTGAAAGGAAACTGTGTATGAAATGTAGGTAAGGAAGTAGAATGATCAGTTATTCCAGAATGAGAAAGAGGAAAAAACATAGGACAAAAGAATGGATATTTTTAAAGTTTCAGAAGGTTTATGGAAAAGGAATCTAGGAAAAAGAATTCATCTGTGGTCAAGCAAACTAAAATTGGAATGAATTTATTTAAGTTTTAAAGAATGAGTTTTAATATCAAAAATACACTGGTACAAAATTAGAATTTGGTTTTCTCTCTCTCTGTTAAAAGGACAAAGTCATTTTGGACTATTGGTCTGCTCTTGGTAAGAGACTGTGAAAGGCATTTTTTTATCTTTTGGGTAATACACCTGGAAAGCAAAGATTTTGTGTCTTACCAAAATAATTTACTGTGCTTCACATTGTCTTTGTCAAGCCTTTGATTACTTAAGAAAATCTAGTCTTCTCAATATTAAAAGAGCTAAGTTTTGCTCACAACTATGTAATCTTCTTTGTTTGACTTTAAAGTCTTCTACTGTTACTTTGGTTAAATAATTAGGTACATTCATAATGATCTGACATCCTATTTAGTCAAATGTTCAAACATTTTGACATTTTGACAACTTCCCCAAGTCAAATTCTAAATGGAGTCATTTTGATCTCAAAGTAACTGAGATTTCCCAGAGGTCCCCTGGAAAATCTCAAAGGATTTGTCTATCACCTTGTAAAAAAGAGATGTTAATTAGTTTATTTGGTATGTTAAATTACTTGGGAAGCACTGTCAAATAAGAAGTGATGATAAACCTTCTTAGGTTATGTGTATGGATATATGTACCTAATATAGATACAGTAAGTCCCCTACTTACGAACGAGTCCCATTCCGAGAGCACGTTTGTAAGTCCACCAAAGTTAGCCTAGGTACCCAACTAACACAATTGGCTATCCAGTACTGCACTGTAATAGGTTTATAATACTTCTCACACAAATAATACATAAAGAAAACATTTTTAATCTTACAGTACAGTACCTTGAAAAGTACAGTAATACAGTACAACAGCTGGCATACAGGAGCTGGCGTTGAGTGAACAGGCAAGAAGAGGTACTGAATGGAGGAGGGAGAAGAGGTGGGAAATGGTAGAGCTGAAGGATCATCAGCAATAGGAATTGGAGGGCAAGCTGCCATTTCACTCACGCCTGACATCAATGGCATAGCTTCTGTCTCCTTGCTGGATTCAATTCTATCTACCCTCTTGAAAAAGTGATCCAGTGATGTCTGGGTAGTGGCTCTTCTTTTCTTGTCATAGATGACACAGAAGCACTGGATTGCATTCTGAATGACTGCTGCAACCTTTGTGTACTGTTCTACATTTGGGTTCTGTGCCTCAAAACAGTTCCCCCTCAAATAAAGAAAATTCCCTTGCCATTTCCTGCATCATGAATCTCTTTGGTTCTTCAGTTACTTCTTCCTCTTGTGTCTCTTCGTCCTTTCTCTCGGCCTCCAGTTCCATCAGGTCTTCATTAGCAAGCTCCTCGTGTTGCACAGCAAGGTGTTCAATGAAGTCGTCCTCTTGCAGATCTAGCTCCAGCTTCTTGCTGAGGGTCACTAAGTTGCTGAGAACCTCTTTGGACTCCTCATCCACCTTCTCAAATCCACAAAAATCGTGAACAAACTGCAGGCAAAGGTTCTTCCAAACCCCATTCATGGTGACAGCCGTAACCTCATGCCAAGCAAAGTCGATGTTTTTTATGGTCTTGTAGATGTTATAATTCTTCCAAAATTGTCACAAGGTTGTTCCTGATTCATCACTCACCTTTACTGTCTGATGAAAAGTGTGACGTAAATAATATTTCTTGGAAGTCGCTATGACTCCCTGGTCCATAGGTTGGATGAGCCATGTATATTCGGTAGCAGATACACTACTTTGATGTTGGGATGAAAGTTATCCATGAATGGGTGAATGGGGGGTGGCCCAGAGCATTTTCGAGCAGCAAAAAATGTTGAATGGGACATCCTTCTCCAAGCAATACTTCTCTACCTCTGGAATAAAGTGGTGGAAAAACCAGTCCTGGAAAATTGTCTGTGTAACCCAGGCTTTGGGGTTACTCTTCCACAAAACAAGGAGTGAGCCCTTGGCTATGTTTTTAAGGGCTCTTGGGTTCTCTGAATAATAAACTAAGCAAGGCTTCAGCTTCATATCGCTGGAAGCATTGCCACCAAACAACAGAGTTAGACTATGTTAGACTATTCTTTGCTGCTTTATAGCCTGGCATCATCTATTCCTCCTTAATGATGTAACTTCGGTCCGGCATCCTCTTCCAGTTCAGTCCTGTCTCATCCACATTAAAAACCAGCTCAGGTAAATACACGCCTTCATCAGTAATTTCTCGAAGTGTTTCAGGAAATTCCCGGGCAGCTACCGTATCTGCACTCGCTGCCTCACCACTTACTTTTATGTTATGAAGGTTAACTCTAGCCTTGAACCGATGACAACAGCCATGGCTGGCATTAAAAGATGCATCCTGGGCTTCCCTGGTGGCGCAGTGGTTGGGAGTCCGCCTGCCGATGCAGGGGACACGGGTTCGTGCCCCGGTCCAGGAAGATCCCACATGCCGTGGAGCGGCTGGGCCTGTGAGCCATGGCCGCTGAGCCTGCGCGTCCGGAGCCTGTGCTCCGCAACGGGAGAGGCCACAACAGTGAGAGGCCCGCGTACCGCAAAAAAAAAAAAAAAAGATGCATCCTCTGATTCTTCACCATGTTTCTTCTTCAAGTCTTCATAAAGGCTTTTAACTTTCTCTTGAATCAGCATTAAGCTGAGAGGGACTCAAAGCTGATGCTGATCCTGTATCCACACACTGAGAAGTTTCTCCATCTCCTCCATCACTTTTCCATGCTTCTTCGATACTACTGTCCACATCATCAGCACAGTAGACTTCACATGTTCCATGATCTTGTCCTTTTTCTTTAGAATCGTGCTGATGGTTGAACGATTCATGTTATAAGAATGAGCAACATCTACTGTCTTTTTGCCTCACTCCACTCTCTCAATTATTTTCACTTTTGTCTCCATCATTATTGCTTGGCGCTTCTTAGCAGTACCAGCTACATCACCACTGCTTTCACGCTTGCTTCTGGAGATCCTGGGCTTGAAATAAAGATACTGTACTACTGTACTCTATACAGTACTGTACAATAAAGTACACAAAAGCACAACCACTTGTAGAGGATGCACGCACATGACAACGTATGCCAGACACGTGAACTAACTTATATGTTGGACATGTGAATGCACGTTCGCATCTTTGAAAGTTTGCAACTTGAAGGTTCATATGTAGGGGACTTTCTGTATTCCAGAAATTGTTTATAAAGTTTCTAGAAATTTGTCAATACTCCCCTTGTCCAATTATTATCCTAAATTATTGTATGTCATAGAAATAACTACATTTTCCTTATCAATGAATTCTCATCAGATTTTTGACTGTGGCCACTTTTTTAAAGTCTTTTTGTCATTTACAGACAGTTATTGTTTTACTCTGATGCTTTTGCAAAGGTGATTCATCTTTAGAGAGATTCATGGAAAGGACTGTGACAAGTACTCTAGAATATAGGCTTCTGATAAGTTTAATATCATAAAACTGAACTGGGTAAGAATTCCCAGAACTAATGGGAAAACTGGATTCAAGCAGAGCAAGAATTAATAATACGGGATTGAATAAATGAATGATGATAATTATAATTTTTTTTTACAATTTTTTCTCTGAAACACTATTGGTTCCTTAATGTTTTATTTTTCTAGATTTAAGGAAAACTTTTTCTCTTAAATTATCTATGACTTACACTAATTTTATAAAATATATCTCTAAACAGAATTGAAACATACATTTTCTCCCTACTTGATCCCTCCAGAATTCAGAAACTTATTATTCTTATTTTCATGGCAATATAGCAATTTTATAAGTTCAGTAAGAATCTCTTCTCCTTATAATAGGACACAGTTGGAAACATTGGTTATATTACCAAGGCTTTGACTGTCATATTTGAAATTATGCATAAAATCAGATATGACTAGACAGTTTTAAGGAAGTAAAGTTGACTTTATGGAGCCAATAAAAGCTCCTTGGAAAAACCAGCCTTGTACCTCAATTTCAGGGTTCCTAGCAGTCTTACTAAGTAAGTAAGAAAGGTCATTTCCTGGCAGGCCCAGGAACCTCAGGATATCCTAGGAGACCTCAAGAAGAGAGGAATTCACCCCCAAAATATAAGTATTCCAGGTGAAGTCTGATGGTGAGTTCTTGGCTTGGTTTCTTAGCCTAGGAAGGCTTTTAAAAGTTCAACTTAAAGATTCCTTATGAAAAGTTCCAGCAAAGCAGGTTTTTAAAAACCCTGTATGATCAATCACTATTCTTGGATACTTAGGTAAATAATCAGGCCACTTAAAGAGACTAGACTTATTTTGCAAAGAAATCAGACCCACTGTGATTATCTTTGAAAGACAATGAGGGTTGTTTACTTTTTTGATATTGAGCTGCATGAGCTGTTTGTATATTTTGGAGATTAATCCTTTGTCTGTTGCTTCATTTGCAAATATTTTCTCCCATTCTGTGGGTTGTCTTTTCATCTTGTTTATGGTTTCCTTCCTTAAAAAACTAAAAATAAACCTACCATATGAGCCAGCAATCCCACTGCTGGGCATATACCCTGAGAAAAACATAATTCAAAAAGACACATGTACCCCAGTGTCCATTGCAGCACTATTTACAATAGCCAGGACATGGAAACAACCTAAATGTCCATCGACAGATGAATGGATAAAGAAGATGTGGTACATATATATAATGGAATATTACTCAGCCATAAAAAGAAATGAAATTGGGTCATTTGTAGAGATGTAGATGGACCTAGAGTCTGTCATACAGAGTGAAGTAAGTCAGAAAGAGAAAAACAAATATCATATATTAACGCATATATGTGGAATCTAGAAAAATGGTACAGATGAACCTATTTGCAAGGCAGGAATAGAAAGGCAGATGTAGAGAATGGACGTGTGGACATGGGGGGTGGGGGGTGAAAGGGGAGGGTGGGATGAATTGAGAGATTAGGTTTGACATAAATACACCACCATGTGTAAAATAGATAGCTAGTGGGAACCTGCTGTACGGCACAGGGAGCTCAGCTCCATGCTCTGAGATGACCTAGTTGGGTGGGATGGTGGGGGGAGGGAGGTCCAAGAGGGAGGTGATGTGTGTATGCGTATGGCTGATTCACTTCACTGTGCAGCGGAAACTAACACAACATTGTGAAGCAATTATACTCCAATTTTTTAAAAAAAGAAAGACAATGTGGGTGATTACAGAGGAAAAAATTATGTTCAGTATAAAATTATAACACAACATATCTTTTGTCCTGTTCATTGTCTTTGAGGTTTTATTACATAACTGTAAACCATACTGGATCCTGAATTCTTCTAGTTTCCTCAAATATCTGGCGAAAACTCTCCAAACTAACGTTTCCAATTTTCTCCCACCTTTCTGATTTGGAATCACTAAGAACAAAGACTTCCCTTGAACTCCCTTGGAAGGAACCATACCAAGTCTTCCTCACTACTCAGACTTGAACTTTGGGTCCACATCCCCCAACTACAAAAGGCTCATTCAGACTCCCGGAATTGCACACCAGCTGAAGATCTAAAATTAAAACTGATTGGGGAAGTTCCTCCCCAAAATCAGATGGCATCTTGTGGTAGACAGCTGTCTCAAGATCGCAGATCAAGATCTTCATCTCCAGTATGAAACCTTTATTCTTTTTGCCTTTTCTCTCTGTTAATACATGGAAAGAAAATGTTCCTTAATACTGGCAACTATAGCTGAATCTACTGCTTAGGCTATAGCTACACAACAAGGTCCTTCATTTTCTTACAAAGGTGGTTTCAGATAATAGAATTGCTTTAGATTACTTATTGGCTGAACAAGAAGGAGTCTGTGCTATAGCAATACCTCCTGCTGTACCTGGATCAACATTTCTGGTATTGCAGCAAATACAAGAAATCAACAAACAAGCTACCTGGCTAAAACAGGCTGATGCCCCTTCGGGTACATTCTTTGATTTATTTGATACCAACTGGTTTGGTTCACAGCGGTCCTGGCTAAGAAGTACACTTCAGCCTTTCGGTATTATCTTCCTAACAGTTATCATTGTAGTCTCCCTGATGCACTGTGTTTTCTCAGTGGTCTTAAATGTCACAGCCATCAGCAGTACATCAGATGGTCTCACTGTACTTGGAGAAACAGAAACAAAGTGAGCAACAAAATGAACAGCAAAAATAATTCTTCCAGGGATCTGACATCATAACCTATGAGTTTCACAATGAGACGAGCAATTTAACTCTGATGGTGACTGAGACTGACACTAATACCAAATTTTTGGCCAATCTCTCACATATGAGAGGATGACCAAAAGGGAGGAATTGTTAAATTAATTCAACCAGGAGGTCATTAGACTGATGTGGCTCTAATGTCATGACAGCCTACAAAGCAAATTGTAAGCAAAACAAATTCTAAGCCTGTAAATGCCTCAAGGTTATGAAATCATAACACTAAGGGCAAACAATCACAAACAGCCAACCTGACTTTAAGCTTTAACCAATCAATAGTTGCCTTACTTTGCCTCTTCCTATTCTCTATAAAATCCTCTTTCACAGCTCCTGTTGGTGGAGTGCTCCTAACCACTTCTGGTTTCATGCTGCCCAATTCAAATCAATTTTTGCTCAAATAAACTATTAAAAAATTTTAAGGTATGAGTCATGATTTTACACTTATTTTAGTAGTTCTTTGATTAATGTCTCTCTCCCCCACAAGATTATAAATTCCATGAAAGAACAGATCCATTTTTTGTTCTTCATTATTGAATCTCTAGCATCTAGCACATTCCAAATGGGTACTCAGTAAATATCTGTTGAATAAGTGAACAATTCTCAAATCCAATGACCTTTGCAATCATTACCCAAAGAGTTTGACTGTGTTGCTCTCTCCTTCTTGAAACTCTTTCTAGCACTGGCTCCAATAACACTCTCCTAATTTTTCTCTAACCTTTTTCATTCCTTCTTCTTGGTCCTTGAAGATTCTTCCTCTTCAGACTACCCATCAGTGTTGTCCCCCAAATACAATCCTGGCTTCTTTTCTCTTTTGACTTTATTTATTCTCCCTGGGTAATCTCATATACAACTAAGACTTCACTTACTATTAATACTATTAATTGGCTTTTAAATCTATCAGTCAAGACCTTTTGCTTGAGATCTTGATGCATATTTCCAAATATCTACCAGGTTTTCCACAGTCATTTATCTCATACACAGCATGTTTAGAACTGAACCCATCATCTTGCCACCAAATTGTTTTCATGTATACCCATGTTGATGAATACCAGTTGCCTACGCCAGAAATTTTGAAATACTCAACCATTATCTAGCTTACCTTCAACCCCTTTTCCAATTATTCCCCAAGTTCTGTATATTTGTCCCCTAAATATTTCAGGAATTAGTTCCATTCTTCCCATTCCTCCTGATACTACCCCACCAATTCAGTTTAGTCTATTTAATGACCTCCCACTTAAATCCCTGAAGCCAGTCTTTCCATTTTCCAGTGTATTTCTTACTCAAATGGTACTCAAATTGTGGCCACCAGTCTGGTGACAGTCTGCAAATTGTTTCTTGTCCACAAGGAGATAAGGAGCTTGCACCAGAAAGTCACTAAATATACTGCTTAGTTCAGCTGGCTTTTTTTGGGTAGCCATTCTTGCTCAATGAAGGAAGCAAAGCATTGCTCTGAATGCTGGCGCAAGCTCATCTTTTTGGGGACTTGTAACGAACAGTTCATGGACCAGCTAGCTGCTTTGAGAATCTGCTGAAGCTACACCCTCCCTGAAAGAATTTCACATTCTAATCTGATCATGCACTGGCCAGATCAAGCTATATGGTTCTCACCCCTCTGTGGAGCCTGCCCTGCACCTCTTCCCCTACGCTGAGTTGGGAGAGCCCTTTGCACTAATGTGCTTATAACAATAAGAGCACTCATTATAATACTTTATTATTTTTACTCACCTATTTCCTGCCATGTTTCATAAATTTTAGCTGAATGAATGGATGAATGATTTATACAAGAAAAATCCTACAGGATCAGATACGGTATAATTCTAGCCCACAGGCTTTTGATTAAGTTAAAATATGTTAAGTATGTACATATTTTAAAACAAATTAGCTTATTTCAAGATGATTTTAGTCATATGGCACACAATATACCTGATATAGAAAATTTTTCCTTAAGTTTATACAGGAAGAAATTCTGACCTACTACAAATATTTTTGGCAGCAATTTCTCTAGACAATTTGCTATCCAGATCAGGTTTGGCACCCAAGATCCATCTCTACATCTACTTGGCCCAAAGCTTACTGCACCTATCACTTGAAACCTAGTTTTTCAAGAAATTATCATGTTTTAAAAATTGTATGAGCATGCACTTTAGTCCCATGATAGGTAAATATGTGTAACTTCATGTGTGCTATATTCTTAGAGGAGCAAGAAATGTGATTTATGTAAAACACACACAAAAAAACAAAAAACAAATACATCTAACCAACCTGTACATGGAGTGATGTGAATATTTCCAAAGCAACAGCTTGGAAATGTACTTCCCTGACTTGTTTACAGTTGCAGCTGCTTATGCAGCTTGCCACCATCCTCAGTTCAATTACTTACACCTATGACTTGCGATTACCTTTAATGTGTAGATAATACATTAAAAAGAAACAATATTTGTTCTATCTTCTCCCACTATACTTCCCCTTTCTACTCTCAGAAATCTGAGTTCTCATTTAGAGTAGAAAGGGGAGTAATTCAGCTTGGCCTGTTCAATAACCTTTTGGCCTATTCAGTGGGGAATGTGTATCCGTGATAAATTATACAGGTGGACATGGGGAAGCTGCATTGCTTTCTAGCTCCTCACAAATGAGATCTCTGCAAATGTTTTGTAATTTGTTTGGGAGGCTGCATATGCCATGATTGTCAAATACCTTCTTATACTACTGTAGGTGGAGGAATGCATTATTTATTATTTCTGGTTTAGGATAATTTGCTATTTTTTTGTTATCTGGGGCCCTATTCATCTCCAAAACAGTAAACAGGAGTTAACTATTTTATTACTTGTTGGCCCATTCTATTTCTTGAATTATAAATCAGATTTCTCTCATATTTTAAGAGTTCAGAAACTGAGACATGTCTGAAAATCAATGTGTATATAAATGTGGCAGTTTCTTCTTAGCCCACAAAGTAGTTGTTACACTGGTGATGTGTCTAATAACTAATGATATCTTAAAGTTGATGAAAAGCCATATTACATTCATAAAGATGCAGCAAGTGGTGGTTATTGAAAAACAAGTACGTTGATGTCAAGTAACTAATTTTTTAGTGTCCTTCATAAAAACATCCAAGTTGCTGTTCAACGATATCATATTTATTTCCACTAATGCAGTACATGATATTCAATTCATTATAATGAGTTCTTCAGGAGCAAGAGTGATGCTTTATTACTTGGTATCCATACACTCTAGCACACACCCAGCATATGGTAGGCTCTCAAAAGACCTCTGCTGAATGAATGAGTGAATATAATTATTGCGCATAAATCACATTGGTATCAAAGCTTCCCAGCCGTATCTCTAAGGAAGGATTCAACAGAATTGCAAGACTCTCAGAATCTCACAAAATATTCCTTCAAATTGTTATGAAATTCCCCGCCTGGCATTTAGCCTTGGAGTCAATACTAGGATCAGAGGTCAAGGGAAAAAAAGAGAAATTAGGAGACTTCCCTTTACTAAGCCCCTGACTTCTGTTGTACAGATCCAGGAACAGGAGAAAGGGCAGTTTGTGTTTTATTTTTATATGTTCTTTTTCCATCAACTTCAATTTAAAAGGAATGGAGAAATGGTCTTATCTAACTAAAAACCTTGAAGAAACTAAACCCCATAATTAATATGATTTGTCTAAATTCATACCATTTCTAAGTGGCAGACCTGGACTCCTGGACCCTGTCTACTGACTCCAAAGCCAGCACTTTCTCCACTATGTCAGTTCTGCCAAAGGAAAGCACCACTTCCTTGTGCCAAGTTGCACAGTCCTCCAGCTCAGTAACAGGTTAATTTAAATGTGATGCTCTACACAGAATCTCCATAAAGCTCAAATAAACCCTGGTCTTTATCCTACCCCTAGGTAGAATAACTACTTGTATCCTCAAAGCTAAGAGGGCAGGTTAAGCTATATTTGCTGTCAATTTAACTTAAAAATTCTTTTCCTATTTTAACAATGTACCTACCACTTCTCTTTTTTTTTAATTTTTTTTATTGTGGTAAAAGTCACATTATATAAAACATACTATTTTAACCATATTTAACTGTACAGTTCAGTGGCACTAAGTACATTCACATTGTTGTGCAACTCTCACCATCATCCATCTCCCGAATTTTTCACCTTCCTAAACTGAAACTCTGTTCCCATCAAACACTAACTCCCCATTCCTCTGCCACCCCCCAGCCCCTGGCATCTACCAATGTACTTTCTGACTCTATGAATTTGACTATTCTAAGTACCTCATATAAGTTGTAGCTACCTCTTCTACCCGTGGCTTTTCCTTGCCATTTTTCTAGGGCTAGTTGAAATTATCTCTGAAATTTTATATGTTAGAATCCTGAAAAAAGTTTTACTTTATTTATGTTAGCTTCGTGTGCAATGATATTTACTTTTGCTGGTGTAGCTTTTATTATCATTTTATTCTGTTTTAGCCTCATTCTGTAATCTTTCTTGGTCCTCATCTGCATTTTATATTTTATTACTCACACGTTTTCCTTTTCTTTCCCTGGATTATAACATGTGACTTAGTCACTTTAAAATTTGAAAAACAAAAGTAACGAATATTTTTGGTGGCCATTTCTTTTTGTACTTTCAATTTTGTCCTCCCGAGCCTTCTTCCTTGACTTTATATCTAAGTATTGCGTTTCTTTGTACTGTTTTCTCTGCTTTAATTTGGTAATCATCATCTGAAGTTTTACTTTTCTGGGTCTCACTTGATTCTCAATTACAATCTAACTGAATTATGATGGCTATCACTCCACTAAGTAGTCCCTTATGTCTACATCGCCAATCATTTCCTCTGTGTTACTCAAAAGACAGACATAAATCGTTTCCTTTCTTGTTTGTTCCTTTAAAGTCCATATTGGATAACCAACCAGTTCCCTACCACGTACACAAACTTGGAGTTAAACTGATTTCTTTTAACATCCTGTGGGCCAGTTTATGTCCAAAGAGGTGAACACTTACTTCCATAGCCCCTTATTTATCCTATACATAAACCCTTTTCTTCTTTTTCCATTTCCTCAGACAGCACTAGACACATTCCTCATATCAGTTTACCCCATGACTAAATTTAATTTTGAGTTGCTTAACAATGATACTACAGTTCTTTAAAGGTCTTCTCACTCTCTCAATCACTCCCAAACTTCATTTAGTTAGAAATTTGTATCTCCAAATTGGGTGAGATAGTCACATCTTGTTATATAGGAGTGGCTGGAGACAGCATGCACACACAGTAAAGTGTAGATGAATCTGAAAAACTGTAAGATTTCTTCAAGTTCAATATACAAGTGGAATTTCTAAACTGCCTGAAAAGAGTTTCTTCTCATAAGCTGCCTCTGGATGGGAATTAGGAGTCCTGAGCTGTAGTCCTGTCTCTACCATTAATTATTACATGACTTTGAGACAGCTTCTTAACTTCCGTGTCCTATCCTGGAAATATGACTCTCTTTGCAATGCCATTAAGGCCAACAATTTACTCAGCAACCATTTTCTCAGAATCTGTGTAAAGTAAACTCAAGTCTCTCTTAACCTACATCATCACAAATTCTGAATAAATTAGATCTGAATGAATCTGAACTATATTTCTTAATTTTGAGAACTAGTGACACAGGACTCGCTTATTTAAACCAATGAAGAAGACCAAAAAAATGGAAAAAGAGATCATGCATGTCTCCAATAGCCAAATGAACAGGAAGAGCAGGGACATGGATGATTCCAAACAGTAGGCAAAGCTAAAACTTAGTTTGGAAGTTGTTTTTTTTTTAATGTGAATAGACACAGTTGTAGTATTTCAAATAAGCTTAAAATGAAACCACCTTCTAAAAATGTAACTAGTCTTTTCTTCCTCTAGTTCCCACTTTATATTCAAAAATGTGCTTAAAACATCCTTCATACTGATACAAAGAATTTAGGGAACAGCGTTCTTGGCATTATGCAAATTTGTTAGTACACTTCTTTCCTAAGGTAAGAAAATAATTGCTTTTGTCTTAATGCTATTATTAATATTTAATAAACATATTATATCAACTCAATACTTAAATATACAAGGTGACAGTACTTGAAAAAGTTCAAAGTATTTGGGCATTATATACTGATAGATAAGTAAGTGTTAAATATGTTTGTTTTTTCTATAGATTGAATTATAAGACCCAAAAACAGAATATGAGTAGCAAAATAAAAATAATACAGGCTTTTTTCCAACTTTATTGAGGCATAATTGACAAATAAAATTGTGTATATTTAAGGTGTACAATGTGCTGATTTTGACATACATATACATTGTGAAATAATTCCCACAATCAAGTTAATTATCACATCCATCACCTCACATATTTGGGGTAGTCTGTGTGTGTGTGTGTGTGTGTGTGTGTGTGTGTGTGTGTGTGTGTGTGTGTGTGTGAGAACACTTAAGAACCACTCTTTTAGCAAATTTCAAGTGTACAGAACAGTGTTATTAACTATAGTGTTCTTAACTATGTTGTGCATTAGATCCCCAGAACTTATTCATCTTATAAGCTGAAAACTTGTACCCTTTGATCAACATCTCCCCATTTCCTTCACACCCCAGCCCCTGGTAACCAGAATTCTACTCTCTGTTTCTATGGGTTCAACATTTTTAAAGTTCATATATAAGTGAGATCATGCAGTATTAATTATTCTGCCCTCAACACATCTCTACACACAAATCTAAGTACATCACAAAAATTGTTATGTAGTTCTGAAATAGAATGAATTCTGATCATGAAACCATACAATTGAAGTGGTAAGGATGGTAGGATAATTTTACATTTTGTTATACCTCCAGGGGAACCTAGACAATCTCGTATACAAAGGACGGGATCTCACCAAACAGAAGATTTCATTGTGTCAATCATTAGAATCTCATCAATATCAGACCCTGAATTGTGTGTATCAGATTCCAAAGCTGAATTGTATAAGTTTGACTATTTTAAGTTTTCTCTATCCTTTTTTCCTAAAATTTTATAAAAATTGTAGTCCACTTCATCTGGGCTACAGGAGAAGGCAGGAGAAGGGTTTTAGTCTAGGCTTGAGTCAGAGCTTTAGGGGGGAAAACAGCACGGAAAGGGGATCAAAAGAGGATTGGCACCACAGCTCAGGGAAAGAGAACCTTTAGGAGATGTGTGTGTGTGTGTGTGTGTGTGTGTGTGTGTGTGTGTGTGTGTGTGTGTATGCATTTCCGTCCTTATGGAAAAAATAAAATACATTATTATTTTTTTTAATTAACTAATTTTTTTTTTTTGGCTGTGTTGGGTCTTCGTTTCTGTGCGAGGGCTTTCTCTAATTGCGGCAAGCAGGGGGCCACTCTTCATCGCAGCGCGCAGGCCTCTCACCATCGCGGCCTCTCTTGTTGCGGAGCACAGACTCCAGACGCGCAGGCTCAGTAGCCGTGGCTCACGGGCCTAGTTGCTCCGCGGCATGCGGGATTCTCCCAGACCAGGGCTCGAACCCGTGTCCCCTGCATTAGCAGGCAGATTCTCAACCACTGCGCCACCAGGGAAGCCCAAAATACATTATATTAAAGATCCATCTGATATATACGGATTGCCAACAAACACATGAAAGAATGCTCAACATCATTAATCATTAGAGAAATGCAAATCAAAACTACAATGAGGGCTTCCCTGGTGGCGCAGTGGTTGAGAGTCTGCCTGCCGATGCAGGGGACACGGGTTCGTGCCCCGGTCCGGGAAGATCCCACATGCCGCGGAGCGGCTGGGCCTGTGAGCCATGGCCACTGAGGCTGTGCGTCCGGAGCCTGTGCTCCGCAACGGGAGAGGCCACAACAGTGAGAGGCCCCGCGTACCGCAAAAAAAAAAAAAACTACAATGAGATATCATCTCACACCGGTCAGAATGGCCATCATCACAAAAATCTACAAACAATAAATGCTGGAGAGGGTGTGGTGAAAAGGGAACCCTCTTGCACTGTTGGTGGGAATGTAAATTGATACAGCCACTATGGAGAATAGTACGGAGGTTCCTTAAAAAACTACAAATAGAACTATCGTACGATCCAGCAATCCCACTACTGGGCATATACCCTGAGAAAACCATAATTCAAAGAGTCATGTACCACAATGTTCATTGCAGCTCTGTTTACAATAGCGAGAACATGGAAGCAACCTAAGTGTCCATCAACAGATGAATGGATAAAGAAGATGTGGCACATGTATGCAATGGAATATTACTCAGCCATAAAAGGAAATGAAATTGAGTTATTTGTAGTGAGGTGGATGGACCTAGTGTCTGTCATAGAGTGAAGTAAGTCAGAAAGAGAAAAACAAATACCGTATGCTAACATATATGGAATCTAAAGGTCAAGAAGAACCTAGGGGGCAAGACGGAATAAAGGTACAGACCTACTAGAGAATGGACTTGAGGATATGGGGAGGCGGAAGGGTAAGCTGGGACGAAGTGAGAGAGTGGCATGGACATGTATACACTACCAAAAGTAAAATAGATAGCTAGTGGGAAGCAGCCACATAGCACAAGGAGATCAGCTCAGTGCTTTGTGACCACCTAGCGGGGTGGGATACGAAGGGTGGGAGGGAGGGAGACGCAAGAGGGAAAAGATATGGGGATATATGTATATGTATAACTGATTCACTTTGTTATAAAGCAGAAACTAACACAACATTGTAAAGCAATTATACTCCAATAAAGATGTTAAAAAAATCCATCTGATAGAGTTTAAAGATTACATTATGCTTTAGTAAGACTCCTTTGGAATTCCAAATCGGTACATGTGTGTTGAGAACATTTTGAAGAGCTTTTCTTTTCAAAGGAATACCAATACATTACTAAAAATTCAAAGTTCACTGATTGCAAAAAGGTTCATCTCTTAATATACTGATTACAAATCTTTTTTTTCCATCTTTTGCTCTGAGAATGAATACATTTTTCTTAGAAAACAAATGGTAAATGATATAACTATTTTACAGACTATTTTATAACTATTTATTCTTTCAGATTTTCTTCACTTTTAAAATGTGTGCTACTTTGAAACATGTTTTCACTGACCTAAATTCACTTTTTAGCTACATTTAGCTAGCATTGTTGGCATAAAAGTTGGTTTTAATTCTCCTTAGTCTTTAAGGCATCAGGTAACTCCTTCATTTTTTATGTTCTCTCTTAAGGCAGATTATTAGAAGATTCAAAGCTAATTTTACCATCACCATGACTCCCAATGTTATGGATTTGTGTTTTCATTTAGCTTCACATTATAACATAAACTCTTCTGGGAGTACGTTTCAATCTCAGAGAGAACCTACAATATTGATAAGCTGCTTTACCCATTCAGTCCCTAATGACAATTTAATGCACTCAAGAGTCCCATATTAAGAGATTCTTCATCAAATAATACTGTCCCGAAGTCCCTAAATGAACTTCAGGCCTTGACCATTTCAGACTAATTAAATGGAAAGAAAGGAGCTAGCAATCTGGGAGATTGAGCTTGTTAGACAGTCTTAAATAGACATAAAACGATGTAATTATAAAATTCCAACCATCAGCCTATAGACTCTAGAGATTTCAAAACAATTTGAAGCATACTATTCTGAATCTGCTTTTGTAATAAGAAAATTGAGTTTGGTTGTTTTTTCTGTTTTGGTTTTTTTTTTTTTGGTGTTTTTTGGTTCACCGTTTACCTTACCCTATAAATCATGCAAATTTTGTTTTTTAGGGAATGCTATCCACCTAGTTGGTTACCAAAGCAGCATTCAAGAAACAATTACACAATTGGGAATAAGAAATTGGTCCTTTTGGGCTTCCCTTGTGGCACAGTGGTTGAGAGTCCACCTGACGATGCAGGGGACATGGGTTCGTGCCCCGGTCCGGGAGGATCCCACATGCCGCGGAGCGGCTAGGCCCGTGAGCCATGGCCGCTGAGCCTGCATGTCCGAGCCTGTGCTCCACAACAGGAGAGACCACGACAGTGAGAGGCCCGCGTACATAAAAAAAAAAAAGAAAGAAAGAAATTGGTCCTTTATACCCATCTGACCTTCTCTAAGAGTTTCTGACAGATAGCCAGTAAGAATTAAGTGGCTAACCCACAATTTCTATCTGCAAATTTCTGTGTTCATTTAGCTTATTCTTATGTTCTCCCTTGAATAAAATTTTTAAAAGGCATAAAATGCTAAAGAAAAGGAAAATTAAGTCCAAGTCCCTAAAGGTCGAATAGAGTATAAAAATGATTTTTCAGTATATTTAGATATGTCATTTGTTTATTCATTCATTCATGCATTCTTCAAATGTTTACTGAACACCTATTATAATGCCCATGGTACTATTCTAGGTACTGACAATAAAAGGAAAATAAGGCAATAATGTAATCCCTACCGTAATGGAGCTTATATTCTAGTAGAAGAGGTAGACAACCAAAAGTAAACAAATAAATGAACAAGATAACTCCAGATAAAACAGTTCTCATTGTTTAACATATCAGTGCAAATAAACATATGCACATAAACATAGAAACACATATAAACATATATAAAGATGAACATGTTCAAAATCTTGACATCTATCATTCTAAACGACTAGGATGGCATTTCCATCAAGCATTTGTAACCAAGGAAATGATGCTGGTTCTCAGAACAAAGATGTTTAGGGGAGATAACTAAGCAAAACATTTTTTTTTTAAAGTAAAAATGAGACTTTTTCTTAAAATCCATTCAGTTCTTTGGATGATGCTTTAAATATATATGCCCATTTATTATACCAATCAATGAGGCAATGGCATAGCCAATGACAGAATTATAACATCTACCGGAAATCCAACTAAACAGACTCATTTTACTTCACTCCTTCAAAAGCCAGAATAACTACTGTTGAAGGTTCAACCCTTCGCCTTTTCTGTCAAATCATCATTGGCAAAGCACTAGTGCAACTGTCACCTTCTGGGCAATGAAGTGGTGGATCTGGGCCAACTTCACCTCTCCTAGTTATTTCTGTGATTACCAAGATAGGAAAGAAAGTGCAAAGAGAACGTCAGAATGAATAGACTCATTAACCTTCTCCTTACTTGCTAACAATTAGAGGAACAACCTTAGTGCAACTGAAACTTTTGAGTGAATAACTGGCCAGATGCCATTTTCAAGGACAGTCTTCTATTAGGTGATACATTGGAGCTAGCCCACAAAAGCCAATAGTTAAATTTTCAGGAATTTGGTCATCTGCTGACATCATGTTGGTAGCTTGAATCAGCCACAGTGGGAGTGTTTATACCACAGAAATTGGCAAACACTAAAAGTCAGGACTTTTTAGAGTTATCATATGATCTAGCAATCACACTCCTGGGCATATAACCAGAGAAAACTCTAATTCAAAAAGACACATGCTCCCCAATGTTCACAGCAGCATTATTTACAATAGCCAAGACATGGAAGCAACCTAAACGTTCATCAACAGATAAATGGATATAGAAGTTGTGAGATATATATAGATATATACACTCACAATGGAATATTAGTCATATTTGATTATGTGTGGGTTTTTTTAATATGGCAACATATGACATTGGCCAAACAGTTGATGTAGGGAAAGATAAGAGAATGTTGCAAAGGTCTCTAATGTACAAAATTTACATAGTTAAAAGTAATAATCTCATTATTTAAGAGATCAGTGTTGGGAATTGTTCATTTTGCTTTCAGCAAATCTGTAAGAAGAAAAATAAACCCACAAGGTCTAAAAGGAAGAAAAACAGGTCAAGAAATAAGAATAGATGACTGAAACCTGGTCCTATTGCCTTAGTACTCAATCCAATAGACAGATTTTCTAAAGAGGAAAATCTTTATTTATAATATTAATAATTGTCACATATCCCCCTGACCCATTACTACCTTAAACTCCTTCTTATCCTATCCTCTCTGTATGCTTGTTTTCCTCAGGTATTATTATTAATCATCTGTATATCATTGTAGCAACATTTAACTGTTTGAAGTGTATATTGTAACCTTAAAATCCTTGAATGTTTTGAAAGTAACATTACAAATTACTTCATCTTGATACTTCTATTTTAAAACATTGGAAACTATGACCCAAAGAAGCAGCTTGCCCTCTCTCTCTCTCTCTCTCTCTCTCTCTCTCTCTCTCTATATATATATATATATATATACACATACATATATATACATATATATATTTTAAAATCATGGTTGTTATCTAGTCATTTGATATGTGGCCCTACTTTAAAATTACCATTTTTTTAATTTATTTATTTTATTTATTTATTTTTGGCTGCGTTGGGTCTTCATTGATGTGCGTGGGCTTTCTCCAGCTGCGGCAAGCAGGGTGTACACTTCGTTGCAGTGCGTGGGCTCCTCACTGCAGTGGCTTCTGTTGTTGCAGAGCATGGGCTCTAGGCGCGTGGGCTCAGTAGTTGTGGCTCGTGGGCTCTAGAGCACAGGCTCAGTAGTTGTGGTGCACGGGCTTAGCTGCTCTGTGGTATGTGGGATCTTTACATTAATTATCTGGTATATCAAAGAAATCTTTCAAACAGAGATGCCTAAAACATCTCCTCAAGAACCTTATTTTAAAATATTAATACTTGTCTCTGGGTGATTTTTCTTCCCTCCACCTACTATTTTATATTTTTTCAAACTTTCCATAACTTCCAAATTAAATGAAAAAATAACCTTTAAAACAACTTACGGGGGAAAAAAAAAACTTACGGGGGAAATAATGTTGCAATGGCATTTATTTCTATGCTCGTTTGTGTAGATACAGAAGAGTGCTGAAGGATTTGAAAATTATAGATTCACTAGTATAATCAAATTTGCAAAGCACTCCACTGAGACAAATAAACAGTTTTCAATCTGTAAACCTAATTTGGTTTCTTTAGATAGTAAATTAAATGTGCCTTAGTTATCCCTTAGAATATATTTATTTTCCATCTTCAATTCTAAAATGTGGTTTTGAACAATATTTTATTAATTTCTTTCCAACGTTCATTTACCTTTAATCATGTGGAGCTTAACTTCAGAAAGAAAATCAAAACTCCACTTTTCTGACGCTTTGATAGGTTATAGATGTCCCCTGAATAGCTTTTTTTTTTTTGCAGTTTGCGGGCCTCTCTCTATCGTGGCCTCTCCCGTTACGGAGCACAGGCTCCGGACGCGCAGGCTCAGCCGCCATGGCTCACGGGCCTAGCTTCTCCGCGGCATGTGGGATCCTCCCGGACCGGGGCACGAACCCGTGTCCCCTACATCGGCAGGCGGACTCTCAACCACCAGGGAAGCCCCCCTGGATAGCTTTTGACTCCATATACCCCAACACACATAAATGGTATACATTTTATAAAAATTTTCACTCTCTTAAAACTTGAGGAAGATTAATTATTCTTTCAAACTGGTGTCACTGGGACTTTTCTGCCAGGAAATAAGAATAATCCATGTCCTTTATTTTCATAGAAAGAGAATTTTCAACTTGATTATTTAATTTGTGGTCAGTTCAAATCCTGTTTTTTTTCTTTCACAAAGAAAAATTTAGCAGCAGCCATTGGGAAGTACAACAGCGTATCAATTCAAAACACTCATTCTTTTCATTCTTAGATTTATTAATTTTTCTTCCCAGAGGTCTTGAAACTAATAGGAATATTTAACGTTCACCTATAAGTACCAATTTTAATTCAAAGCTCTGAAAATGTGCAACACATTGTTTACCAGATATTAACAGCTAGTTGAAAATGAACTTTTGCAATGAGTCTACTTTACATTTTCAGCTGCCACCAAAACTGTACACTGAAAGCCAGACTCATTGATGGGCAACATAGCAGGACTCATTTGACAGTCATCTTTAATTAAGAACTGTTTTCATTGCTAGGATATTTAAATGAATATCTTTTGTAAGTCGTCAATAGACAACCACTAATTAAAGCTGTCCATAATAAAAGGTAATATACGATAAACAGAGATAGAGATATAAATTTTCTTTGTCTTAGGCTTAAATCTCTAAATAACTCTTCAAATAAAATGATGTTTTAATTTTTTTCTGCCTACGAAGACTGAACAAGTCCACATCTGCACTTTTGTATCTCCTAGTGTCTAAGCATCAAATTTCAAACTATTTTATTTAAAGATACATGGGGGCTTCCCTGGTGGCGCAGTGGTTGGGAGTCCGCCTGCCGATGCGGGGGAAGGGGGTTCGTGCCCCGGTCCGGGAGGATCCCACATGACGCGGAGCGGCTTGGCCCGTGCGCCATGGCCGCTGGGCCTGGGCGTCCGGGGCCTGTGCCGGACGTAAAAAAATAAAAATAAAAAAATAATAAAGATACATGGGAGGGAATACCGCTAGCAAGTAATCAAAAGCATTTAGATGTGATATAAGGCCAGTGAAATCAATAGACTTCACTGATAGCTGATAGATAGCTCTGATAGCTATTTATGTAATATGACATTTAAAATATTACTAAAAATTTTACTAATCAAATATTTGGCATATACAGCTAGTTCCCTACCCAAAATCCAAACTTTCCTTCCTCCTTTCCAAGATAACCCCTATTTGGGGGGCTGGAAGGGGAAGATAGCAAGATTCCCAAGTTTTTTTAAAAATACATTACATATCATCCCTTGCAGCTAGAAGTAACTTGTGTCAGTTCTGACCAATGAAAGTTGGCCAAGGTTTTCTGGGAAACCTACGTTGAGGGTTTCTGGGAAAACTTTGCTTCTCTGATATAGACACCACGCCTTTTTTATACTTCCTTCTTATTCCTTCCTAGAACATGGATTTCATGACTGAGCAGCCAGTTTGCACCCATGAAAGTAAAGCCAAGAGAATCACAGAGACCTCAGAACTGACATCCTTGACCTGCTACAAAACCAACCCCACTAACTGCTTATATCTTACCTACTCATTACATAATAAAAATAACTGTTTGGTTAAGCTACCATACTTGGCTCTCAAAAACCTAAAGCAAATCTTCACCATGAAAGAATACAAATTTTAAGGACTTCCTTTCTCTTTAGTTGATAAGATTATAAAAATAAACACTTTTTTAAACTTTATGGAATTTTCATCAGCTGAAAACTGTTCATTTCCCAAAGGCCATATCTACTTAGACGAACAACCTATGTGTGGCTTTGTGCATTGGTTAATCAGGTCAAAGAAGTTTCCAAACTATAAATTTCCCCCAAAATTTTGTGCCATGAAAAAGCAGGTCTTCCCAGACAAACATCTAGGCTCTCATTTCATTTTATTACTAGACAATGAAAATTTTGTATAACCTATCTTCTTTCCCTTTTAGTCAACTGACAGGGAGTCAAACTTTGTACTCAATTTCAGTAAATACCACAAATCAGGTACCTGAAGAAATTTTTCAACTGCTTCTAAAACTGAGGTCTTGAGCAAGACTGTGCTTCATGTAGCCTTGAACAACCAGAAATTTTACACAAAATATATCTAGAATAAAGGCCCATCTCTTTCATCAAAATCTCAAGGGAGTTTATAACTCTCCCCAAATATTATAAATCACTGCCGTAAATGGTTTTTAATCTCTTGATTTTCATATTTCCTCTCAAACTCTCTTTGTATTCTAGCCACTATTGATGTATAACAAGTTACTCCAAAATTTAGTGACTTAAAACATTTTAATACATCTCACCGTTTCTTCGAGGCGAGAATTCAGGAAGGGCTTGGTTGGGCAGTTCTGGCGCAGGGTCTCTTAAGTGGTTGCAGTGAGACGGTAACTCAAGTGCAGACTTCAGACCAGAGGGCTGACCAGGCATCTCTGTCTCTTCATGAAGTGTCAGGGTCTTGCCCTGCGGTTTTCCACATGGGTTAGTTTGAGCTTCTTCACAGCATGGCGGCCTCGAGGCAGTCAGACTGCTTACCTGGCTGCTGCAGGCTTTGAGAGTAAATACAGTAGCCCTCCCTCAGCTGCGGTTTCTGTTGCCCGCAGTCAACCACAGTCCGAAAATATTACGTGGAAAACTCCAGAAATAAACAATTCATCCCGTAACTTTTAAATTGCGCGCGGCTGTGAGTAGCTTGACGAAATCTCGCGCTGTCTTGCTTCGTCCAGAGAGACGTGACTCATCCGCCCCGCCCCCTCCCGCCCCCTAGTCAAGGGTATATCGCGCGCCTTGTTTATCTGATCAGCTATCACGGCATCTTAGTGCCTGTGTACAAGTAACCCTTATTTTACTTAATAATGGCCCCAAAGCACGTAAGTAGTTATGCTGGTAATTCGGATATGCCAAAGAGAAGCAGTAAAGTGCTTCCTTTAAATGAAAAGGTGAAAGTTCTCAACTTAAGGAAAGAAAAAAAAAAACATATGCAGAGATTGCTGAGATCTACGGTAAGAACAAATCTTGTATCCCTGAAATTGTGAAGGAAAAAGAAATTTGTGCTAGTTTTGATGTCACACCTCAAACTGCAGAAGTTACAGCCACAGTGTATAAGTGCTTAGTTAAGATGGAAAAGCTGTTAAATTTGTACAAGATGTTTTCAGAGAGTGAGAGAGACCACATTCACATAACTTTTATTACAGTATACTGTTATCATTATTCTATCATTTTTTTAAACTTTTACTGTGCCTAATTTATAAATTAAACTTTATCATAGGTATGTATGTAAAGGAAAAAACATAGTATATATATGATTCCATACTATCCAGTTTCAGCCATTCACTGGGGGGGGTCTTAGAATGTATCCCCCATGACTCTACTGGTTGAAGTAGTCACAAAAGCCCATCCAGTTCTAAGAAGATTCTCCCTCTCATTGGGAAGAGTGACAAAGAATCTGTGGACATATTTTAAAGCCATCACATTTTGGATATGTGTGCATTATAAATTATTAATGTTAGGTAACATTAATAACTGGCAACTTTCTCTGTAATTCAGGACCAAATTAAAAATCTCTTTGGATCCCACAGTATGTCAAGCAATAGTATGGCTTTTAATGGCTTTTAATAAATATTGTATTTTAATAAATGGCTTTTAATAAATATTGTCTGCAATAGCTGTGACTAATTTTGATTTTTGGTTTATAAATGTCTCTGTCCCTCTCTCTCTCTCTCTCTCTCTCTCTCTCTCTCTCTCTATATATATATATATATATATTTGTAATATACATGTACAATAATTCTATAATTTTCATAAAAATGGAAGTTACTACCCTAATCAAGAATAATCACACCCTGATTTATCTTGTGTATCCAGATTTTAACTATAAAATTTGCTCAAAGTTGGATGCTTCTATATCATAATCTAGAGAGTGGCACACTTCTGGCAAATCTTCTAGGTGAATGATTATGCTAATGTAATTTAAAACTTTTTAGTCATGAGTTATTAATTTTTTTATTGATAAAATTTTAAATTTAGCATATGATTAACAGTTCTGACATCCTCAGCCAAATTTCTGATCTACATTTGAAACCATGAGAAAATTCTATAACCAAGTATTTGGAAAATTCATTTATTCTTCGGATACTTAACCTCAGCTCACTATGCCCAAAATTTAAATGCATCCTTAGACAAATAACATATCCCACAACACAATATATACTATGTATTAAAATATAAAATATTGCAAACCTGACAATGAAAGCCTGTTCAAGAAGACATAAGAATTTGAACCAGGCCTGTGGCCCATACAGCTTACCTGCAACCAAAACCTTCAGTCCTAAAACAAAATCATCTTCTCTAGAACACATTTCAATGTTTCTAACTTTCCTCAATAACCCACTTTTTACTTACTATACATTAATTCATTTAAAACTGTCGTTTAGCATATTTTCATTCTATAATTTATTCCCTAAATCCTTACTGCTATATTCATAGCGATACTCCTTTTTTCCCCAAAGTTTAATCTCTTTTACTCTTCCAGGAGTTTCCCCACTTTTAATACTCTGAAATGCAGAAATGCAGTAAACCTGTCACTTTCTACTAACCCACATCCACCTCAACATCACTCGCTTCAAGCGTGACCCCCAAGGAGACTGGTCCTAATCTTCTTAGCCCATCTTCATCAATTTGTTTCCTCCCCATGCTCATTCCTTTTAACTGATGTAACTGCTCCCTCCTCCTCCCTCCACCATCTCCAACAACACAGCAGACTCCTAAGGCTCAGAATTGAACACTGAACTATCTGGGACAGTGAAATAACAACTTCTGTCTATTTCCAAAGCACTTTCGGCAAGTTATAAACTAAATTTTCCATGTGCACTTAAATTTCAGTGGAATGATACAAGTCCATAGCCAGGAAAGGACAAAAACAAGAGATTCATCAAGATACAGGTAATGTTCTGGTGCTTACTTTAGTATCCTGAAGGCTAAGAAAACCTATGTCCGCATAGTTGGCATTCCATTAAAACATTCTATCACTAATCATTATCCTACTAATGCTCTGTTGCATGAGTCCAGAAACGCCTCCAATAACATATTCCATGTGGCTCTTGGGATATGAATGAAAAAAACAAGGTAATTCTAAACAAGTGCTTTAGAACATGTGCAGGTAAAGAGGAGACAGATCTGTAGGCCCGCTGGACAGGATTATTGCCGTATTTATCTCTGTGTCCACAGCACCCAGGGGAACTCTGGGATCATCATAGCCTTAAATACATATTGGGTGTTGAATTCATTAATTATTAGACAATCATACAACCATATAACAAAAACAGACCTTAGAAGACATCTAAACTAACCTCTTGTTTTACAAAGAAACTGAGATCTAGAGATTTCATCTTGGCAAAGCCTTGGGAACTTGCCCAAAATTTAATAGCTAGTTAGCTGACATTGCAATTAATCACTTTTCTATAACAGTATGCTTTATTTTACAAATTTTCTAAAAACCTTTTTATTTTTACAACACTTTAAAGAGGTAATTTACCAAGAAATAAATATTCACAACCTAAAAACTAAGCTCAATTGGTGTAACGTATTAATTCAGTTGACCATTTCCTCAGTCTCACACATTTTGTAATGGCTGGTATTAAAGTTGCTTGGTGTCCTCACCACACCCCCAACTCCTGCCTCATACAGTGTCCTGAACCAACTGCTCTCCTTAATCTGGCTTTGTTTATTGAGTCTAATGTTATGCCCTGCTACTTTATGCATTGCTAATTTTGTAATATGTTAAGATTGACGAGGCCACTGCAATATCATGATGTGAACTACAATAGAAATTCATAAACAGAATTTATTTCCAAACCCACTGAACAAAAACCATGTATCTCTGTTTTGTGCAAAGACTCACACTCGGGCTTCCCTGGTGGCGCAGTGGTTGAGAGTCCGCCTGCCGATGCAGGGGACACAGGTTCGTGCCCCGGTCAGGGAAGAGCCCACATGCCGCGGAGCGGCTGGGCTCGTGAGCCATGGCCACTGAGCCTGCGCGTCCGGAGCCTGTGCTCCACGACGGGAGAGGCCACAGCAGTGAGAGGCCCGTGTACCGCAAAAAAAAAAAAAAAAAAAAAAAAAGACGCACACTCATTGCTATTGCACAGGATTCGTTGCAAATAATTCTCTGCCTTGAAAGGAAATAATTTGGGGAGCAATTAATTCAAATCACTTGAAAAAATGAGATTCCATGGAGACTCAATTCAATGCCTAACCTGAGTCTCTGAGTACCCCTTATCTACTCCCAGTAGCCTCACTGCCATTTGCTCCCAACCCAGCTTGTCTCTTTTCAATGTGTTTCAACAAGAGGTGCATGAGGGTGAAGGAGATGTGGAAATACAAGCCTAGAAAGGGAATTTGAATCCCTTGTCCTTTGCACACTGCTCCTGATTACAGTATCTGCAAGCCACAATACCAACATCTGGGAAATAACAGCATTGAAATAAGCCTCCAGATGTCATATAGCCCCATCTTTTGTACCCAAGTCAGACGGTCCCTAATGATAACAAACAGTTAAACATCTCCAAGGAAAGAGCTGCAATAACCTCCTTTGGTATCTATCATGCTAACTATGATAAACTGTTGGAGTGAGTGTGCTATAGGCCACGTTCTCATGAGCCAGATGGCTCTCTCTTACACAGTGGAATTCTCCGTTAGATGTCAACAGAACAAGAGTGTGGATGTCTTTTCAGAGTCATGTGCAAGAAGATACACAATCTGACTTGTGCACAAGTTGTTAAGGGAGAAGAGGAGAATAGGGAGGAATGGCTATATGGGGAAGAGAGGCTTTGCTTGCTTAAACATTCATTCTTCCATGACATTAATGTTTAAAGACTACAAGGTGCCCTTGCCTTGCTCAGCAAACACCATTAGAAGGCATCTGTGCAAAATGAAGACAAAAGTTGAAATTTTAGCATAGATGTTGCAGCTGAGAGATGATAAATCACAACCAAACTCCTCACATTCTGGCCATTTATTGGTGAAACACCAGATGTAAAATGAATCAGAAGTCTCACTCCTCATAACAATGGATTCTATCTACTTAAAGTTTTGAGGGTTTAGCCAATATATTCTTAATAATAAAGAATGACTGGGAGACACAAACTATTGGGTATAAGATAGGCTCAAGGATGTATTGTACAACATGGGGAATATAGCCAATATTTTGTAATAACTATAAATGGAAAGTAACCTTTAAAACTTGTATGAAAAATAAAAAGGAAAAATAAAAGAAAAATTGTAAACTATTAGAAATCACCAGCCTCAAAGGGATAAAAAAGGGTTGGTAGGGGCTTCCCTAGTGGCGCAGTGGTTGAGAGTCCGCCTGCCGATGCAGGGGACGCAGGTTCGTGCCCCGGTCCGGGAGGATCCCACGTGCCGCGGAGCGGCTGGGCCCGTGAGCCATGGCCGCTGAGCCTGCGCGTCCGGAGCCTGTGCTCCGCAACGGGAGAGGCCACAACAGTGAGATGCCCGCGTACCGCAAAAAAAAAAAAAAAAAAAAAAAGGGGGGTTGGTAATTCCAGGAATAAATGAAGTTTATTTTACATTAAAGAAGAAAAGAAAGAAAGAGACAGAAAGAGAAGGAGGGAGGAAGGGAGGGAGGGAGGGAGGGGGGAAAGAAGGAGGAAAAGAATAACTGTCTACATTTTAGTCAACATGGCAGTGAGGGAAGCTTCCTCAACGGAAAGTAGATAACCATACTTACAAATCAGGTAAATAGATAAATATATTATTGTTCGTATCCTTGACTATGAAAGGAAAAAACAAACATTTATGGAGTATCATTTATTTTTAAACTGTGCAATTCTATGAGTCAATTACTATTACCTCTGATTTTACATAAAGGGAAATTGCACAACTGGTAAGCAAGAAAGTGTCCAGATTCAAAATCTGTGTGTTTTGTTTTTGTTTTGGGGTTTGTTTGTTTGTTGTTTTTGTTTTGCTGCACCCCATGCCAGCAGTGAGAGCACAAAGTCCTAACCACTGGACCGCCAGGGAATTCCCCAGATTCAAATCTGGAGTCTCTGGCTATAAAACTACATTGGGCCACACAGAAAAAGAAAAACATTCTTATCTTCTTATTTCTCCTGCAAACAAGATCAGACTTATTTTCTAGTGAGAAATGCTTCTTACAATTTGTGATTACTGGAAACTTACTTTTTTAGATGATTCATTAAAGAAACTAGGGTTTAGATTTACCCTTTGTGATACTGAAGTATGTTATCTACCTAATTCACTATGTTATGCCTACTTTACTGCCTTGATCAGGGCTTTATTGTTAAGAGGATCTCTGCATTCTCACTCACCACCTTACCTCTCTCATGGACTTTGGAAAGACAATCAGCCTGAAAGGAGAAGAAAAAGGAGGCAGAAATCTCCCTAGGTAAACTCCTACTGTATGAGAAACAGGCAGGTAGTAGCACTTAACCCTGTATCATATATTACAGTTATTCAAATAAATGTCTTAGATCTCCTATACTTCTATAAGCCTTTATATAAGCAGAAACCATACCTCACTCATTCATAGATTCCCATAGTATGCATAAGTAATCTTTTGAATAAATTGATTTCAGCCAGATACCTCTACAAAGACTGGTTGAATATTGAAGTAAGATTTTTAAGCCAAAAATATATTTGTTGAACCTAATCAAGCGTCTTGTTTGATAATACATTATTACAGAGCTGCTGGTACCCTGACATACAAAATTAAAAGTGCATATTTCTGGAATCAGCTACCTTAAAGCCTTTCCCAGAAAAACGAAGGCAATAATCAACAGTTGCAGAATGTCAGGTCATTACCGCAACAACATACTTACAAATGAGGAGCCTTGGTCTAAAGAGGTTAAATAATTTGCCTAATGTCACATAAGATCATAGCAAACCAGTACTAAACTCCAGGCCTCGCATTTAGTAATGAAATGCCTTTTGTCTCGTGTGACTTGGATCATCCTTCTTCTCATATTTCTGAATGAATAAATAAACTGACAAGTCTCACCAAATATGGAAAGGGACTGGACTAATACCATGCTGTGGGCTAACAATATCAGAGGCAGCCTTTATGGGATATGATTCTTGTTTCCCCAAAAGACATAATTAGACAGATACTATGTAAATGGATATTTGTAGTACATGATAACAAAATTATACTGTATTCCCAAGTTACCTTCATTTGTTTCAATTACCCTCTGAGGTTCACTGGGACAGTCTCCTTTTTTTTTTTTTTTTAAATTAATTATTTATTTATTTATGGCTGTGTTGGGTCTTCGTTTCTGTGCGAGGGCTTTCTCCAGTTGTGGCAAGCAGGGGCCACTCTTCATCGTGGTGCGCAGGCCTCTCACTATTGCGGCCTCTCTTGTTGCGGAGCACAGGCTCCAGACGCGCAGGCTCAGCGGCCATGGCTCACGGGCCTAGTTGCTCCGCGGCATGTGGGATCTTCCCAGACCAGGGCTCGAACCTATGTCCCCTGCATTGGCAGGTGGATTCTTAACCACTGCACCACCAGGGAAGCCCAGTCTCCTTTTTCTTATTCTGATTTGTTGTGCTCTTGGTTATATTTTTGAAGATGCTATGATGATAAGCCAAATTTCAGTGAAGTTCCTGGAATAACTCAGAACCCGTCTCAAAATTACAAACCCCCAAATGTGTTTTCCCTGCCTGCTGCTTCTTTCTTTCTCCCATTCTGCAGGTTAGTTTACAATAAAGGAGATTCATGGATCATGATTTTGGATAGAAAACATGCTATCTCAAGGAATCCTCAGTATTTTGTGGCTGCTGGGGACATCATGCAACGAACCCTGGGAGAGGGAAAGACTGAGGAAAACGAGGCTCCACTGATATGCTGTGGCTCTGTTTATTTCTTAGCTAGAAAAAAAAGAGAACCACAAAAGCCATAACTTGCAGATCTCCTTTGCCAGGGACACTCCTGAAGGCGGCACATCCCACTGTGGTCTTAATCTTGTGACCCTTGGCTCAATTCTCTTGAAAGAATGGTACTTCAGAGCACCATTATGAGTGTCCCCGCTCCACCCAGATATTCCATTCTCATCTTTTTTAAACACTTCTTTGTTGCTTTTTTAAAAATATTGATTTTTCCTTTAGTTCTTCTTCCTCATGATTCTCTCAGGATCATGTTCAGGAAAAAAGCACTTTCTCTCATTCCTGCCTGAGGTCATAGTCTCTCTTAATTTCAATCCCAGTAACCG
Organism: Grampus griseus; assembly: GCF_964374135.1. Taxonomy (NCBI): domain Eukaryota; kingdom Metazoa; phylum Chordata; class Mammalia; order Artiodactyla; family Delphinidae; genus Grampus; species Grampus griseus. The sequence goes on along the minus strand of NC_139019.1, from coordinate 35,993,238 downwards.
ATAGAAGAAGCTTCAAGAGAAGCAGTGGCTATAAACATAAATTACAGAGCTGATGGAAAGGGGATTTACAGAAAAGAGTTATTAAAATACGACAAAATGGGGCCACTGACAACCTGGAAAAAATAAGGCAATTTCCCTAAAGATAAATTTGTTCTTGTATATGTCACACCCATTCTAAGGCAAAAATTGCTAATGGTTCACTAAAATCCATGTGCTTCTCTTTTTCCTGGGCACACAACTATACTATATTTCATAGCTTTCCTTGCATTTATGAGGGGCAATATAATGAGTTCTAGGAAATGGAATATGAACAGAAGTGATATGTGCCACTTCCATACCTACCCTATATAAACCTTAAATATGTTCCTCTATGTTCTTTCTGCCACTGGCTGTCAGAGATGGAGATAAAAATGATCTTGCGAGACATGTGTTGAAAATGCCAGAGCCTCCATCAATCTGAGTCCTGAGCAAAGCAGAGCCACCCTGAAACAAATTTCTAGCATTTTGAGTGATTGTATATTTTGCACATATTTGTTATAGGAGCCAGTGTCACCCTAACTAGTACACATTTTTTTTCTAGGGACTATAGTATAGTCAGGGAACAGATATCAAGAGACCTGTATATCACTCCAACTCTGCACTAAATACAATTTTTGCCTTAGATGCCTAGCCTCACTTTTTCATGTCTTCTAATATTTGATAGGGATAAAAACAATAGAGGTTAATCAGTCATTGAACCTTAGTGTTAAAAGACCACCTAGCCCAGTTCCATTACTACACAGATGAGGAAACCGCAGTCCAAACAATTAGTCTATTTGAACCAGTTAGAGGCAAAGTTGGCATCAGAATCTAGGACTATTATTCCTGGTCCAGTGTTCTTTTTTCTAAAAGCTTAAAGTGGAATGATTCCCAAAAGGAATATTTCAATTAGTAGGGGGAAAGAATTCACATGTATATTAACTGGTATTTTTTTTGTAGTACTGGCATAAAAAAAGCATCATCTGATTTTGCAAGACTCTATACCTTGATTGTATTGTACATATTTTGAATGCACATAATAACTAAAAGGAGAACTTCTACTGCCTAGGGAAAGAAAACACATTACTAATCACTGATTAACATTATTGACTCAAAGGAAGATTTTTTAAAGTTATGTATATTGGACAATAATCACAGCTATATCAAATGGCCGAAGCTTTTTTGCTGTATCACTCCTTGCTAATTAAATTCAAAATACTGGAGAACAAATAAGTGAGTCTTAGGACTATTCACAATCAGCAATCTGTTTTGTTGATTATTTGTTTCCAAAATATAAAACTTTGATAAATGTTTGATACATCTGTGAATAAACTCATTACATTTACCCCATAGCACTTTTATGCTTACATCTTTACATCACCTTCCTTAGCTACAGTAAACTATCCATTAATTGTCCTTTGATATGAAATAATCTGCACTGTAAGCTTTTTTTGCGGAAAGCCCAACACATGCTTAAACCATAAGGCACAAGAGTGTAGCGACTAAAGGCCTGGACATTAGCCAGACTGCATAGATTTTAATCCCAATTCTAACAATTACCTTGGGCCCTTTATTTTACTTCCCCGTGCCTTATAAGTCAAATATGCCGATGATAACAGAATATACCTTGTTTCGTATGGGTGTTAGCAAGAAAAACGGCACACTCCAAAACAGTGTTTGAGGAGAGGTTAATGAAGGGGCTCTTTGCAGGGGGTCAGAGCACCCCTGAGCTAGCAACAGCAGAGAGACTTTACCACCCCTACGCCTAGTAGGTAGGAGGAAGACACTGTCACCAAAACCCAGAGAGAGAGACTGTTGGAGAAAACCAAATAAACAGGAGCTGTAGTCTTTGAGTAAGGGATGCAACCAACCCACAGTGACCCAAAAGGGAGGAAACTAAAGTAATATGTACCATGACCTCCCTTTGCTTCCGCCTCCTGATCTCATGCTGGGAACTCTATTCGGTAAACACAACCGGAAACCACAGAGCAAAATGTTCAGCACCAGAGGTCAGCCTCTCAAGGTACACCACAGGGTATGGAAGGATGGAACGTGCTTGAAGGAGTAAGTAGAAAATGAGCACACCTCATAGAGTTTCTGTGAAGACTAAAGGTGCTAAAATACATAGAGTACTCACAGTAGTGTCTAGCAGTGTGAAAGCGCTCGCTATTTTAATTCTTTTTGAGTAGAGCGGCTGTATAGCATAATAACCTGAAGCCACTGCCTAAATTCAAATTCCAACTTTGCTGCTTAGTAGGACTCTGACCTTGAGCAAGTTTCTTACTTTCTCTGTCCCTGTTTCTTCTTCTGTAAAACTGAGATAAAAACAAAACCGCTATAGGTTATGTGATAATTAAGTGAATAACACATGTAAAACACTTAGAACAGTGCTCTGTATATATAAACTTCCAATTTTTTTTATTTATTTATTTTTATCCTGTTTACTCAAGAACTGTTGGCTTAAACAAGATTTCGGTTAATTCTGGTGCAATAAGACCTAGAAAACAATCCCTTTTCAGCTGAAGTAATTCCCTACTTATCACAAGGAAATGTGTACAGGGTTTACCAGTATACCCAGTGCTACAATATTCAATAGGCCAACTAAACACATGCTTAGGGCACCCTCAAGGCAAATGAGAGAGGCAAAGGGGTTAAGAGAAGATGATGGATTTATCAGAAAATATAGAGCGAAGCCATCTTATCTTCAGCATCCCTCTAAGGTTTACTTTGAATATAATACTAAGGGTAGGAGAGATGAAGGAAATAATCTTCCCAATACTTGGGGTCTCTTCAGGTCTTAATCTAGTGCTAGGAAAACACCATTTGCTTTTATCTGTTTGTGTGTGTGTCCATTTTAAAGATGATGCAATCTCTCTTCAGGATGCAGTGAGGAACAAGGGGAGCCTAGATGGAAAATGGAATCTAATAATCAGACATTTAATATATAAAAGACATTTTGTTGGGATCTGCCCAATATGTAAACCTTTATCAGAATTACTTTTGTTTTTCACTTAGTAAAGCCTCTAAATAACAGAGACCCTCATATTCAAATGCAACTTCAAAAACAGCTTCCCAGGAAAAATATCTCAAACACTTTCATCTTTCAGAACAATTCTACACACACACAAAAAAATTTGAAACACTTTGCACCTGCGACAGCTAAACAAACTAAGCACTTCAAAACCAAACATTTCATGGGGTTTTCTATTGAAAGTGGAAGTGTACACTTTTTATACTGGGCTTTGGCATTCCCAGATGTCACAGAATTTTATGGTGAGAGTAAGAGAGTACACCTTTTAATAGTGTGAGTATGCCTCTGCTGCCACTCTGATCGATTACGTTCCTGTTTATTGGCTGAGATAGAGAGAAGATGGTGAGACCTGCGGGGAAGGGATGAATATTTAGAGGTGGCATATAATTGAACACTGGACCAGCCAAACCAAGCCCATGTTGCAGGTTACTTACCCAGTTTGCCTGGGCCCTGTCTTCAGCCCAGTCAAACACAGAACCCAGAAGATTCCTATTTCCTCTTTCTTATTCTTTGATACCACCAAGGAAGACTCTCTGACCACTTAAAACTCAACAGCCACATACCATTTCCAAAGGAGGAAAAGAAAACAGTCAGGTCCCCACATCTCCTGGAGTTGAAAATTTTTGAAATACATATTTTTAGTTCTTAAAAAAAAAAAGTTTAGTTCTCAAAAACACTGTTTATAATAAATCATATGTCTCTGTTTTTAAATTGTAATCAACTATATGGTGAAAGTAGCTCTTTTATAAAAACTCTGCAATTAAAACAACCACTTAACACTCCAGCCTAATGCCTGCAGTAAATCAAATGTCTTTGCTGTTTAGATTTTAGCTGAACAGGTCCATATAAAAAAGGAGTTTTAGCACTATTTATAAGAGGAATTGTCTCTCCAAACCCATCCAACAATTTTTTTCATTCTTTAGGTAAAAACTTCAGCAGGAACTTAAGTGGGGTAGAGGCAGGCTACCAATGTCTGTTTTGTGCCAGACATTATATAACAAGGTCAAATTTTAATGTACACACAAATGTACAGCAGCTTAAAAGAAGCAGTTGTTCAAAAACATGTCTAATAAATCATTGCCAAGGAGCTGGGAGGGCTGCAAGGGCATCTGTGTTAAACCACAGCTCTGTCATTTGTATACTGTGTGACCTTGGACATATCACTTAACCCCTCTGCTTCTCAGCTTCCTCTTATATGATCTCTCTACCACTCACTCTGCCTCTTTCCTGGTCCTACGCTCTATAGAACAGTCCATGTGGTAGAGTATTCCTTTGCATTCTCCCAAAGGCGTTTGCCTCATGACTCTTTCTACAAATCCATTCTAAGAAGAGTATAATTCCATGGCTATTCTTTTCTGGACAAAGCAGGCTCTTCCTTGTAACTAAATTTGACACTCTCACCAAAGACAGTGGAGGAGACAGAGGAGAGCAACACAGCACAGAAAGAAAAGAATCATGTTTTAAGTCAAGAAAACCAGTTTCCAGCTCTGGCTCTGCCACTGCCTGGTTTGGGAAGAGACACTCTGTTTCCTCATCTGTAAAAGATGAGGTTAGAATATGATCTACCTGTATGTAAAACCATGCAGTACTGGCACATAAGTAAAAAAATGGACCAAGGGAATACAGGAGACAGTCCAAAAACAGACCCAATTATGTGTGGAAATCTAGTATATGATAAAGGGAATATCTCAGATAACTAGGACAAAACGGTACTTTTATTAAATTATATTGGGACAACTGCATAGCCATTTGGAATAAAGATGAACTTAGATCAATTCCTAACAACATATATAAGAACAAACTACAAACCGATCTGGAATCGATATGTAAAAAAGTAAAGCCATGCAAGTGCTTAAAGAAAATATGGATGAATTCCTCTATAACCTATGATTCAAAACCCATATTGTAATACTGTATTGTGATTCATAATAAGAAATTTATATTTGGTCTTCAGCCCTGTTTCTGGCACAGATCTCCTAAAACTCCTGGAATTTCCTAAGTGTTGAGAACCACAGAGGTGTCTTTTGTTATGCTAATAAGGTTACTGTGAGACTAAGATGGGGGCTGGTTGCCAGAAGAACCAACCTTGCAGTTAAAGGGTTAGAACTTTCAGTCGCACTCCCTAACCTCTGGGGAGGGGAGAGGGGCTGGAGACTGAGATCAATCACCAATGGTCAATGATTTAATCAATCATACCTATGTAATAAAGCCTCCATTTAAAAAAAGGAGGGGGGAGTGGCGTGCCCCAAGAGCACGGAAGCTCTGCACCCCTTTCCCCATACCTGCCCTATGCTTCTTTTCCATCTGACTGTTCCTGAGTTATATTCTTTTATAATACACCAGTAATCTAGTAGTAAATGTTTCTCTGAGTTCCTGAGCCTCTCTAGTAAATTAATCAAACCCAAGGAGAAGGTCATTAGAACCTCCAATCTATAGCCCGTCAGGAAGCCCAGGAGGCAACCTGGATTAGCGATTGGCATCAGAAGGGGAGGCAGGAACGGGGTGAGGGATCTTGTAGGACAGAATCCTTAACCTGTGGGGTATGATGCTATCTCCAGGCAGATAGTGTCAGAATTGAGTTGAAATGTAGGGCACCCAGCTGGTGTCAAAGAATTACTTGGTGGTGTGGGGAATCATCCCCCACCACACACACACACACACACACACACACACACACACACACGCACGCGCACGCATAGGAACTGTGTGTCAGAATTATAATATGCAATAAAGGAATGATTAGTAAATTTGAAACTTTTGCATAGCATAACAGAAGACAAAAAACAAATGGCAAATTACAATACAGAATATAGATAAAGAACTAATTGTTCCTAATTTTTTTTAACTTTTAAAATTTGAGAAGCAAATTTAATAGAAAAATGGACAAATGAACAGAAAATTTAGCAAAAATAGATATAAAAGTCCTTAAGTATATGAAAAGGTGTTCAAGTTCATTATAATGAGACATGCAAGTTAAAGCTGCACTGAGATACTATCTTTCTCTCATCAGATTAACACATATTCAAAATATTGACAATTCATTTTGTTGGCCAGGCTGTGAGGGAAAAGAGCTTAGAAGAAGTAAACCCAAGTAGCAATGTTCAGCACAGCTTAGTGCCCCATCTTGTTTTCTAGATTCCATTTCTTACTTAAAGGAAAGAAATGGCACCTAGAGCCCCTAGAAGAAATGACTGATTGCAGGGCTATCGGGGAAATTATAATCTGAGCCTGAAATATCTTGTCGGGTAAAAAAATAAATGCTTCAAAGAAATGATGAAAGCATATCAGGTGGACACAGGAGCCATTTTGAAGGGGCTCCAACTAGTCAAATCTATGATCATTTGAGCATGAAAAGAAATAAGGCTAAATAATAAATTACAACCTTCTGAATAAAATAGGATTCATGAGTCAATACTGATAATAAATGGATAAGTGAATAGGAACGTATAGAGGGTTCTTCCTTACAGTAAAATTCCACCCGATAAATGTGAAGGAAGTGAAGGAGTTTGAAAATCAATATTTGACTGTCGTAATTTATTGTATGACAATTGTATGATATAACAAATGGTCAATACTATTATTATGGATACCAGTGAATGTCTACTTATTGTTTTTTTGTTGTTACTTTGTTTGTTTGTTTTCTACTTATTGTTTTACAATCCTTGACAAAGAGTTTTTTTAGAGCATAAATGAATACATTTCCGAGAAGAAAACAGTAGGTGAGGGAACTTGTTAGGGTTTTGGTGCTCAATTCTTTACCATTTCCTCCTTAAGGTTGTCAATCAAAGGCAATAACTGCTATTCAAGGAAATAACAACCAAATGGAAACTGGGTGCTGATTTACGAATTGCTGGGAGAGAGTCCAGTAATCTACAATTCCAGAAACTGTGCTGGGGATTAGAGATATAAAGCTAGCTAGTAATGTAGCTAAGAACTAAATAGAGAGGGGGGATTAGGAACAAAAGGACTTTTAATTTTTTCCCTGATTTTGGAGGAAGCTGATAGTAAAATGCTAAGAATGGGAAAAATGACCACTCAGATAAGTCATGGAAAATGAAGGGCCACCCAAATGACTTTTGAGAGAGAATTCTCTTGAAATATTGAGAGTGGGACCTCTGAAGAAGAGTCAGACATCACCAAGGGCTTCAGGATTTCAAGGACTGGAAAATTCCTTGGACCCCCTTAATGACGTGCGTGACCCCATATACTATTTCAAGATAGACTTTGTTTCCATATGTAGTCCATAGATTCACTTTTAGGAGTGGTAAACAAGAGGGAAGGACTTTCTTTTAAAGCACTATTTATAGAGCTAAAGCACTGGGCTTTCCTCTTGGGTGGATTTTTCCCAGATGTGCTATATGGACAGTCAGCCAATAATGTGTGATTTCCCATCCACTAGTCTATTATCACTCCTTGGTCTGAGGATAAAAGTGATTAAGAAAGTTTACAAAGTAGAAGTTCCAGATTGAATTACATGGAACATTGAAATCCCATGAGCAAATATGGCAAAACCACCAACCATGTAATTATAGGTTCAAAACAACTAAAGAAATCAAGTGATTGAAACTGGACCCCAGAATCTTTAAAAGATCACATCTGGAGATGTCACTTATATTGTGCAGACCATAGCATCATAAAGAAGCAAGTCAAATGTGAAATGGAACCCAACATTGAAATTTTGAAAGTACATTCACTTTCTAAGTCAGTGTAAACATCCAGGATATTGTTGAGTCCCTCTTTAAGTTCACACTTAAGATAGGCCCAACCCACTAGACTTTTTGCACTGCTCCAATCTCAGCCAGTCCAGAGAAGACTCCAGGAGAACGGACTTTTGCCTTTTCCTACACTATGGTTTCTTTCAGACAGTGATGCCAATTAGAAGAACAGGTGAGGCAATATGTATAATACATTCCGTTAATGACATATTACCTACCAAAATTAGGTCAGTCAGCAGGAAAAGCAACAAGTCTGTAGTAGAATTTCCCGATCATGTGGGCTTGGTTTTATATAGTTCTGTGAAATCACCTCACTTCTTCCTCCTTTACAACTGTTTTGACTTGATGCAGATTCTTTCCTCGTACCTCCTTTAGGAAGGTTATACAGACTCACTCTCCTTGGACATAACTAGGTCAGTTTTTCCAATTACTTCTCTATGTTAACATTTTAACATAGGAGTGGTTTAGAGTCCCATTTAGTTAGGCATATACATAGACCTTCCTTTGTGGCAATTAAATTAAAGCCAATTTTTTAGTCCATATATTATATTTCTCTGGGTAAATCTTTGTTAGAGCTAGACAGTACTTGCATTATTTCTTGAGATTCCAATTGGTATTGAGCTCTTTCTTGCCATCCTTTACTTTTGGTTTCTTGGCAAAGGTCTCTTTTCTTAGATTATCCTTATTCTTATTCACTTGTTTCTAACACACTATGAGACCTGCTTTTATATTTGATCTTACTCCTATCACAAGGAACTTTTCCATGTCTTTGGTCTGTTAACATTGGGCCCTGCATACACCAGATACTTTGTCCATGTTAGACCAGTTAGAGAAACCAAAGAAGTTTGAAATCAGAAGCAAGTTTCCAGAAGAGATTCAAAAAGGTAGAAATGGGACACAGTGACAAAGCATTCCTGATCAGGACCCTGAATTATATGCCTACGGCTTTACATGCTTGATTAGGCCTCAAGTAACCCATGATCATCTTTGCTTCCTACCAAGGCAACTGTATTATAAGAAACCCTAAAAATACAAATTCCATCTTGGCTTTCTGGACCAAGAGATCATCATTCAAATAATACTAAAAAAAAAAAAAAAAAAAAAACCCAGAAAAACAAAGAAATGTAATAGTAGTAAAATTCAGAGCCAAGAGAAAAAAATTCACATTAGTGAGAGATAGTGGAACCACCTGAGGAAAGATATAAAGACGATACCTTTTAAGAAGCTCAGTATAGCTGCTGAACCATGAAAAAAACCACATCCATAAGAAGCACATAGAAGAAAAAGAAAGGTACTTCAAAGGCCTCCATTTTCCAGCCAAGATCAGTAAGATAAATACATGAAATAAAATTACTGTGGAATTTCAACTCTTTAACTCTTCAGCTGAAATATATTGTGCTAGAAAGTGAATGATTCTGGAATAGAAAACCTCAGACCTCCAGGTCATGTGTTTGTTCACACCAATGAACAAGGTATCCTCAGTTCCCTATGAATCCATTTATTCTAAATTGTCAAATCTTTCCCCATAGTTCTTTGAGAAGGTCATCACTAGCCATGTTTTCAAGCATAGTTTCCTAAAAATAAAATGATTCCGAATTCATTTTTGGTTAAACATACCGCTTTCTAATAGAGATCGTTTCCAACTTCACCTTATACTCCTAGTCTGCAAGATTTCCTTATCCTTCTAGAAGTTACTATCTACCATTCCAAAGCCTATAGTGAACAAAATGAACATGAGAAAAGTGAAAAGCATAGACTACATTAGTACCTACGATTCTTCTTAGAATGCCAACTATCAAAACAACTGCTAGCCTTCTTACTACAACTTTATTCCACACAAATCTATCCCTGGGATTTCTTATTCTTAAACCAGTTTTCTCCACCAAACCTATGCTACCATACCCAGGCCCTTTTGTGATCCCTCCATCACTCATTATATAACAAACAGTACAAAGATCCATTTTATATTGGCTTATAAACTGAAGAAAATAAAACAAGTTTCTGTTGACCAGGCCAAGTATTACTGTTGAGTAGAACATGGTTTTCTGTGGGGTAAAAGATGTACTTGTCTCTAAAAACCTATTTCTCATCTATCAAACTCTATACCTATATCACAGATCTTTCATTATTATTCAACAAACACACATGGCAGCCAAGCTTACCAAGGTCCCTCAGGATTCAACCCATCTTCCATGCCTCCTTGTTTGAGTTCTACCTTTTCAAGCAGGGTCATGTTCCACCAACAGAGGACCAAGCAAAAGAAAGCAGGAGTTTAGCTCTGGGGTAATCCAGGAGGAGCATCTCTTCTCCTAGGCAAATTTAGGTATCAACACCAGAAGATGAATCTTGGGTCTGGTGTAACAATTCCAGTCATCTCCCAGAACCCCCCAACTTTGATTAGGTGCAAGTTTTTCATGGACAAATTGCAGCAACCTTTACATATCATTTTTTCCTCTTTTCCCTTGTACAGAAAAAAAAAAAAGGAATTACTAAAAGAAGGGGTCCCAACAAAGGATTTCGTTAGCCTCACTCCAAGAAAAAACTCTTTTTAAACAATAAAAGAGAGATTATCCCTGTCCTGAGATGAATGTGTTATTGTATGAACCCACTTAACTGTTCAGGGTTTGAGAAAATTTCCTTCATCTCTGGGTCCTGTCTTTTTCCTTATGCCTGGCTAATGTTCCAGCTTAAAATCCTACTCTTGCCTATGCCCAGCTACTGCACCTAAACCTCTTTACTAAACCTTGTCTGGGATCCTTGAATACAAATCTGCCTTCCCTGTTCCACCAGGCTGCTGCAGACACAGATTTCTGCATTCTCTAACCATGGACTTGCCTATAACTTCTGCTCAGTTTCAACCTCTGAACGTCCACCCCAAACTGTCTTCTCAAAATCCAAAAATGTCCAGCTTGGGCTAAACTTTGACGTTCTGACCTCCAATTTATCCCTAAAATTCTCATTAATCAACCTTTCCCTCAGCTCTGCTTTCCCTGTCTCTCCTCCCTCCTGACCTAACATTTGTTCATGCTTACCACCAAGTCCAGATGCTAACTTAGAAGACATCATGGAACGCTTCAGGAATTTCTTGAATGTAATGAAGAAATGAGAGGCCTAGGCATATTCTCTATCAGTTCCCACATCAAGCAGAAAAAAGAAATGGACCTCAGTTGATCATTTCAAAAAAGAGTTATAGTTAAAGTGATGTGAGGAGAGAATTGACTGAAAACTATATATTTTTTTGACAAACAATTCTACCAGTTTGTAAAGTTAGGGTTTTTTTAAAATGATTCAAGGAAGGTACCCTAGCCACACGTGTAAGGACTTGTTAGAGCCAGTCAGGTTTTAATTGTTCTGAATCCTAAAGTGTCCCTCTTACTAGAAAGAAAAAGTTAATTCTTTTAGGGAATTGGCATTATATAACCATCAAATATTTCACCCTCATAGATTTAAGACAGTTTTGAAATCTTGCTACATTCTTCCACAGTTCATTCCAATCTTAACATCAAAGGTGAAATTCTTGAATGTGTAAGACTTAGGTCTTTACATTAAGTTTTAGTAATACCTCTACACAACATCTCTAAATCATTTCTGCCTCAGGGTTCACCACTGGTCATTCACTGTGTGAATAGTGAAATATGCGGTGTTTTTGCAAATGGTACAATATTCCAGTGAAAGACATAATGCCCGGGCCCCTCATTCCATCTGCCTCTGGTTTGTGTCAAGCTGACACTCTGTAGGTCAGTTCACTCATCCTTAATACATTGTTTAAATATACAGTAAAAGCAATATTCATAGGGCGGTATAAATATCATACCCCCAAATTACAACAGTTTTATTTAAATACTTCCATCTTCTACAGAACTCATGGAGATTTCAATGTTTCCACAACTTGGGATTTAAACAGACCAAAAGAAATATTCTGAGATGGATGATACAAAAGCAAAATACAAGAGACATAAGTGCAGTTTTTAAAGTCTTTTTTTCAAAGATCATTGCTTTGCAACTTTGGGGGGGAATGCTAGTGAACATCTGGATCATTCTAAGGGTTAAAGATCTATAAAACACTTCTATTTATAAAACCCTTTCTCCATCTCCACTGAGGAAGTCAGAGTGATGAAAAGTATAGATGCTGGTGTCAGCAACACCAGACTACATTCATCATTAAGGCAACAAGACTAAGAATCAAACTTCTCCATGTAGAATGAAACTACTGAGACTGTTAAATTGCTATACTCACCCAGGTGAGTTAGTCTAACACACGATCAGAAAGTAATATATATCATTAATCACCAGTCTCTCTGATGAAAAGGACTCACTGTTTTGATTTCCCAGAAGTCTGACTATGCTGGTATTTTAAACAGTATGCAGTTCACATTGGGTCTAGGGAATGCTCTGAAAGGGGGAAAAAAAACCCTTTATTTTTATCCCAAATAATTGCTAAATAAATGTGTGACTTAGCTCAGAAATTAGAGAATAATTTGACTCTTCTTTTAAATATTTATCAAAAATAACCCCACAAATCCAGAAAGAATAAAATATTTCCTTAAACATGAGAATTTCTAAAGCCAATACCTGTACTTCTGTTTCAAAAATTGTTATAAGTATTTATCATTATTCATAAAGAAAGTAGATTTCATTTGGAAAGAAATATAAGAAAAATCAAAATAAATGTATATCTCGATATTTCGCTTAGTTTAATTGTTTGCACTACATATATTACCCCCCTCTTATGGTGATTCAATGCTAAAAGGTATACAAACAAGCCTAGTTGAAACAAAGCATATTAAAATAATTTTTCTTTTGAGAGGAATGCATGGCATATCTAAACAAATAGTTTCAGTAGATGAAGAACTTCCTGACCTAAGAGATGGCAACAGATAGTCGATAACATAAGGTAACACTGAGTCATAAACCAAAACTTTAGCTGAAAGCTTCAAAGACCCAAAGAATTACTAGTGAATAACATTTAAATCCATTGATATGAGAAGAATTTTAAGTATTTTTCAAATGCAGATGTCTGTAGAATAATGAATTCAGTGAATACTTGACCTTTATTGAGAACTTTTTTAAAGAAAACCCATCTCCTGATGTTGGTTCAACAATAAAATTTATTGAAATTCAATGGTTGTTAAGTGGGGCCCCCTTCCTCTGCTTTTTTGTAATTGTGAGCGATCACTAGACACAACATTTTCCTGATGTGTGAGCCAAAGCCCCAGATGCCTGCCCAGATTCTATCCTTTCCAATTTACTTTGACATCCTCAGTTCCTTTCATAGGAAATGAACATTAGCCTCTTGTTCATCTTGCCTCCTTGGTGATGTCCCATCCGAAAAGCTATTGTCAGAAACCAGTCAGTTCCTACCTGACCCAGACACATCATTGAAATTTAATTCTACAGGTGTTTGGCAGATGAACTAAGAGAGAAGCCTCTGCAATTTCCATTTTCATTCTATAACCCCGCTTTCTGGTACTTATATCATTTTTCCCCTTCTTCTCTTGAATGTAACTGAATGTTAAAACAGTTAATAAAGTAAGACCACATTGTAATTTCTGCTATTTGTTGAAATCTGCCAAGCTGGTGTATTGTTTTCATTATTTTGTGACCTGTTCCACATTCTGACATGGGCCTTCTCCCCGTTTGACATGATGAGCTGTGGCATCATTCATGGAAGGATGAAGAGCTTGCCCAACAGCTAATTCCTTGACCATAGTAGTACCTTGTAAGATTTGGCCAAGGCCTCAGCCTGCAGACTTCAGGAAAGCCAGACAATGGGGGGGTGGGGGGGGCAAATGTTGCATTTTTGGTTTTTTTATACAAGTTACCTCTGATACAATTTCCTTATGAGCTTGCTGGCAATTCTAGAAGAAAACGGACTATTTGTTCCTCCATGGGAATTTTCAAAGCCACAGGATAATGGTTTCAAAGAAAGTAAGAGGGAATGATGAAATAAAAACAATGCTATTACCCTTTCAAGGATAAAAACTACCAGCATATTTCAACTGGGTGGTCCAGTGATTACAAATGAATATTTATTTTTTGTTTGTTGGTAGTGTGACTTATTCCAGAAAAGATTTAAAGCAGCTTCAAAAGAAACATGAAATACAGCAAGTTAAAATAACTCTAAAATACATATGGAAAAAAATCAAAGGAAAATTCAGGAGATGGAAAGTGAGAGGGAAAAAGGAATTCAGTAAATAAAATTTATGGTATGGCCTTTGCTTTGCTAAAGGTACGTCACAGATTATTATTATTAATTATTAATTAAATAATAAATCCACAAGTAACGAAAGTACTGCTTGTAGAAGGAGAATATAGAACTCAAGAGCTGTAAAAGTTGTACTTGAAATGAAGATTGTAGAATTCTTTGTAGGACAGACGTTGGTGTCACTAACAGATGACCTCATTTTACTTTGAAAGCAAACATGCATATGCCATGACTGAGATGCTCTGCTGCAGTTTTAGTCCCCAAGTTCCTAAGTATTAAAGCTAACCTGAAATATAGCTTTACTGTGAGTTTATATTTATCTGTTAGGGACCATGGCCTGAAATTTTCCACATACAGAAGTATTCCTGATTTGCATCCTGAAAGCTGATATCCTAGTATTTCAAGGCAATGATAGATGAACTGTGGCACCACCTAATCACCCGTGCAATTTGCGTCCAGCTCTCTGTCGACTCAAGAACGGTTTCTTGCACACCTGTGGAAGAAAATGCACCACCAGATTAAGCAGGGGGAAATGACTCCCTTTCCCAAAAGAGCAGTCCTCCATGGTTTTGGATGAATTATTGCTCTGCACTGTGAAGTTGGCACCTAGAAAGCCAAATCACTGTTCACAGAATTATTCTATTCAAGAATCCTGTGCATGACAGGTGTTCTGATGTGGCAGGGTGATTTTTCAAAATCACTAGTGACTGTCCTTAGCTTTCCCCCGCAAGAAGCAAAGGCTTGAGAACTGCACTGGCTCCTCCTCCATTTCTGCTTTCTCTATTGCCAACTGGACATGTGAAAACATAAAGGACATAAGAGAAATTCAACTGGTTTTAAATGCCTCTTGAATCTCTTATGCTACTCTATCCTTCAATGACATCATGGACTTTTCTGTACTGGCCAAAACACTGGCAACATTTTAAGCTAATGTTAAAATTTTCATCTTAAGGTACAGGTGGCTTGTATGAGCCTTTTCCTTGGCACCAGCGTGGTGAGGGGTGGTGAAGCTCCAATGAACATCAACGTGCAGAGACGTGTCCTTGGAAACATAATGCTTCACTTCACAGTACAGAATTGAGATTTTCAAAACTTCCTCAAGATTGGTTCCAGCCCAAAGTTAAAATATGTCACAGAAGATGGCCAAATTCTCCTTGCTACAAATGAAACACTGGTTATTGGGAGGTTAAGAAGTGTTGAAGCATGCCTCCAGAACCTCCACTTTCGTTTCCAGAGGCCTCTTTCGTGTATCACGGGCAGAATAACAACCTACCTATGTGCTCTCTCACTCTTATCCAGATTCACTCATCTATCCCTGTATCCATGGAAGTAGAAATAACCCACATCATCCTACCATCATCAAAACACCAATAATAATAGCAACAGTTCCCCTTTACAGAAGGCCTACTGATATACCTGGCACCATACTAGATGTTTTATTATGTCCTTTCATTTGGCCTTCACAATGGGTTTATGAAATTGCTTTTATTACCCTCGGTTTGCAGAGGAGGAACTCAAAAGTTAGAGGAATGAAGTAATTTGTCCAAGATCACCCAACTAACAAGGGCTAAGGTTTTAAAAGTGTGAGGCTAATGAAAATTTCTTTCAACTCCTCGGAGAAATATACCATATAAATTACAAATTATCTGAAAAGTATGAAAAATTTTCCACACTATTTATAGACCAACAATGAAATTATTAGGAAATATAATTAATGAAGCATAGAAGGCCACATGGACAACACAAGATCTGCCTCCAGGCCAGACAAGCTGAATAGCTTGCTGGTACTATGTTTATGAGTCTGTTGCAAGTTGCTATTTGTTAACCTACACAAATTAAATAATGGCCAACTAAGTGTAGTAACCTTCAGGTCTTCCTGGGAAAGTGGGGCCCACTGGGTATAGTCCACAGTCATTCCTTCGCTCATGACCCACCCACATACTCAAACTAGCGCAAGCTCCCTGAAAACACCCTATTTGTTTCAAGAATTCCAGCAAAACCCTATCCAACTGAGGGCTTAGTAAATTGCCTACAACTAATCCATGGCCTGTGGGTTCATTGGGAGCTAGTTCGGGAGGTCAAAGCTTAACGCACAAGGGAAAACAGAACATGTGCGAATGTAGATGAATCCTTCATCCCAAAGCAGTGCTGGAAAATTCATATAAATATACAAATATGCTGAGCTGTATTGTGAAAGGAGCCATTTGTTTTACTAAAACAAGTTGGTATGGTGCAAGATTTTTCTTGGCAAATAAACAGAACACAATGGAAAAATTTGTAAACAATGAGGTTTTCTGGCAATCTTTTAAAAACTGAATGAACAATCTTTCCAAAAGGTAAAAAACTTCCTTTTCCTCAATCCCCCATGAGATACTACTCACATATTATCACTTTGAGACTCAAAGCAGATGAAGAAATATGGCTCAGTGACCAGCAGAATTTGTTAAAAGGACCTTTTGGTCACTAGTGAGCTAACCTGCCAAATTTCCAACTTGGAACTATATAGGCCAAGCCTTCCTAGCCAGAAGGAGAAGTCACTCAATGATGGTCACGTACTAGAGTTCAGGAGGTGAAGAAATCACTCCTCTTCCCAGAATTCTTCTTAATGTGTAGTCTTCCTCACACTGGCAAAGGTTCCAATACAGGAATTGCTTTACTTCCCAAATGTTACTACAGAAACCAAATGTTCTTGCTTAAACACAGGTTTCATTGGAAAAGTGTTGGCTAAAGTTTAAAAATACAGAGGAGAAAAGTTCTCCAAAGATAAGGTATATGATGTTGACTTAAGAAATCTCAGCCTAGTATGGTCACACCTCTCTTCTGAGTGGTGCCAAACCAAATGGATGAAGTCTGTAAGTCTGTCCATAGCAAACTATACATCTTTTTTTTCTACTTGGTCATTCAAAAGTGTTGGACACACACACACCATTTTGGACTCATCGTCTGATTCATCTCATTCTTTAACATGCTTGGAAGTACATTTACATCATTTGTGTCTTAAAACTGCAAAGGACTGTGAATTAAATCTTTTCTTAGATTAATTTATGTCCAAAACATTTTTAACTGAGAACTTTGTACACTTGACCGTACGTAACTGTATAAAACTACACATAAAAGATACACATTAGGTTTTGCTATCCAATTCCTTCTCCCTATGGAACTGGTAATAACCCTTAATTACTGTGGCTAAGAGAATAATTCTGGTACCATTCTAGATCCTCTTTTCTGTATCCCACACTAGGCTTATTCCACCTGGTTTGCACTGGGATGTATCGTTACTTCAGCGTTCCCCCCATCAAAGTTCATAGATGCTACTTAAGTGCTTAAAGTCCTATCTGCCCTCAGCCAAGTAACCAATGTTAACAATCTGTTAACAACCTGTGTGTATATTTTATACTCTTCTGCATGCTCATATGTTCATGTATACACATATATATATTACATAGGTATGTATATATACATAATTTGATATATATACTAACATACATGTTAGGAATTTTCTTTGACTGTCACAGACAAAAGGTTAACACCCTTAATATAAAAGGATTATAGCCATCACAATAGGTTAGATTTTGCTGTAGTAACAAACAACCTGAAACGTTTCAGGGGCATAAAACATTATTTCTCACTTACACTTTGTGTCCTTTTTTCGTCAGCAGTGAGCGCTATAATCATTTTGCCTCAGGGACCCAAACTAATGGAGGCTTCATCTCAACACACGCTTCCGCCGAGGCAGAGGAAAAAGGGCATGCCTGACCATGGGCTGTTTCTTCAAGCATCTACAGAGAAAGCGCTTCAGTGCTCATTTTATTGGCCAAAGCAAGTCTCATGGAGATGCTGGATTCTATAGGTGGGAGTATCAATCTTCGTGAACAGTGATATCAAACCCTACAAAGAATTTCTAGCAATGAGGAAAAAATTAAGAAATACAACTCTATATGAGAAATGATCAATAGACACATTTCCAGTAGGGTTTTTCAAACTTGGCACTATTGACATTTTCAGCCAGATAACCTTTTGTTGTGGGAGCACTGCCTCATAAATTATAAGATGTTTAACAGCACCTCTGGCATCTATCCATGAGATGCCAATAGCACCACCCTCCAGTTGTGACAAACAAAAATGTTTCCAGATATTGCCAAATGTCCCCTGGGGGGCAAAATCACCTGCAGCTGAGAAACAGTGGTTTACAGAAAATGAAATGCAAATGACCCTTAAACATATGAATATCTGATCAACCTCACCCATAATAAGAGAAATATAAATCAAAATTACAGCATACCATTTACCACTCATAAGGCTGGATAAAATCTAATAGTTGATCAACATAATCTCTTCCCAAAGATACAGGCGATAACTTCAAACTATATTAAATGGAAAATACAAGGTATTTTCCCGACCAGGGATCAAACCCTTCAAGGGAAGCACAGAGTCCTTTTTTGTTTGTTTGTTTGTTTGCTTTTACTTGTTGAATAGTTTTCATTTCATTTTATTTTATTTATTTTTTTAACATCTTTATTGGAGTATAATTGCTTTACTGGTGTGTTAGTTTCTGCTGTATATCAAAGTGAATCAGCTATATATGTACACATATCCCCATATCCCCTACCTCTTGCGTCTACCTCCCACCATCCTTATCGCACCCCTCTAGGGGGACACAAAGCACCGAGCTGATCTCCCTGTGCTATGCAGCTGATAAAGCACAGAGTATTAACTACTGGACCGCCAGGGAAGGTCCCCAGTTATACCATTTTAAATGATAAAAATTAAACTTCTGAAAAAAATACTTCTGAGTCATAGGAAGCACACAAGTTTTGGAGTCAGGCAAAGCTACATTCAAGGGCTTCCCTGGTGGCGCAGTGGTTGAGAGTCCGCCTGCCAATGTAGGGAACGTGGGTTCGTGCCCCAGTCCGGGAAGATCCCACGTGCTGCGGAGCGGCTGGGCCCGTGAGCCATGGCCACTGAGCCAGCGCGTCTGGAGCCTGTGCTCCGCAACGGGAGAGGCCACAACAGTGAGAAGCCCGCGTATCGCAAAAAGAAAAAAAAAAAGCTACATTCAAATCCTACTTCCCCATCACTTACCCAGGTGTGTATCCCATGTGCAGGCTGTTTAACTTCTCTAAGCCTCACTTTGTCAAGTGGATATGAAAATGCCTATTTAACAAGGCTGTTGTAAGCTTTAAAGAAGATCTTAAACACACACACACACACAAAGTGCTTAGTAAAACACATAATGAGAACTAAATAAATAGTAGCTATTACAGTTACATAAGATGGATTGATGAAATTTTCTAGCCGTTTGTAACTATTTTGCTACAAAACTGGAAAAAAGTATTTCAACAAACCATTTTAAAGACTATCTCAGTTGCATAACAAAACATGAACACTTTATGGATCATTTATCAATGTTGAATACAAGTTTCCTCTGAGGTGGTGGGAACGGATATCTAACTCTACATTCAAGAGCAAAAATTACATTACTGAAAATGCCTTGGGTGAAGAGAACTGTTGGTCAGTGGAAATTTCAGTTCAGTTTCATACTACCACTCATGAATTTCCATCGCTCCATTTATCACATCACTTTGTTTCTCACTGATTCCTGCCCAGTCTGATATGCAGTTCCCATGTCTATGCCCACATTGTGTGCTCATCCATTATCTTGCCTCTAAAATACATTTACATTTCTCTTTGTCATGTAAATACAGACTTTCTTCAATGCCCGAGGGGTATTGGGTCAGGACCCCTCCCCATGCATACCAAAAATCCAAGGGTGCTCAAGTCCCTTATATAAAATGGCATAGTATTTGCATACAACCTTTGCTCATCCTCCCATATACTTTATATCATATCTGGATTACTTATAATACCTAATACAATGTAAATACAATGTAAATGCTATGTAAACAGTTGCCAGCATGAGGTTCAAGTTTTGCTTTTGGGGACATTTTGGAATTTTTTATCCAAATATTTTCCATCTGCAGGCCCGGAGATACGGAGGACCAACTGTACTTGGTTGCCCATTTTTTATAGTATAACTTCATAAATTTATTAGGAAGGTCATTTCTTGTGTATGATAATTTGGGTAGGCTAACTCTCACCTATTGCTTTGCAAACACCATTTATGGAACAAACTAATAGTGTAAACATGCCTCAGTCAGTTGCTCATTCTTTGGTATTTGCAAAACACTTTGTATATGTTTGTCTTAATAATAACAATAATAGCTAATATTTATTGAGAACTCATCATGAGCTAATAACTCTACTAAGTGTCCAAAATGCATTAAATAGCATAATCCTAATAACAACCCTACAAAAAAGGTACTATTATTATCTCCATTGTATAACATGGAAACTGAGGCTTAGAAAAGTTCAATTCGTTTCTGAAATTCACATAGCAAGTACATGGAGGAATTGGAATAAGAGCTCAGTAAGTCAGATTTTAGAACCCTTCCTATTATTCCTATCATCTATTAGTATTTAGGATTCTGTCTTGTAATTACTGTATAAGCTCTTAATTTTATGTATCAAATAATAAAAATACAAGCTCCAAGCCAGTAGAGATCATGTCTCCTTCTTCTGTGTGTCCCCAATGCTTTAAACTAGACCCTGGCACATATATAAACAACCAATCTTTGATGAATGAATAAATCAATTGATATCAAACAAAAATGTAAAATTTTCAGTAAAGTTGTTAGATTTTGCTTTGTTTTGTTTAACCAACTGGAGAATTTAGTATTTCCCATTTACCAACAGACTAACATATTAATTTTTTTAAACATTCTGATTTATTAATTTAATACAAAACCCCTGAGAACTTTACATGAGCAATATTTCAGTAGCCTAGCATTTTTTAGGTACTTCAGAGTCAACTCCCTCGCCCCTCTCATAAATTTCTAGTTGTACTAAAATCCAACTTTCTGCCTACTCTGTGCATATCCTGAGAAACCCAATGTGGCTAGAGAAAAGCAAACCACCATACAATGGGTGTCACTTTACACTTATTTCCAGCTACGTAAAAAGGGCTCTTCTTACTGCCTGGCAATTCTCATTTCCCTGGTCCATTCACTGTCCTACTTGCCCAGAAATCTATTTCACACTTCTCTATTCAAACTGCAAATACATCCTCTGCCTCCTCCCCCTCAGCTCTGGGCTTTAGTTCCTATTTTACTGAGAAAATAGAAGCCATCAGAAGAGTAACTTCCATGTGTCCCCCCCACCGCACCTACCACTCTGCATACCCTGCCTCCCTGCCTGTTAGAATCAGTGAACTGCCCATGCTCCTAGCAAGGACCAACTCTTCCATGTTTCCATGGTTCTCGCCTGCTCTCACTTAATCAAGGTCATGGCTTCTGCAGTTGCTCCTACTCACCTCTGCATTACCAGTTTTCCTCTCCACTGGATCCGAAATCTTATTTCATTCTTTTGAAACACTTCCTTCTCTTGGCTTGAGACGTCACTCCCTTTTGGTTCTTTTTCTACTTCAACGGCCACTCTTACTCAGTCTCCTTTGCTGATTGTTCCTTATCTTCCAAAACTTTAAATGTTAGAGTACTAAGACCTCTTCTGTTCTCTATACTCACTCGAAGATGAGCTCAAGTCTATAAATTCCATCTATACCCTTATGACCCTCAATCCCAATGTCTCCCTAAACTCCTGCCTCTTATATACAGCATTTCCATCTAGATGATTAAAGGCATCTCAAATTTAATATGTCCAAAACTGAACTTTTGATTTCCGACCCCAAAACTTACTCCTCTCCAAATTGTTCTCATTCCAATAAATGGCAACACCATCTTTCTTCTCGTTCAGGCCAAAAACTTTAAAGTAATCCTTAACTCTTTTCACTCTATCAGCAAATCTTATTGGCACTATCTTAACAATAAGTATAGAATGTGACCACTGTTCACTGCCACTGTTAACACACTAACTGGAATCACCGACATTTTACTGAGAGATGACTAGCCTCCCAGCTGGGATCCCTGCTTCTGTCTCGGGTCCTCTTCAGTCTGCTCTCAACAGAATAGCAGAGAGATCTTTTTAAAAATATAAGTCAGCTCTTCCTATTTCCCTTCCCTTTTCTTTCCTTCCTTATCTTCCCATCCCTAGAAATTGGGTCCTAAAGCCATTAGGAAAAGCAAAGCAAGGTAGGCTCCCCCTAGTTGGAGGAGCTATGGTAGCTCAGAATAGGGTATCATAGCCTTGAGCGCAGTAAGTAGTATCCACATAGGAGGGCTTCCTGTGGTGGGAAGTCAGAGCCTTACTGAGGGGAGGACTGAGGGGAGGAGGGCATCCATAGACAGGGGTGGCTCGGGGTAGGGAATCACGGGCCAAGCAGCGTAAAGAGAGGATCAACGTGGGAGAGCAGTCTTAGCTCAAACAGGGTGAGAAGGACATCCATGCAATAGGGTGGTCTGATATGGGGTGTCCAACAGAGAGGTGTCCTACGCAAGATGAGGAAGGAGTCCACATGGGTGTGGAGGGGATGGCCAGGGATAAGGCATTAGGTTCAAGACACGGAACAGGGGGAGGAGGACCTTCACAAGGAAAAGTGGCCAGGGAGTATCAGAGCCCAAGTGAGGCAAGAAGGATATCCAAACCACTACTACTGTCTGGACACTAGAGTGTGTCCATACAGGTGAGTGACCAAGTGCAGAGGTGAAAACCTAAGCAGGATGATGAGGATGTCCACACACAGAGGTAGCCCAGCAGGGGGAAATAAGGATCTGAACAGAAGAGGGTTCCATGCAGGCAGGCAGCTAGTTGTGGGTGTCAAAGCCCAAGCAGGGTGAGGAGAGCATTCACATAAGGGGAGCAGGTGCGTATAACATATTGGAGAACCAGTGTGGTAAAAAGAGCATCCCCTGGGACGGTGCCCCAGCAGCATTAGGAACCTGGATACCTACAGCGGGATTGGTCACGTTAGTAAATATATTTAGGGTAATGTGAGCAAGTTTTCTCATTGTTGAGTTACAAATGTGGAAAGAGAGAAAAATAGAACCCCGCTAGAATGGGGATGGAATATTGGTGTGAATTTATGGTTTTCAATATATAAAGAGAAATAAATATAATTATAAATATGTATGTGGTTGTGTGTATATACGTGCATGTATGTAAATGGCTAGATTTTTAACAATGAAATCAAGCAACGAACTATTTCCAAGTAACATATCTAAAACAGAAGGGCATAGAAAAGTTGAAAGTAAAATTATCCCAAAAAGGTACACCATGCAAAAACTAAAGAGGAAATCAAGAACCAAATTTTGAAGAACTTTATGTGACACACTAAAGACTCTGGATTTAACCACCATGATGGGTTGGGTATAAGAGGTACAATCTAGTTCTTGAACAAGGTACGTTCATGGGTGAGAAATTCACTCCCTGTGGCAACTGGATAACTCAAAGAGTGTTTAAGTTGAGATAATAACTGTAAAACTTTAATCAAAGAAGTACAGCTCATTCAACTGTGAAGTGGTTGGAGTATTTCTTTTCTGCCTGAGGGAGGCCCGTTGACTGCTCACACAATCTAGCACAAGGCAGCATTATGGTGAATTCTCCAAGCCCAGAATCTTTTTGTTTCTCCAGAGCACCATCCCAACAGGATCCTAGAGTTCATCAGACTCGGGGAAATTTACTCTGACAACACTTACAAAATCTCGGTTTATAAAACCAACATGCTGATTCATCAATATTTAATGAGGAAAAACACTCACGGGTCAGGCCGACCAGCGTATTCTCTCCGTGTACCTACATCAGAAGCCGTACCGTAAGATGATCTAATGAACTTGGAATTTATGTGGTTTTTCTCTGCTCCCTTCCCTTACTCCAGATCCATTTTTCTGCCCTTCTTTGCTTTGCACTATATCCAGAGAGGCTGGCCCCCATGGCCTGTACACGCGCCCTTACCCTCCTGGCCAGAGGCTTCTGTTTGGATTCAGCTACTGAAAGGCACCAGCATGAAATTAGAGAGTGGGAAAAGGAAGAGTTGGGATGTTTCTTCCTTGCTCCCTCCTTGCTTGGTTCCATTTGTCTGGCAGAAGCCTCATCCCTCAAGACCACAACTGCCACTGGGAATCTCAACATCTGTGGTCCAGCTCCACTCTCTCTGGGCTCTGAGCCTGGAAACACCACTTCCTCCTCCAGGTAGGTAATAATTTCCAGTTGTTCTAGTCTCTGTGGACCACCTCAGTATACACTGTCTGATCTCTCAACCTGTTCACACCTCTGTAAGTCTCTTCATTAGAATTATCTGAGCTGAACTGCATTTCCTGCCATTTGAATGAGTGACAGAGCATTCCTGAAACACCAAGCATTCTCATATTCTACTTAGGGTGACCTAGGGTCTCAATTTAAGCAGAACTGAGGTGGGATTCAGTACTTTCTGTTTTCCAGTCAGGATGAGTTGGTCACCCTAATCCTACCTGACTTCACCATACCTGCTTACCACACCTATATGATTATTTATTTAATGTTTTCTTGAAATGGGTTCATTTTGTTTTCTTATTAGTTTTAAAAGAAACTTTAAATCACTGCCTGAAATAGAAAACTAACATCATTTGCCTTTGATCAATTTAAGAAAATATATTATAGAAATAAAAGTAAATGGAAACTAAGCAATAATAGTAAATTTAACTAGAAACTATTACTACCTGTGAAGGAAGTTTCTAAGCCTGAGGCCTGCTCTCTCTATACTTAAAAGGAAGATTAGTATCAGGCATTAAAGACATACTAGCCCCAAAATTAAACTTTCTGCTTGTTGTATCAGAACATCTGGTAGAAATTTTAAGTGGATAACATTCTCACCACACAAGTCTACATTATTTACGAACGTACATACATGACCTACATCATCTTGACTATGCCCAGTGGTATGTGCTCCATCCTTCGGGAGACAACAGTTTAAAGGATGATCAAACACCTAACAAAGTCAGGCTCTACTACTCTGATGGCCCAATCTCCACAGTAGATATAACCAGCAGACTAACTGGGTGCTACATTGGCCTGACAGGACCTACTTTACCCATCAGTGGTTGCTTCTGACTTTATTTCTATGAATATAAGCCCTATTCTAATGGACAAAGCTTTTTCTTTGAATCCAGTAATTCTTTTACAGGAAATAGTCAAATCTTTTAAGTCACAGAACAATTCGGTCTCTTTAAGGTAACTTTGTAAGTCTATGTTATAGTATGCATTTATTACACATTTTAACTCAGAATACAATCTTATTTCCTTCCTTTTCATATTTTTAGGTCACTTACTGTTACATTCATGTTCTACCTATAAATACAAAATGCTCTGGCACCTTGTTGGAGTGGGAGTGGTAGGTATATGAGCTGTGGCCAGCCCTAACATCATAGAAGAGAGGACATTAGAGCTCAGGCTATCAAGATTAAGATGTTTCTCTAGATGGAGAGTGGAAGCAAAGTTAATCTAGGTAGAAGGAAAAGCATGGGAAATAATAAGTAATTCTACCCATTTCATAGAGTTGTTATGAGGATTAAATTAGATAATATCCTTAGACCAGTGGTTCTCAACTGGTAATTTTGCCCCCCGCCCAGGGACATTTAGTAATGCGTCTGGAGATATTTTTATTGTTATGACTAGGGGAGGAGGGGAGGCTGCGACTGGCATCTAGTAGGTAAAGGTCAGGGATGCTGCTTAATATCGTACAATGCACTGGACAGCCCCCCACCACAAAGGCTTTTTTGGACCAAAATATGAAAGGTGCAGAAGCTGAGTATCGCTGACCTAGCCTAATGCCTGGCTTACAGTATGCATTCAGTAAATGTTTCCCAAAAGAGGAGGAGAAGGAAGATCTGGAGGAGGGATGGTGTTGTACAAAGGAGATGAGTTCACTGCAGCTGTTTTCT
The DNA here is from genome assembly GCF_964374135.1 of Grampus griseus. Lineage (NCBI taxonomy): Eukaryota > Metazoa > Chordata > Mammalia > Artiodactyla > Delphinidae > Grampus > Grampus griseus. The sequence goes on along the minus strand of NC_139019.1, from coordinate 35,967,402 downwards.
GTTACGGTGAATGCCAAGCCATCATGACCTGCTGTCATCAAGTGCATTCCCTAATCTCAGCCACCAGCTGTCTATCTACATGGACAATTGGTCATAGGGTGACTAGATAAGAAGTACAAACTGGTGAGCCCTTGAAGAGCAGTCAAGCACCAGACCACAGTGAAGTTTTATAAAAACAGAGAGAGTGATCAAACCTCCCTTTAACTGTAACACACAGCCACCATCCCCCATCCTGTGAACACGTGTCTCAGGCCTGAGAACAACAAATGGCAAGACCCAGTAGCCAAGGCTGCAGTTCATTTGGTCCACCAGCCTTGAAATAGTGAATCATTACAACTCAGATCTGGTGGACCAGACATGTTTTTAAAAGGGACCATAGCACACTATTTAAACAGGTCTTGCATATACAATCTGGGAGGCTTAAAGACTTCTGATGAACTTTCAATCCAAAGGATGGTGTGGCAAAGCTAAAAATGGCTGGGGACAAAAACAGAGAACGCCCTGATGAGTATATAGCATCAGTGATAGTGCAGTCTTGTTCAAACTAAGCTTCAGCTAACCACACTTTGGCATAACGAAATACAGAAGTGAGGCTCTGCCAACAGAGCTTGAGCCGCAAACCAAAGAGCAATCTGCATGTATACATGATGTGGGAAGAACTGCTTGTCAGATGTTGGTTTTTCTCAGCCACAGCCTCACAGGCGGTGGTATCATCTTCAAATTATGAAGGACAATTTGATTCTTTAACTGTCCAGGCATGAGGAGAACTAAGGAAGCATAATGCCCTGTGTCGACAAGTTAATGTCTCAGCAGGGAAGACCAATTAGGAAATGTGTCATTTAGGGTGCCGTCTATACCTCCAGAATCAACTCAAACAATGTCTTTGTTTGAACTGACATCTCAGTAAATGCTGAGGCTCTGGAGTCAGACAGAACTGGGTTTGAATACTAGCACCACTGTTCACTGACTATGTAATCTAGGAAAAGCTATTTAACTTCTCCAAACGCCAATTTCATCAACTCTAGAATGAAGATGATAGCTACTTAGCAGAGTTGCAGTGAGAATTCAATGTAATACTTCAGGTAGAATTCCTACCACCACACCCAGTACAGAGTAACTCTTTGGTAAATACCAGATGCCTGTGGCCATCATCTTATGTTCATATATCATCCCCTACATTTGAGAGCAAAGGACACAGGTCCTATCAAACATATCACATGTTAATAACTGTGAATTGGGGCACCGGGGTCCATACACACTAAAAATAGAACTGTAAACAAAAACTCTGACTCATGAATTTGTTCATGATTCTTCCTAAAAGTGGACATAGCCTTTCTTCAGTTTTAATATATCTATTCGAATGTTTGTCCTTCCATGGTTTTTCTCACATCTGTATTGCCACTATTTTGACAATATATATATATTTCTTTTGAATAATTTCTTCCTCATATATTTGTCTATCTTTGCCATGATACTGGCCAACGATTGTGGCAACCTTCAGATACCTGTCAGCAACAGATGCTGCACTAGGAAAAGTTTGCTATCAGTCACTGCAATTGTTCAGTCTCAGAAACTATAACGAGGAAATAAAACCATCTTTTCCTGAAATTCAGAAGTTAAGCTATCCCAAACACCACACATTAGAATATAAATGCCTCTATTGAACTTTAAGCGACAGTCTGCTCCCAAAATAAGTAATTTGGTAAAATATAAGTCAGTTTCATAGATAGAGGTAGAGGAGGAATAGGTTAGAATACCAGAATGAGAGAAAGGAAGGAAAGGGCGTTAATGTAATTAAATTGGTATTTCCCCGAATTGTTTTGTGACTGGGAACTTATCAGTCTTCATTAGTAAGTGAAAAATGATAAGAAATGTCATGAAAGTTAACATTTTTTGAGGGTTTACTATGTCCCAGGCACTGTTCTAAGTCTTTTACATATATTAAGTCACAGTAATCTTATGAAATGGAAACCACGGCACCCTCGTTTTGCAAGATGAGGAAAAGGAAGGTTAGAGAAGTAAAGTACCAAGATCACACAGCTAGTAAGTGGCAGATCTGGGGTTTAAACTCAAGCAGTATGAATCCAGAGCCTTCCCTTTTAACTTCTACACTTTTAACTTCTAATACCTCTAAATGGAAGTGAAGGAATATTGCCTATCAGACACCATTTAAAATCTAGTCAACAACCCATTTCACAAAATAACATTATGAAATGAAATGATACTGTCATCATATAACAATTTAAATGGTTTTACTTCCAGCCAAAGATTAATGTTGTATTTTAAGGAGAGTAAGGAGAATTTTTTAGTTCCCTAGACTTGGACAATCAGCCCACAGAACATTCAGAATTTGGTGATTTAATGATCTTAATGCACAATTTTTTTTCTCCCTAGAGCTTAACATTTTTATCAGAAAGGAAGATGAGATTTTTCTCCGAGTAGTCTAACAACTGTAAAGAGCTGTCTTAAATTTTTCTAATTTTTTATTGCCTTATTCTATTTAATTCACAAGTTTGTGTTTCCCCTTAAATGAATAAACCATGAACTCAATCTTTTTTCTCATTAGCTCATAAGCACCATCTAGTGAAGAAACAGAATAACTACAGAATGATTCTTCCTGGTGAACAGGATTTCATCTGTACTAATAAAGCCTAAGTTAGCACCATTTTATATCACTGTTCTCAAACAGAAGATTTGTTAAATGCAAACATTACGGCTAAGGTTTAAAATATGTATTTCAAGCTTTCTTGTTTTAAATTTTTAGAAATGAGAATTAGCTTGCTTTGTATTTCCAACTCCACTGGCCTTTCTGCTACTGTTGACTGTATGTCCTTAGACAGCATTTTAAATGGCACATTTTACAGTACCAATAACCCTGGATGGTTTTTGAAATATGTTTTTCCATATCAGCCCATGTTCTGCTTTTTTCCTCCTTCTTTTCATGTATCACATTATGATTTCTTAAATACATTCAGCTAATCATTTATCAAGGACAATCTCTGCCCTCCACGAGCCCATAGTCACTAGTAAGTACAGACTTTAGGGAAACAAAGTATTACAGGTGTTATGATAGAGTATAATGTAGTGTAGAATCACTATACTACAATTAATCAATTCTAATCAGAAGGGTCAGAAAGAATTGGCTTCCATTTTGCAATTTCCTCAGAAGGCAAGGAACACATCTTATTCTAACCTATTCTATGCTATAGAATTCTAATCTATTCTAACCAACTCACCACATTAACCAAAGCTCTCCATTACGTCTATAAAATATATTGACTCATACTCACTGCACAGTGAATGCTTAGGGCTAGAAGGCTTTCTAAACACTCATGAACATCTGTTCCTACCAGCTGAGTTGGATGCTTAACAAGAGGCAGTTGGATTTTGTTCCAAAATATGTTTATGCCAGTTTTAGTTGTAGTTACACAATATTAACTACACAACTTAAATAATTACTACATCAATCAATCAAATATAAGTTCGAAAACTGCTGTCCAATTAGGTAGGAGTTAGACAAGTGTAGACGATTGTGGGGAAACAGAACATTCTAGAAGAATTCTGCATTCAAATTGGTTTGAAGATGTTTTTAGATTCTTGCCCTAATTTTTTAAAAAACTTGGAAATCTTAGCTGATACTTATGGGTATATTTTATGCAAGAAAGACAATGCACGGCATTCCTAGGATCTCGAACTTTAAAAGGAAGTAAACATCATAAAAGGATTCATAATCAAGGATAGTATTTTAAAAGTGGCACAGAGGTATAAGAAAGTTGTCAAAGAAGGTAAAATATAACATGAGGTCAAGATTGTGGAACAATAGAACAATAAACTAGGCTCTTTAAATCATATTTAGATAAAAATGAGAGCATGAGAGGTGAAAGTCTTCGAACCATGGTAGCTGATGCCATAATAACAAGGAGCAGAGGCAAAGTTGATCTCCTCGAATCCTATTTTCCATTCTTCTGTGTAAAGTATATTGAACTTTAGCTGGAAAAGGTAGAAGAGAGACTTTATAAAGAACCTCCTAACTTCTCTACAATGTGCCCAAATGGGACTCGTACATACTATATCCAAGTATAAATTCAGAACACACCTTGAGATTGAGGACTCTGTCGTCAGCCATCTTTGAAGAATCGGGAAAAATGCTACCAGACTGATCATGGGCAAATATATTCCTTACCTTCCAGAAATGGCAAGAAGCTGATATTGAAAATGATGGATTGGAAATATACTAATTGTCCTCAACAACATTCTAGAACAAATTATTAAAATCTCAGACTATAAGCATCTAAAAAGGGAACAGTGTTGAGTGTGAATCATGATTAGTTCATAGGAAACAAACGTTACCAAAACTAACCCGTAACTATTTTTGTATGTTTATTAAGTTAGTCACTTCCCTATTTCTCTGTATTTTTGGAAAACATTTAACAAAGCTTTTAAAGATACGCTTCTGGACAAAAAGTGAAGAAATGTGAGTTCAATAGATTTATTGCTGTTTGTACTTTAAATGTCCTGATTAACAAATCAAAGTCACTCTCTTGGAGAAGAGTGTGTAGCATGTGTTGTCCTGTTTCGTCCTAAGCCCTACAAAATAAGGAAAATATTTTTCTTCTCAATGAATTCGATGAGAAAATTGATGCCATACTTGCAGGTGACACAAAGTTCACCTGACTCAAGTTCCTGATCCCCAAGGATAGAAAATAGGCCCAGGGACTTCCCTGGTGGTGCAGTGGTTAATAATCCGCCTGCCAATGCAGGGGACATGGGTTCGAGCCCTCGTCCAGGAATATCCCACGTACCGTGGAGCAACTGAGCCCGCGAGCCACAACTACTGAGCCCAAGTGCCACAGCTACTGAAGCCCTCATGCCTAGAGCCCGTGCTCTGCGACAAAGAGAAGCCACTGTAATGAGAAGCCCACACACCACAACAAAGAGTAGCCCCCACTCGCTGCAACTAGAGAAAGCCCACGCACAGCAACAAAGACCCAAACACAGCCGAAAATAAATAAATAAATATTTTTAAAAAAGAAAATAGGCCCAAATAAGTTAAAAAAAAAAAAAAAGTAAAGAAGTGTAAATGGGAGAGAAATTAATTATCAGCAGCCTGTGTAAGGAAAGGGTTAAGGATTTAGTTAAGTTCAATATAATAAAAATAAGTGTCAAAGAGGTAATGTGCTCACAGGCTAAATTAATTACAGTAGTTACAGTAGTAGGACCCTAAAAAAGGAGACATTTTCCATACTGGCTGGTCAATGGTGTCAAATGTTAGAGATGTCCAAGAAAATGAGTTCTGAGGTTTACATTTGGTGATAAGGGCATCATGGTTGACTTTCAAGAGAATAATTTCTGCTAAATAATTAGGGTAGGAACCAACAACAAAGGTTTTTGAGGCCTAAAAAGAGTATGAGCAAAAGTAAACTACCCACTTGAGAGCCTGACTGGTAAAGGAAAGAAAATAGCATTTAAGTAGAGAAGATAAACTAGTATTGGATTAACGTTAAGTTCTCTTGCTTTAGAGAACTTTGCTAATTTTATGCAATTGCGAGCAAAAACCAAAACTATAATTAAAACTGAGAAGTAATATTAGTTTCCTTAGATTATTATACAGCTTCAGCTGTGCTCTGCCCCTAATAATCCATATGGTTTTGTATCTTATTTTAATTTTACATGTATTATATAAATAAGCATATCAGAAAGACTAGTTCTAAGGTAATATAGAGGAACTAGAAAATAGTTTAGCAGAAATATTGGGCTAGTATAAAGAAAGGAGGAGTCTAAACTGTGGATGGAAAGGCAATTTTCTGCAAAAATTTGATCAGCTCTACTGTAAAGAATCAACCTCTACAGGAAACATGGACTAGCATGAAATAAAGAAGTTCAGAAGATAATGGAGAACTCAGATAATAACAAAAAGGAAAGCCAGAAATAGAGGCAGGACAGAGAATCTGCCCAAACCAGACTAGACAACAGCCTTCATAACTTTCCAGTAAAGAAGGAGAAGTAGTTAACACCAGAACCACGATGTGCTTTTGTAGTCGAATTATTTGTAGCCTGTTGTATGGCTATGTATGCATAAGTACATAACAAGATCCACAGCTACAGTATTAGAAAGAAACAAAGAGAGAAAGAGAGAGAGAAAGAAAGAGAAAGGAAGGAAGGAAGGAAGGAAGAGAGGGAGGGAGGGAGGGAGGAAGAAAGAAAAGGAAAACTCAAGAAGGGCCTGCACTTAAAAACAAGTAGTTCATATTCTAGGAGTGATCCTTCTCATGGCACCATGTCAAAATGACAGATTCTGTATTTCTAAAAGGTGAAGAAATCTTTCGGAAAAATTGACTCTGCCAAACACATGCATGATGTTAAGCGAATGTCAAACCGGTACATTAAACTGTACTTCTTTGCTTCTTTGTTTAGAATCCCAAAGAGTTCACAAATTACAAATAGTTCCCAACTTACCAAGAAGTTGTTTTCTAAAAGTTAGTTGGCAAATGGCTTCCCTGGTGGCGCAGTGGTTAAGAATCCGCCTGCCAATGCAGGGGACACAGGTTCGAGCCCTGGTCTGGGAAGATCCCACAGGCCGCGGAGTAACTAAGCCTGTGAACCACAACTACTGAGCCTGCGCTCTAGAGCCCGGGAGCCACGACTACTGAGCCCACGTGCCACAACTACTGAAGTCCTCATGCCTAGAGCCTCTCTGTGCTCCACAACCAGAGAAGCCACCGCAATGAGAAGCCTGCGCACTGCAACAAAGAGTAGCCCTTGCTCACCACAACTAGAGAAAGCCCGCACACAGCAACGAGACCCAACGCAGCCAAAAATAAATAAATAAAATAAATTTATAAGAAAAAAAAGTTAGTTGGCAAATCAGTTCTATGACAGCATAGTACTGTGGTTCAGAGTGGAGCCAGACAGCCCAGGTTCAAATCCTGACTCCACCACCTACGTAATTAATTGAACTCTGAGCTCCCACATCTGTAAAATGGGATACCTACTGAAAGGATTGTTCTGTTGTGATTAATGAGTTATTACATTGAAAATCTTTAGAATCATGCCAGGCACATAGGGAGTATTCAATGAGTTTTAGCTGTTATTATAATTAGCACAGTTGTAGGAACAGAAACACAGTTAAGTAGTTCCTAGAATAGGAGGCTCATAGGGCTGTGGTTAAGGGAAACGACAGGAGAGAAATATGTCACCAGGGATTTTGTAAATTTCTATACCTTCCCATATGTGTAAGAGGAGACTTCTCTCTGGGTTACATGTCCCAAAGTGTTTAGCAGAATACATTTAAATTCCAAAGAACATGTTAAGCAAAAAATAAATAAATAAAAATGCTTAATTAAATTTAAAAATTCAGTGATCAGATGACAATGGGAAATGCTGTATATTATATCCTTTCTTCTTGGAAATTTACAGCACATATCAGTCCTGTGATTAAAAAGAGAAAACTACCATTGAATTTTGTTTAATCCAGCATTTCTAAACTTCTATAACCATAGAACCTATTTTTCTCTTACCTGCCATTCCCATCACATTTTGGGAAATGCTTCCCCTGGTCAATTACTTCCCAAATATTCTAAATTGAAGAACAAATAGCAGTTATCCCTAAAGAAATAAAACTGGAGGCTTTTGACTCAGAGCCCTCAAAGAATTATAAAAATGCTATTCATAGTGGAATATTGGTTAAATCATGATTGCTCTTCTTTTTTTTTTTTTTTTTGCGGTATGCGGGCCTCTCACTGTTGTGGCCTCTCCCGTTGCGGAGCACAGGCTCCAGACGCGCAGGCCCAGCGGCCATGGCTCACGGGCCCAGCCACTCCGTGGCATGTGGGATCTTCCCGGACCGGGGCACGAACCCGTGTCCCCTGCATCGGCAGGCGGACTCCCAACCACTGTGCCACCAGGGAAGCCCCATGATTGCTCTTCTTGCTCAACCCATTCAAAGTCAGAACAGCAATGTTAAAATAAAACATAAAGCTCCAATACTTCCTTTTTCTGCTCATATTAGTAAGCCCACTCTAAGCATTTTTTCTGTTCAACTTAATTATTACAGACTTTAATGAAGATAAATCTGAGAACTGCAAAGTGTATTAAAGCATTATAGTTCTGACTTATTGTGATCATTTCACAGTGTATACAAATATAGAATCATTATGTGGTACACCTGAAACTAATGTTATATGGCAATTATACCTCAATTAAAAAAGCATTATAGTTCTTCCTTCATAAATCCAAAATTGTTTAATTATAAAAGAAAAGGAAGCTTTTAACTATTATTGCATGGAAAAACAAAAATAATTTTTATGGCAGCCCAGTGATGTTTTTACAATGCATGCTAGTACTCATGTCAGCTCTTACTAGTTTTCTTGCTTCTGGGAATGTTTTTATCCATGGGTTAGAATTTAAATGAAGAGGCATTGTAAGGGAGTCCACATTGCTCTAATAAGTCTTAGTTTCAGTGTAGCGCTCTTAGCTTTTATTTCCCCTCTTGAAATATCTCATGAAGCTTTTAGAATGCCATGTGCCTGCTTTCTTGCCCACAACAGTAACGAAACACCCAGTTCAGGCACAAAAATTTCTAAAGTACAGAGGTAAGAGAAGATTTAATTGTTCAGAATCTCAGTTCATTCATTCATTCATTCATTCATTCAACAAATATGTATTGAATATGTTCCAGATGTCAGAATATATGCTAAGTATTGATGATACTACAGTGGGCAAAATTAGACAAGATCTCTATCCCTTTGGAGCTTATAGTTCCAGGAGGTACAAATATAATTACGTATAAAAAAAAGTTGAATTAAAATTTCTCTGAAGAAGAGATATTTGGTTCTATGCGTACATATAACATGAGAACTGATTTAATTGGGGGTTCTGGGACACTTCCCTAAGAAAGTATCAATGGAGTCAAGAGCTGAAGGAAAAGTCATAGTTAACTGGATGGCAAAATCAGGGGAGAGCCTAGCAGGCAGGAGTAAACATGTGGGCAAGGCCCTCTGGCAAGCAAGGGCCTGGTAGCAGTCGCTTTCCTTTAGCCCTTTCTTGGGAAAGGAAACTAACAAACTAATCCTGGCTCAGTAGTGAATGACAAAGAATAATGTTATGTGTCCAGATAGCTGCATGTTCATCATTGGAGATGTAAATTCTTAGCTTAGCGGGAAAATCATTATTTAAATAATGTTGAAGATTCAAGCACCAGGACAGACAGATAAGGAAGATATTCTGGGGTAAGCAGGGTTTCCAAGTGTCTCCCAACTCATGCTGCCTAGAAGAATGACCATTATGCTTCCACAGGAAAAGGGGAAGTGGAGACAATGGAAAGAAATAAGGAACCCAAGGAAGGGGTAGAAAAAGGAACAGTCAGAACTAAGTTAATGCATAGTTTAAAAAAAAAAAAAGGGAACCAAGTTTGCTCTTAATGCTTTGTCATAGTTTCTTTCAGTGTTCCACTGCAGTGTAACCAACCACATCCAAACAACAATTTGTTATTTCACAGAATTCTGTTTGTTAGACATTCTGGCAAGGTTCAGCTGGTGGTTCTCCTGCCCCATGGATGTAGCTCATGCAGCTGCCTTCAGCTGGTAAGTCCAAGACAACACCAATCCTCCAAGACTCTCTATAAGTTGCCTCTCGTGATTCAGCCCAGCTTCTTTATATCAAGGCAACAGGCTCCTAGGAGGGAACTTTCAAAAAGGCCAAGCCCCAAGGCACAGGCACTTATCAAGACTCTGTCTGCACGTCACTCGTTAATGCCCCACTGCCCAAAGCAGAGTCAGAGAAGGACTGATCCCCACATGCAAGAATGAGTGCTCTTTGAATTCCTAAAAATGTTGTATTTCTCTGTATGTGAGCATATACTACACCAAAGCATCACTAAAAATATTTAGCCTTGGGCTTCCCTGGTGGCGCAGTGGTTGAGAGTCCGCCTGCTGATGCAGGGGACACGGGTTCGTGCCCTGGTCCAGGAAGATCCCACATGCCGCGGAGTGGCTGGGCCCATGAGCCATGGCCGCTGAGCCTGCGCGTCCGGAGCCTGTGCTCCGCAACGGGAGAGGCCACAACAGTGAGAGGCCCGTGTACCGCAAAAAAAAAAAAAAAAAAAAAAAAAAAAAAATTTAGCCTTCTCTTTTTATCAAATGTTCAAACATTCTCCCCCCACACCCCCACTGTCTGCCACAAAGAAGACAGATTTTACAAGTGTTTTAAATCCCCCATGGTAGTAAATGATGTCCTCTGGAAAAAGGAATCATTCATTAGGAGAATCACTAACTGAATCTACCATTCAATCTGTTTGTAAAAGGTGGTGAAATGTGATTCACCTAATTTTAATATTTGTTAGGAGAAATGGTTGAAGTCATTAAATGAGATGTTTTGATCATCATAACTTCAATGACTTATGTAAGGAACATATTGTGAAAAATCCTAGGAATGTTATTTTTATTTTACTTTTGCTTGAAAGCAGCATAAGGAAAGCAAAATTGGCAAATGGCTATTTGTCAAAAAGCTTATGGATAAAATAGGAACCATGACATTATTGAAACAACCAAGCACCCATAATTTAAGAAAAAAAAAAAGTGACTATTTCAACAGTCATGACGCCCAGCCTCCTCCTCACAAATAACCTAGAAAATACTAGTCCTCTAGCACAAGTTTTATTTAAAACATTAATAGCACTCAATAAAAAAACTATATCATGATCCACATTGGAAGAGAATGACTACCTTTGAATTTTGATTCCGTTAATTTTCACATGCTTTCTCCTCCATTTAAATATTTACCTGTTCCTTCCCTGTGTGCCTAATCATCTCTCATTTATCTTCCAGAACACTTCTCTGCAAATGCTCACCAGAATTTCCTACTCTTCCCCAGGCAATGATTCTCTTCTATAAGCTACCTCCGTAACTTATACTTACAGAGAAGAGGCCAAACCAAGTCAATGGTGGAGGGAACAGAATTCAGAACATTTCAAGTATAAGCAATTTCTCACATCATCTTCTAATCTAGAAAATGTCATTACTGCTACCATTAACTCTTTTTATGGCTTCTTTTACTTTGAATTGCAACTCCTTACTCCACATCCCTTCCAAAAATATCATGCCAATGATTGATTCTTCTCTCCTTTGACATTCCTTACCTCCATATTTGGAATCTACAGTAGTTTGGCTTTCACCCATCTCATGAAATGCTCCTTTGGTCTCTCTCTTCCCAGGGGTTTTCCTCCCCATACCACAGAAGTAAATGGTCCCCCATGCTCAGTGACTCTTCTCACGCTCTGTTCCACCTTGACAAGCCCCTCTCATCCTCAGGCTCAGGTACTCTGGGAACACCTATTACGCTAAGCTCTTCCTTATTGCCCCATGTTCTCCCTTGTAGTCTATTGCAAGTGGTAGCATGAAAATACTAAATCATGGCAGCTTTAAATAGCCGTGATTTAATATCTTCTTTGTTTTGCTCAATTTCCTGCAATTCCATGGGGGGAAAATACCATTCCAGAGGCCCAAAAGCTTATGCATAAAATAGGAACCATAACATTATTGAAACAACCAAGCACTCATAATTAAGAAAAAAATAGTTAATTGAAAGAAAATATGGTTCTTGTTGTTCCATCTGCCACAGGGTAATTACAGGAAGATTGCGATGCTCTGTTTTCCAATTTCACCAGTTCAAAATTACAATTAATAACATACACAGGGGCTTCCCTGGTGGCACAGTGGTTGACAGTCTGCCTGCCGTTGCAGGGGACACAGGTTCGTGCCCAGATCCAGGAAGATCCCACATGCCGCGTAGCGGCTGGGCCCGTGAGCCATGACCGCTGAGCCTGCGCGTCCAGAGCCTGTGCTCCGCAACGGGAGAGGCCACAACAGTGAGAGGCCCGCGTACCGCAAAAAAAACGAAACAAACAAATAAAAAGTATTTAAATAGTTTCTAATGATGTGGATCTTCCCTTTCATGAGTGCTATCCTTTCCTTCAGCTATTTTTGTTTAACAAACATCAACAGGGTGGATAGTGGACCTGCCGGCTGTCAGCCAGATCTGGGTTTAAGTCCCACTCTACCATATGGCAGAGTGCACTGAAAACCCTCAGGATGTTGATAGGAGGTTGTCTAGCACAAAATGAGCATCATTAACTAATAGCTACTGTTACTATTACCCACTCACTGAGCTACTAAAGTGAACTATAAGGCAGAGTCTTGCTATCTAGAATTTTTTTGTAAAAGCTAAGATAAGCTTCAAGATAATGAGTCCTAAATACTGAATAGAAGTCAATTGTAACACACATAAAAATGCACCCCCTCCCTCCTTCTGCCCTGCATGGTAATATATTTATTAAAATAGCTTAATTTACCAAAAGGTGACACACTCCAGAAGCGTAATAAGCAGGACCAAAAGTGATTCATTATGTAGAAACAGTAACATCTTTCATAGTGACACTGCTATCCAACTATTCAATCTGGGTTCATCACTAAAATCCACCTTTGTTGCTACTTTCACGGACAGTATTCTGGGTGAGACGCATTACAGCAAGGACCAAAGCCAGTATAGGTACTCTGAAATTCTTATGTATACAGTATCCTCATAAGATTTTTTGCCATAGTCTTTAAATGTTCTATTAGTCTCATTTACAATGATCATTCTAATCTTTATGAGACCATGTTTCCAAGTTACTATAATTCTACCCAACACTAATGAAGCAGTTATCCCCAGACACAAGGGTGTGGACCTGAAGTATGCCTAAGCTTCCATGCCCATATATATCCCAATGGGACAAAACCACAGAGCTAACTATAATTTGCAAGAATAAAATTTTCCATGAATCAGTAAAGCCCTGAAAGCTTTCAAAGGCCTTTTCTAGAAGGTGTGATTTCTGAAGCATAGCATTCCAGTAAACTTGGAGAGTAGTGACGAAACATTCTAAAGATAAAGCCATGACATTCTGTTTCATCCCTCTGGGGAAAAAATCATCACCCTGCTGACATAATTCAGAGGAGTTATGTATTTAGTCACACTTTCTCCCATTTCTCCGGAGAGCTTTAGATGTGACCTTTCAGTTCTAACCCTGTGTGTGCAGTAGAGGACTAGAATCGCAAGGTCTGAATAGAATTAACAAGCACAAGACTCTGCTGTACTGGTTTACCCACCGTATTATACTCCGGAATGCGCACTCCCTAACTGGGAGAAAGAAGCAAGAAAAAAACCAAGGCTGGTGGATAGCAACTCACTGGCATTTGAAAAATCAGTTCCAGGAAAGGACTGGTTTAAATCAAAGTTCACAGGCTAAATGTAGTCCTATACCTTACTGTAGAAGTTTCCAAGTTCTGCTTTTCCTACTGTAAACCAAAAACAAAGTAGGAGGATGGGGGAAAAAATGGCCTTATTTCAATTCCTAAATGACTCATTCCATGGGGTTTTACTATCCTGTACATCAGATCACATTGCTGCTGTGTTTTTCATCTTCCCAAATGCAACAGGAAGGAGAATGAGAAAAAGTTTATCAGATATTCCTCTTCCGTCTTTATAGTAGAGGAAACAGGAGCACCCTTGGCCCCCTGCTGAGTTCTCACTCCCCTTTTCACTTCTCTCCATTGCGAGGGGAAGGAACTGGCCACCATCACCTCAGGTGTCACCTGCATACCCCAAATCCACATCCCCTCCTCAATTCTTCTCAAAGTCCATGACAACCACTTCTGGTCCCTGCCAGTCCACTGCTGCCACATGGACTTCCCCCTGAACTCACCAGCACCCTCTCCATTCCAGTGCCTTCATGTCTTTGTTACTCACAGTGACCAAGACAATGCAGCCCAAGCACCCAGTTCTCTGAAGAAGTTGGTCTGTGAGTGAAATTTGAAATATCCAGGGGCAAACTGGACTCCATATCATTTAAGCAATCTTTCCATTAGTATTATTCTTCACAGATGGCTTTTGCAAAGAACTGATAAGCAGAGCTCAAGGCTGTAATCTTTGGCAAGAATATGAAGTACAAATATTTCATATAGAACAAGGCAGTCATATGCTTTGACAATCAACATGAATGAGATCCAATATGGTTTTCCACTCTTCCCCCCAATCAATTATCTACTATGATCCAACTGTTTTTTCCTACCACTATCTTAATCATTATATGTAACAGTTTCAAATATTGGTCATTCTAATTACTGTCTCATCATCTATATCACTATTTTACCAGCATCCGAAAGATCTGCATCCAGACTTACAGTATATACCATGTTAAATGTCTATAATTACTTAAATAGTGAAGAAAATAGTTCAATTCCTCAGCCCAATACATAAATCTAAGAAATAAGAGTTTAAGAACAGCAATCTTGAGTGCTTTGAAATTCAAATGTTACTATTTTTGCTGCCTTAGTAAATCAACACTTCAAAAATTTCACTTAAAAAAGTTTTTTTTTTTCTCCTTGTTAATTAACCTAATTCTTCTTTCCCTTGAGAATCTAAAGAGCAGCTGGATTATGAAAGTTGCTGCCACTGGAGTGAAGTTTTGGGTTTGGGTTTGTTTTTGTTTTTTACATTCTGCCCCAGTAATATTTGTTGGCAAAGACTCTCAAAAACTGGCAAGAGCTATAAATTAGATATCTGAACTATTCTCCCCTATCTATACAAAAGAGCTGTCCAACTTTCCAGTACTAAAATGCCTTAATTAAAAAGACTTATGCCTTAGGGGACTAGAAAATTTGCCTCTAAGTCAGATGAACATATGGGTTATAAGTTATTAATTATACAAACTAAGGCTTTGGGATCAGATAAATTGAATTAAACCCTAAAGCTAAATGATACATAATATATCCCATATTTGTGTTGGATAGGAAAACAGTAAAATCTGAAAGTTAGGGTAATGACTTAAATGGAATCAGAAAGGCCAAGGCCCACCTTCCAGATTCATTACCAAATACTTAACTGATATTCACTGGCTCAGGAAAAACTGAAAGTCTACTGCATGAACAGATTAGTCCTCTCTATTAGTCTCTCTATTACAACCCTAGAAAGAAGAGTATGTAGAATGATAAAGAGATTTATGTATCAGAAAACTGTCCAAGGTTAGATAGATAAATCAATAGATAGATAGATAGAATGTATAAAAACTTATACATTTACTATATACTATTCCTTAGTTGGATGCGTAACTTAAACACAAACTCCCAAATTAAGACAAACATGAGAAAATAAAGGATGGTTAATAAGGGCAAAAAGACAAATCAATGTTAGCACTTTACTGCCTTTTTTTTTTTTTTGGTAACAGATTGTAGGGTATAATGGATTTTTAAAAAATTATTTCTAGGGCTTCCCTGGTGGCGCAGTGGTTGAGAGTCTGCCTGCCGATGCAGGGGACACGGGTTCGTGCCCCGGTCCAGGAGGATCCCACATGCCGCGGAGTGGCTGGGCCCGTGAGCCATGGCCGCTGAGCCTGAGCGTCAGGAGCCTGTGCTCCACAACGGGGGAGGCCACAACAGTGAGAGGCCCGCGTACCGCAAAAAAAAAAAAAAAAAAAATTATTTCTAGTTGAATTTCAAAAAGACATAGCGAACAACAGATCAATACAGAATAAAAATAAGTCATTATTTACCAGTTATATGACTTATCAGAAAGGGAGGAATAATAAAATAAGATGAACAAAAATTATTTTTGTTGCTTTTAGACCTCACCATAATTAATAACCCAAGATCAACAATCTTTTGGAGTATTACTTTAAGAAATTAAATATCTAAAAATCCCTTAAATCACTTAAACAATAAAGTAAAATAAAACCAACCAGAGCATGAATTTTCAATTCAATTAACACAACTGAATGACAAAGGATTAGCAAGTACCAAAGAAATGAGATCATCCTAAATTTTTAAAATATAGAAAAATATTTACTATAAATGATGGAAATAAATCAAAGTATAATTATTTTAATTTAAATTGAATGCAGGAATTATCTCAAAAAAAAAAAAAATTCAAGTTGCTGCTTCCCAGATATACCTACAACTACTTTGAGAAAAGGAAAAGGGCATGACTCAAGATACTATTTACTTTCTTCTAATAGAACTTTCATGATATAATTCAGTCTTGAGGTTACAAATGACCTGAGATCCATTAACAAATTGCATTTACCACTTAAAAATTAAAAAGGACTCTTTCCTGATTTAAAACACATGCACACACAAACAGATCTTAATCTCAGGCACAGCAAGAAAGAAACTGATTACTAAACCAACAAATACTATGAGTTTTCAACTCAATAAACATGAGTATTATAGTAAAAAATTTCACACCAGTTATTTCTTTTTCTGATTTAGAGATACTTTTTACATGTTAATAATTGTTTCAAGAAACTTAATGCCAAATTAATTATATATAGAGAGAGAGATATTCCAAATATTCTTCACACATTCAACCTATACAGAGATTTTGGCATAATGGCAAAGTCACGAAGAAAATCTACACTTTTACTGCAAAAGACATAATCTTTACTGGTGCTAAAAAGACATAATCTTTACTTGGGCTTAAACAAAGAGGTAGCTAAAAAGTGCCACCATTTCTCTCAAATGTTATCATTTACATAACACCTTAAAACACACTCTGATTTGGGAAAAAAATTATTCTTCCAAGCAGTTAAGACAGATTAATCTCATCTATTTCATGGTAGCAAAATCTTCCTCAGATATTAATAACAGGCAGAATTACTTGAGTTTAGCCTTTCGTCACCAGAGACAATTGCTACATCACTATGCAAACATGGTGAACTCATTTTATTAGTCAAATAGTTGAATTCCATTCAAGTGCACTTAACACAGTACTACACATTATAAATTGATTGAAATTAGAGAGATCTCCAATTGGAAATGGGGTTTAAAAAATACAATTAATGCTGATTTCAAATTATATGTTTCATTGGTGTTCTAATGAAACATACAAAGCAAATGATTTGTTTCCAGCATCTCTGAAAGATTATCTAGTCCTTTAATGTATTAAAATAGAAGTGAGAAAATACACCCCTGAAATATAGAATCAGAAGTACAGTTTGAAAAATTGAAACTGATGTGATATGTTTAATTCAGATTATGGTTAAATGGTAAGAGGACAGCTCAAGAGTTGATGAAAGTTTCAAATTAGTCACATTTGTTGAAAACACATAAATGCAGGTGGCTGTAATGTTTACACTGAGTCAGATTTTTTCAAATCTATGTATAATGTAAGTCCTAAAAAATTCATAAAGACTAATTTCTTAAAACACTGCTGACTGTTGAGGAAAATCCAAATGGATTACATCTAAAATGACGCTGTTCCTTCTCCTTGTGTAAAATACTTTTGGAATTCATAACACAAAAACTATGCACAGGAAGACATTTAGACTTGTCAATCCTTTTTTTAAAATTGAGGGATTGTTGCTCTTGAAAATTTTCCCTGTATTTGCTTTGCTTTCTTCAGAGTCTTCCTTTTCTTTCAAGAGCTCTGATATAGATGTGTATCAGTTGTATATGTTAATAACTTATTTGCCTGTTCCCACAAGTGAAGAGGTGGCTTTGTTAGACAACAGCTTGATCTTTATGTTTTACTTCTGGTAGGATTCTCTAACTTTCGCCTGAAGGGCATCACACGTCTTCTTGGCATCGCCTAGAAGCATGGCTGTGTTAGGTTTGTAGAAGATTGGATTGTCCACTGCAGCATAGCCAACACCTAAGGACCTCTTCATAACAATGACCTAAGAACCAAAGATTAAGTGAGATGGTGTATTTAACAGACCTGGCCAGGACTTGTTCTGCAAACAAACATTGCCCTGCCCTGACTTTGAACAAAGCAGGTACCACTACTAATTCTTTACTACAAAGACTTAAAATACACAAGGAGTAGTTTTAAATGCATGTTTACTCTGTATTAACTTTAATTATTTAAATGTGCCCATACTCTTATATCCATTAGAGAAAAGGTCATGTTAACAACAGTGTACCTCCAAGTGATAAGTGATTTTTTTTCTCAGTGCTTTTCTCTATAAAGACTATGTATAACATTTTCTAGTCAGAAAAATAAGCATCTTTCTCTGAATGGGCTAAAGAGAACAAATTTAGTGCATAAGCTTCTACTACCCATCCTAAGATAAATGTAGTTGAGTGGGAAAATGGTATGATTCTTAGTCCATTGCTTTAAAGTAAAGGATATGAGACAGAAAGGATATAAGACAAGAACCCAAAGAGCAATCTAGTGTGTCACAGAACAGAGCTAATTACTAATAGAATGCTTCCACGAAGAAAAATGAAGGGGTAAGTCCATCCATCTCTAATACTGATGTGTTCTAGACATTTACAATTAATGTTAATTAATTAATTAATGGATGTTGCTGTCCTGTTGAATATCAAGTCAATTCTTCATGAAATGAAAAGCCTTTCTATGGTCTTTTAGGACACGCATTCTATTCAAAAATGGAAGCAGAGCAAATTTATTCATGTTCCATATACCATTGATACAGTAATGTACCCTACAAACTCAAATACTGGTGATCGATGCAACTGTCCATATACACATGAACAAGTGCATGTCGTATCTACTCACTCACCACAAATACTATGTTTAAAACTCACACATTTACAATAAAGAGAGACAAATTAAAGGGAAAATATACGTTACGTTATAATGATTCTTAAAATGCAGATATGACTTGAGAGTGTAAAGAGACTTGCCCAGTCGGGGCAGAGGAAAATTTATAAGCGTTTGCATTCTCTACAATCTAGCAATTAGCTTTTTCAGAAGTAATGTGCTGTGAGCAGGGCTTGCTTCCTTCCATGTTATAATCTGGTTTTCTAAATCACCCTTCTTCTGTACACTCCATAACATACAAATTCCCTTTCAAAAAACTTAAATGAAAAAATGTGCTCATCTTCGTATGTGAACGCGATGATACTGACTCACTGTCCTGGAGGGAAGCCATCTGCTTCACTGGACTCGGCCTGGAATTCAGCCAGACTCATCCCAAAAGCTCACAGGTCCTTTTTCAGCTGTAGTTACAGATTGTGTTAATCCATCCAGATAATCTCTTTTAGTTCTAATCGAGATCAGGGCATTCACTCAGGTTCTCTGGTGACCACAGAACAGACAGAAGCTGGATATAGACAGCTGGACCCTAAATCTACTCTAACTCCTGAGCCTCCTAAAAGGCATCATCATTTCTCATCAAGTGACCAAGGAAAGTTCTGTGTATGTGTTTTAAGAGACCTTTAATTATCAGAATGAAACACAAGTCTGAAACTTTACCTGCTTTGATTTCCAGACCTCGAGGACTGGCATGCCTGCAATAATAGAGTTGGGGTCTTCTTGAGCCGCTGAATTAACAGTGTCATTAGCTCCAATTACAAGGACCAAATCAGTGTCTACATAATAAAAGAAAATATAAAAATTAAAAGGGTCACTTTTACTTTCAGGCAAATTATGGTGACCTGACTTTATAACAACAACAACAGAAGCTAAAATTTACAGGACAAACATTTGTGCTAGGTATTGTACAAAGAGCTTTATCAGAGAGGTTCAGTAACTTAGCCAATGTCACACAGCTTAAAAGCAATAAGTCCTGCATCTGAACCTGAGCACCCTGACTGGAGCTTGCATTATTATGCTTTCCCTCCCCTCAATGGATCTACCTAATCTGACTTTATAGCTCTTTTATGATCCCAAAATGATCTTGCCGGTAACATTAAAGACCTGCACTCCCATAAATGGGTGCTGAATTTTGTCAAAAGCTTTTTCTGCATCTATTGAGATGATCATATGGTTTTTCTCCTTCAATTTGTTAATATGGTGTACCACACTGACTGATTTGCGTATATTGAAGAATCCTTGCATTCCTGGGATAAATCCCACTTGATCATGCTGTATGATCCTTTTAATGTGTTGTCGGATTCTGTTTGCTAGTATTTTATTGAGGATTTTTGCATCTATGTTCATCGGTGATATTGGTCTGTAGTTTTCTTTCTTTGTGACATGGATAAAGAAGATGTGGCATATATATACAATGGAATATTACTCAGGCATAAAAAGAAATGAAATTGAGTTATTTGTAGGGAGGTGGATGGACCTAGAGCCTGTCATATAGAGTGAAGTAAGTCAGAAAGAGAAAAACAAATACCGTATGCTAACACGTATATATGAAATCTGAAGGAAAAAAATCGTTCTGAAGAACCTAGGGGCAGGACAGGAATAAACATGCAGATGTAGAGAATGCACTTGAGGACACAGGGAGTGGGAAAGGTAAGCTGGGACGAGGTGAAAGAGGGGCATGGACATATATACACTACCAAATGTAAGATAGATAGCTAGTGGGAAGCAGCCACATAGCACAGAGAGATCAGATCAGTGCTTTGTGACCACCTAGAGGGGTGGGATAGGGAGGGTGGGAGGGAGACGCAAGAGGGAGGAGATATGGGGATATATGTATATGTATAGCTGATCCACTTTGTTATACAGCAGAAACTAACACAACATTGTAAAGCAATTATACTCCAATAAAGATGTTAAAAAAAAAAGATCTGCATTCCATTTTCAACTTTTAAAATGACTACTTAATATGCAATTCAATGTCTAAAAGAAAATGGTCTAAGAGTCTGTACTATATTAAAGCTGTGTCCATAATTCCTGGAACTGGCAGGTTTCACACATAATTTAGCAACAGTGAAATCTGAAAGGGGGCATAAAATTAAAATGGTCTAAATTCCCTCTTTAAGGATCGTAATATAAGGTACCTTAGAACTCTGCCAAAAATGCCATGTGAATCTAGACATACACACAATTTCATTATTTTTCTCTAATAAACAGTACTTTTTAAGTTTACAGTGGATACGTGCCAGAGGGAACTGGTTTAATTTTAACAAACATGATCTTGGGCCAAATGTCATTAGCATTCAACATCCACCCAGTGACAGCCACAAAGTCCAACACCTTATCTAGTGAAGTCCTAGTACTTTAAAGAAAACAAAACTACTTACTGACCACGAGTTGGTACAACTGAAAACCAGTAAAATCTCAGACACTGGCAAGAATCAGACACTAAATCATCAGCAGAAGCAATTTCATAAATGAGGAACCTGAGGTTGAGTACCTAGTTCAAGGCCACAAGCAAATGAGACTCAGGACCTGGATTCCAAAGCCAGGTCTGTTCCAAATCCCTCTGCAATGCAGTCCACTGCACTGCCTCCCAAGATTTTCACCATCCTTCAGATCTCCTCAGAGGGAGAAAATGACCCATGCTGCTTACAAACCTGTTGCACCTTTTTCAGTACTGTCTTTCGCTTATTTAATTTCAACTGCATCCTTACTAGGAGCAGGTTACTCTTCATCTGACTAGTAGGTCTTCAGTAATCCCACAATTTATGCCCTAAGACTGGCATCACTCTATTCATCTAAGAACACCTAAACTTCACCATTATCCCCATCACTTACCTGGGAAATCATGGTTGATCTCATCCATCTCCAACACAATATCATACGGCACCCCAGCCTCAGCCAGCAGCACATTAAGCTGACCAGGCATCCGGCCTGCAACTGGGTGAATTCCAAACCTAGACGTGAAACAAATGAACAGCTGGCCTTACTTGATGGGTCGAAACGTACAGAGACCCCAATATCACCTCCGAATCTGCACACTTTGTTCTTGGCATCTCTGCTTCTCCTGGTACTATCTGATCTCTACAAGCAGGAATAGAATCCGTCTAGATATACGGTCAATCTACAAATAGTAAGGTTTGGAGATTCAAGATCTCAGTATATACAAACTGTAACTCCTCTCAAAAAAATAAGTGTGACTTTAGAACCTGACTCTTCCATATATGTTCTAAGTTCAATGAACTCCCAACAACATTAATAATATCACCTTACATTTAATAAGCATTATGTTCTCTCACGATACTTTATAATTTTTGAATCTTTTTGAAGTCAGCCTGGAATTAAACATTTGCCATGAAAAACACTTTCATGCACGTAAGTTAAAGGCCTACTTTCAGCGAGTAATATGCAGCATTGCTCCACATCACAGAAGAAATGTGATAGTAACACGCTGGAGTGTTTGAAAGGCAGAGTAATACACAAATCAGATATCTGCTCTTTTATTAAGGCCAAAGAAACCGAAGCATCAGGCAATTTCGTTCAACCACAGCCATAATGGGATCCCTGAAGGCATGTAATCCAACCTCTTGCCCACAGTATTGATCTCTGTCTCCCCAGCACTGGGCACAGTCCGTAGCACACAGGAAGGACCAAATAAAAAGTGAGTGAGTGAGTGAATGAATGAATGAATCCAGTGAAGAAATGCATTTTATACTACCTCTAGGCAGGGATCCATCCAACCTCAGCTTAAATACCTTCAGTGACAGAAACTAACTCCATTCTAGCTCTATTCCATTACTAGAAAATCCCAATAACTATATATATATAGTTATATATATAACTATATATATATAGTTATATATATAGTTACATATATATCACACACGCTCATCATATTAAACCAAAAAGAACCCCCAACTCATTGCTTTCCAAGGTCTGTAGTCTGAGGGTCTACTCCCTCTTTCACATGTGGATTCCTCTGAGCTAACCTAGGATGCCTATTAAGCAAAACATCTTCAATTCTTTCAACTGTTCAATGACTGACAGGACTTCTAGACTCACTGCTGTCCTAGTCACCTGTTCCTATATTGTCACTGTCCAGCTCAAATTTCAGTCCCCCACCGTAAATACAATATGCTGGATGTGATCTAGATGCACAAGGCACAGCAAGAAAGTCATACCCTCAGGCCCCTTTCAGAAGCCTAGGTCTGTAACAGCTCCCACACCACACTGCTGGTTTTTATCACTGACAGTTATGTAAGATGCCCTATTGGAACTCTACTCAGTGCTCTGTGGGGACATAATTGGGAAAGAAATCCAAGGAAGAGGGGATATATGTATATGTGTGGCTGACTCACTTTGCTGTGCAGCAGAAACTAACACACCATTGTAAAGGAGTTGTACTCCAAAAAAAAAAAAAGATGCCCGGTTACTTTTCACAGGAACTGCTGCCAAGCCAGACCTCCCCACTCGTAACACAGTGCGTTAGGAACAGATTAAAAAAGCATAGGAATTGACCCCTCCCAAAGGCAGACCTGAAAAGAGCTATAAAATGGCTGTTTATATTGTCCAAATAACTGATATATGGTTTTCTACATCTTTGAATGAAGTTAATGAAGATAATCTGATAATGAAGAGCCTGAATTACTGGGGAGCTTGTAATTGGAAAACAAGATATCAAATGATAGGTTCTCTTTAATCAATTTATTTTTTTATTTATTTTTGGCCACATTGGGTCTTCGTTGCTGCGTGCGGGCTTTCTCTAGTTGCGGCGAGCTAGGGCTACTACTCTTCATTGCGGCGTGCGGGCTTCTCATTGCAGTGGCTACTCTTGTTGCGGAGCACGGGCTCTAGGCACAAGGGCTTCAGTAAATGCAGCACGTGGGCTCAGTAGCTGTGGCACGCAGGCCCTAGAGAGCACAGGCTTCAGTAACTGTGGTGCCTGGGCTCAGTAGTTGCGGCTCGCGGGCTCTAGAGCACAGGCTCAGTAGTTGTGGTGCACAGGCTTAGTTGCTCCACGGCATGTGGGATCTTCCCGGACCAGGGATCAAACCCGTGTCCCTTGCACTGGTACGCAGATTCTTAACCACTGCACCATCAGGGAAGTCCCTCAAATTCTCTTTTATATAATCTTCATTCTGGGACCGCTGAAAGTTCCTAAATAATCAACTTATGTTTAAAAAACCAGAAACTCAGGGCTAAAAGGAAACAAAACAGTTATCTCTAGGTGGTTGTACAACAGATAATCATTTTACTTCTCCTCTATTTAAAAATGTTTTTCAAATTTTCTATGAGAATGAACAATTTTATGGTGGGAAAAAATTAACTTCATTTAAAATAAATTAATACTTCATGCTTTTATATTGTGATATAATTTACAAATTTCTTATATATTATTTCATTCTATCCCTAATCATCTTTAATAATCTCCAACAAGAATTAGAATTTAGAGCAGCTGATTCAAATCCAGGACTTAGTTAAATAAACTGGGCTTTAGAGCTACATTCCTGTACCTTAAAAAAAGAAGAGAGCAAGAATATATGTAAGAGGGGCTGCTGGCATATATTTTGGCACAATGACTAATACTGACTCTTTGAGATGTGCTATACAACTTGCACAACTTTTTTAGTATAGCTAACCTGTAAGTCAAACTCGGGTCTTTCTGCCTCAAGAGTCTTTTCACTACTATACAATATAGGCAGTATAGTCAAGCATTTAAGAGGTATTTTTGTTTAGTTAGTAGCTCAAGTTAACTAGTTACATGATGTTCAGTAAGTTACTTAATAGCTCCCTCTCTCTCAATTTTCCCATAGAGTACTAACCAGATGTTATTACAAGCCCACATCATGCCAAGGGCTATATTAAACTCTGTAGAAGAGGTTTGAGAAATACCTATTTATCTCTGCTTGAATGGGTGAAATAAGGAATTCTAAGAATCCAATTTACAGTGTTGAGAAAAACTGAGCACCCAGAAAGTTTCAAACAATACTATAAGCTATAAATTTTTTTAATTTAATTAAGTATTTGCAAGGACATAGGAGAAAAAAATGTCTCTTAGTACACAAAGTACCTGCAACAATGCAAAACATTTACCAGCACCTCTTAAATGATGGGGAAGTAGGTTCTGAAAAATTACTAGGGGTAGGAGGTAGAATGAACTGTATAGAATGGACCATTAATAATCTAAGACTTTTTAAAATTTTTTATTGGAGCATAGTTGATTTACAATGTTGTGTTAGTTTCTGCTGTACAGCAAAGTGAATCAGTTATACATATACATATATCCACTCTTTTTTATTTATTTATTTATTTATATTTATTTTTGGCTGTGTTGGGTCTTCGTTGCTGCGTGCAGGCTTTCTCTAGTTGCGGTGAGTGGGAGCTACTCTTCGTTGCAGTGTGCAGGCTTCTCATTGCAGAAGCTTCTCTTGTTGCCGAGCACGGGCTCTAGGTGCGTGGGCTTCAGTAGTTGTGGCACACGGGCTCAGTAGTTGTGGCTCACGGGCTCTAGAGCACAGGCTCAGTAGTTCTGGCGCACGGGCTTAGCTGCTCTGTGGCATGTGGGATCTTCCTGGACCAGGGCTCGAACCTGTGTCCCCTGCACTGGCACGCAGGTTCTTAACCACTGTGCCACCAGGGAAGTCCCTCCACTCTTTTTTAGATTCTTTCCACAAACAGGCCATTACAGAGTACTGAGTAGAGTTCCCTGTGCTATACAGTAGGTCCTTATTAGTTATCTATTTTCTATATAGTGGTGTGTATATGTAAGACTCTTTTAAAAGGCATTTAGCATCTCTTCCCTCAGTGGGCTACCTACAGTTTTTTTTTTTTTATTGAAGTATAGTTGATTTACTACTTTATTTTGGTGAGAATAAAATTAATAAATAAATAAAATTAATCATTTTTTGGAAATGTAACAGTTCAACAGTTGAGTAAAAATTTTTAAATGTTCTCTAAAACCAAGATTTTTTTTTTTGGCTAGACACTGCTATCCTAATGTCATTGTCTGTTCCAAACCAGGGTTTTTAATCACTCCTGAAAACAAAAGAAATGAGGCAAAATACTGACAATTCATGTTCATACTCTCCATGTAGTTAACACAAACTATATTCAGCATGACTGCAGCTATTTTCAAACTGCCTCAAGCATTTGAGGAAAATGCTTTTTTGGAAAGAAAGCATTTCCAAAATGTTACACAGACTCTTGAGTTGAGATGTCTACTTTAAAATTTTAATACCTCTACAATGGCAATAAGATAAAACATTTGAAAAAACAATTTCTCCAGGCACCAAACTATATGCTCATTAAATGGGAGTTATTAATACTAACCCTCAATCCTGAACATGAATGTCATTTTAATATTTTAACAATAATATAGAATTTTAAGCATGAATATAAAATATAGAGAGAAAAATGCAGTATATTGAAATAACCAAAATATACTCCTAAGCCTGCTGATTACATGAATGTAGAAAAAGAAAAGGCATGACGAATGAAGTTTCAGAGGTGCCTGATTTTGTAAACAAGCATCACAGTCTCTAGTTCAGGACTTTTAAACCTTTCTTCCATGATGGGGAGGGATGAACAATCCCTTAGGTTCACAGGAAATAACAGAAGCAGTAAGAAAAAGACAATAACAAACTCAGAGAAGGTAAAGCTCACTTACATGTAATAAACAATTGAATTGTAAAAAAGAGGAAAGACTGAATTTGTGTAATCCTTACAAAAAGTGAGAAAGAAGGCAGAGCACAAAGCAAACTAAATGCGCATGAAAGAATGACACGGACCTGGGTCTTTAAAGGCACGTATGACACTAAGGTGTATAAAGAAAGTAATTTGAACATCAAAATAAATAAGGATAGGGCTTCCCTGGTGGCGCAGTGGTTGAGAGTCCGCCTGCCGATGCAGGGGACGCGGGTTCGTGCCCCGGTCCGGGAAGATCCCACATGCCGCGGAGCGGCTGGGCCCGTGAGCCATGGCCGCTGAGCCTGCGCATCCGGAGCCTGTGCTCCGCAACGGGAGGGGCCACAGCAGTGAGAGGTCCACGTACCGCCATAAATAAATAAATTTAAAATAAATAAATAAGGATAGTCATGGATTATAACCCACTATGGAAAGTGGGAATTCATGAGTCAAGACTGATAACAGATTCATAAGTCAATAAGGAAAGGATGAAAGGAAGGAAGGGAGGGTGGGAACACTCTCCCCTATAGTGGTAGACCATCAACTGATAAATGTAGTGGGGTTATAAGACCACCATTTTGCCATCATCATAATAAAGTTTGGTTCAGATAAAAATCAGCAGCAGCACATGCTCAGTCTAAGGAGTAAAGTTTGAATGAGGAGCAGGATTTTGCAAGGTCTTAAAGAGAGCGCAACAGAGAAAGAAAACAAAAATCAGTAAAGACTTTCAGTGCTTTCTCTGACAGCTACTTTATTGAAATTGATCAATAATAAGTAGTTGTTAGAACGTCTGGATACTTTGCTCAATGGGCATTTGGTTAAGTGGGCAGAGTCTGTATTTCTTTTTCTCCCCAGCTAACAGTTCCTTATAATACCTACTAAAATAAATTACCAAGATTAACAAACCAAATCTCAGCCAAGAAGAACTTAAATTGAAACTAATTTTTTATGTATTTTAAGGCACTGTTGGGTATACACAAAGTATTTGGTGTACAGAATATTTTAACTTTATGTTCTTTAAATATCAAGTGGGAGCAACAGCCAGCTCTACCCACCACGAGCCCCTCCCATCAGGAAACTGGCACAAGCCTCTTAGAGAGCCTCATCCACCAGAGGGCAGACAGCAGAAGCAAGAAGAACTACAATCCTGCAGCCTGTGGAACAAAAACCACATTCACAGAAAGAGAGACAAGATGAAAAGGCAGAGGGCTATGGACCAGATGAAGGAACAAGATAAAACCCCAGAAAAACAACTAAATGAAGTGGAGAAAGGCAACCTTCCAGAAAAAGAATTCAGAATAATGATAGTGAAGATGATCCAGGACCTCGGAAAAAGAATGGAGGCAAAGATCGAGAAGATGCAAGAAATGTTTAACAAAGACCTAGAGGAATTAAAGAACAAGCAAACAGAGATGAACAGCACAATAACTGAAATGAAAACTACACTAAAAGGAATCAGTGGCAGAATAACTGAGGCAGAAGAATGGATAAGTGACCTGGAAGACAGAATGGTGGAATTCACTGCTGTGGAACAGAATAAAGAAAAAAGAATGAAAAGAAATGAAGACAGCCTAAGACACCTCTGGGACAACATTAAACGCAACAACATTTGCATTATGGGGGTCCCAGAAGGAGAAGAGAGACAGAAAGGACCTGAGAAAATATTTGAAGAGATTATAATCGAAAACTTTCCTAACATGGGAAAGGAACTAGCCACCCAAGTCCAGGAAGCACAGAGAGTTCCATATAGGATAAACCCAAGGAGAAACATGCCAAGACACATAGTAATCAAATTGGCAAAAATTAAAGACAAAGAAAAATTATTGAAAGCAGCAAGGGAAGAACGACAAATAACATACAAGGGAACTCCCATAATGGTTAACAGCTGATTTCTCAGCAGAAACTCTACAAGCCAGAAGGGAGTGGCAGGACATATTTAAAGTGATGAAAGGGAAGAACCTACAACCAAGATTACTCTACCCATCAAGGATCTCATTCAGATTCGAGGGAGAAATCAAAAGCTTTACAGACAAGCAAAAGCTAAGAGAATTCAGCACCACCAAACCAGCTCTACAACAAATGCTAAAGGAACTTCTCTAAGTGGGAAACACAAGAGAAGAAAAGGACCTACAAAAACAAACACAAAACAATTAAATATCAAGTGGAAGAACTAAAGGCACAAAGAATGTGCCCCATCAAAGGCAGAGATTCTATAATTAAATTCAGGGACCCTCATGTGTCATTATTTTTTAATAATGATGAAACAAAATAATTTCCAAAAGAACACATCTTAAAATCAAAAATTTTAGTTTGAAAAGGTCATTTCACTTATGGAGGTTCTTAGTAATATAGTTAACATATCAAATTGCATTAATCAGCTGATTTGTATTCAAAGTTAATGCCATTCTGTATTTCAACTGTCAATTTCAAGTCAACATTCAAAATTAATGCAGGGTTGCTTTCGCACATCAGGAAAAGGTACTCTATCTTCTACCACTGACTAGATCCAATGATAAAACTAAATAACTAGATTTAGTTCAGGGAGTTGCAGCTTAAAAGGATCAGAGGGCACTTGGATAAGTTTCCAGAGAAACACAAAATACCTAACAACTTAGAAAATAACATGCTCTAAGTGAAAAAAGATAAATTGGCTAGAAAAAGAAAGGCAAAACTGATTTTCAAGCAGACCAAATAAAACAGAAGTTGACCAAATATTCCTCATTTTCATTAAACAGAAGAAAAGAAAACAGTCTTCAAATGCAAGAGAAAGAGTTGCAATTAACTTAAAAAAAATACTTTCTGTCAACAATTAGAACAAATCTCCTAGTTAGGGAAAGTTTCAGGCTTTTCTGTGGATCAGGCAGAGACAGGTTCATTCATCTGAGCTGACATACAAACCACCAATTCAGTACAAAATGGATTCAAGGGGATTTGACAAATAAATGTAAAGGATGGTTGGCTGGCAGTGGACATAGTCAAGGCAGTTATGATAGCTGAGACAGCTCTTCATTCATGGGAGGAGGAGGAGGAATAAAAACTACTAGTAAGAGAGAGCAGCAGCTTTGGTGGAACTGAGGATTCCCAGAACAGCTGCAAGACATTGCTCTACCTCAGTCCTATACTACTAACTGCAATGAATGTGCTCTTTTGAGATCTTCATAGTAAATCTTGGACACCAAAAATTTCTCCTAGGGCTTCCCTGGTGGCGCAGTGGTTGAGAGTCCGCCTGCTGATGCAGGGGACGCGGGTTCGTGCCCCGGTCCGGGAAGATCCCACATGCCGCGGAGCGGCTGGGCCCGTGAGCCACGGCCACTGAGCCTGAGCGTTCGGAGCCTGTGCTCCGCAACGGGAGAGGCCACAGCGGTGAGAGGCCCGCGTACCGCAAAAAATAAATAAATAAATAAAATTTTAAAAAAAAATTTCTCCTAATTTCCCAATCCTTCTGAGCATCAATAAGTGCTTCCTGTTTCCCCCAGGTCCCTTCCTCTCCCCAAAACCTGATTGGTGAGGCTTAAGAAAGACTAAGAGTCACTGTGCTAACATGACATTTAAGGTCTGTACTAGCTTCCTATTGCTGATATAGCAAATCACCACAATTGTAGTAGCTTAAAACAACACAAATTGATTATAGAGGTCTGACATCCAAAATCAGTTTCTCTGTGCTAAAAAATCAAAGTGTTGGCAGGGCTGCGCTTCTCTCAGAGGCTCTAGGAGAAAATCCGTCCCTTGTCTTTTCCAGCTTCTAGAGGCCCCCATTCCGTGGCTTGAGGCTACATCACTCTGACTTCTGCTTCCATTGTCACACCTCCTTCTCTGATTCTGACCCTCCTTCCTCGCTCTTGTAAGAACCCTAGTGATTACATGGGCCCACCCAAATAATTCAGAATCATCTCTCCAGCTCAGAATCTTCACTGAATCTACAAAGTTTCTTTTGCCATATAAGGTAACATATTCACAGGTTTGGGGGTTTCGGAGGTGGGTATCTTAAGGGCCATTATTCAGCCTACCACAAACTCCCTTTCTAGTCCTAAAATTCCATGAACCAGAGATTCTAATTTAGCTGAGTAAACCAATACATACTTTGTGGTTTACTTTTGTATTTCAATTCTGTATCCCTCCTTGATTCCAGTAATTTAAAAAAAATTTAATTTATTTATTTGTTTTTAATGCTGCCTTTGCTTATCTTTAAATTATTCCATCTGGCAATCATCTTTATGCTTTAAGTGAGGTGTCTTGGTCCAAATTAGAAATTAAAGACCTCCAAATGTATTTGTTATTATTGTAATATTTGATTAGCTGCAGACTGCATAAAGACAATGTTTCTGTTGAGCTAGTTGTGAAGGGTAAACAGTCATAAAGCTAACTAACATGTTATGCTGAATATCCCAAAGGACAGATCACTTTATATCTGTTTGCATAATAATTTGTTATAGTAAACTTTAAGAATCTAAAGCTGGAAAGAAACACATGCCAGGCGATTCCAAGAGAATGCCAATGTTTTGAGAGAAATGACAGAACACACTAAATTTGGAGAAATATATATGTGCAGGCTGATGAGCCCATGTGAATTTACAACAATTCTGGCCCATGCAACTGGCTAATCTTCAAAGTATGGATTAAAGTTAATTATATCGGACATTGGTTGCCCATGACCAGCAAATGCCAGGAACTAAGGGCCAAAGCTCATCAACATTCCATCACCACATGAAGAATATCCAGAATTCCAAAGTGCAAAGCCTACCAGTCTTTTGGTTCTTCCCCATGAACTATGAAAATTATCTTTATTGTATACATGCTTCACAAAACAGGATCAGCTGTCCTTGTCCATAACGTAATGCTACAGAAGGGGAATAACTACTAAAACGCGATCACGGAAAAATCCTCCATGCTCCCAGAATTCTTTCTTTATGCTCCTCCTCCTTACGATGCACTGCAGCATAGGAACTGGCTGAAGACTGTGCTCTCCAAACTGGGAGCAACTTGGGAATAGGAACTGTCTCTTATTTATCAGTTCCCCCAGTACCTGGCACTCTATTAGAGCGACTCAAATAAAGGGAGGGAAGGAAAGGGTTTTGTTTGTTTTTTTTTGCGGTACACAGGCCTCTCACTGTTGTGGCCTCTCCCGTTGCGGAGCACAGGCTCCGGACGCGCAGGCTCAGCGACCATGGCTCACGGGCCCAGCCGCTCCGCGGCATGTGGGATCTTCCCAGACCAGGGCACGAACCCGCATTCCCTGCATCGGCAGGCGGACTCGCAACTACTGCACCACCAGGGAAGCCCCACCCTCCATTTCTTTTTTCCGTTGCGGAGCACAGGCTCCGGACGCGCAGGCTCAGCGGCCATGGCTCACGGGCTCAGCCGCTCCGCGGCATGTGGGATCTTCCGGGACCGGGGCACAAACCCGCTTCCCCCTGCATCGGCAGGCAGACTCTCAACCACTGCGCCACCAGAGAAGCCCAGAAAGGGTTTTAAGGAACATAGTGTGCCCAACGAAGTACACTGACTCAAACTTTCTATCATCTCTTTTTAGAGAAAGATTTCAGGGAAGTAGTAAAGAGTAGCAGTTAAAAGCTCTAGAGTGCCACTGCCTGCGTTCAAAACATTTGGACAATTTACCCGTGTGCCTCACTTTCCTCATGTGTACAATGGGATTCATAATAAAGCCTCTTCAGAGGATTATTGTGAGATTTAAGGGAGACAGTTCATGTAAAGAGCTTTTTATACTTTAGACCACTGCCTGGCATACATAAGCCCTTAATAAATGTAACCTGAAACTATAATAGTCTATTGAAATACATTTTGTGATATAAATGCTCATCTGTATTGCTCAAATAAATGCACATTTTTAATGATCATTTACATTAAAAAAAAACCCACAAATTTTTACACTAAAACAAATGTGGTTTGTTATCAACATTTCTGAATTAATTTTCTAATTTTTACCTTGAAATTCCACTAAGTATCAATATGGTCCAACGAAAGCCAGAAATTCTTTGTACTTGCAACTACACAAAAAAAAACTAGAGAAATTATATTGTCAATATAGACTGAGGCCAATAATTGCCAACAGCGCACACATTGGTCGCAGTTAATATTCAAGTGTCGAATAGTGTCAAATTTCAAAAGGCCACGTATAACCCTTCTATAGATACTATTAAGGTAAAAATGTACTGTTTCCTAGATTGGTTCAAGAAGGCAGAGTAGAACGTGCACTCACTCCCTCTTGCGAGAGCACCAGAATCACAACTAACTGCTGAACACTCATCGACAGGAAGACACTGAAACTAACCAAAACAGACACCCCACATCCAAAGACAAAGGAGAAGCCACAATGAGACAGTAAGGGGGGCGCAATCTCAATAAAATCAAATGCTGTAACTGCTGGGTGGGTGACTCACAAACTGGAGAACACTTATACCACAGAAGTCCACCCACTGAAGGTTCTGAGCCCCACATCAGGCTTCCCAACCTGGGAGTCCAGCAACAGGAGGAGGAATTCCCAGAGAATCAGCCTTGGAAGGCTAGCAGTATTTGACTGCAGAACCTGGACAGGACTCGGGGGAGCAGAGACTCCACTCTTGGAGGGCACACACAAAGTAGTATGCGCATCAGGACCCAGGGGAAGGAGCAGTGACCCCATAGGAGACTGAACCAGACCTACCTGCTAGTGTTGGAGGGTCTCCTGCAGAGGCAGAGAGTGGCTGTGGCTCACCGTGGGACAAGGACACTGACAACAGAAGTTCTGGGAAGTACTCCTTGGCATGGGCCCTCCCAGAGTCTGCCATTAGCCCCACCAGACAGCTGGTAGGCACCACAGCTGGGTTGCCTCAGGCCAAACAACCAACAGGGAGGGAACACAGCCCCACTCATCAGCAGTCAAGCAGATTAAAGTTTTACTGAGCTCCACCCACCAGAGCAACACCCAGCTCTACCCACCATCAGTCCCTCCCATCAAGAGGCTTGCACAAGCCTCTAAGACAGCCTCATCCACCAGAGGGCAGACAGCAGAAGCAAGAACTACCATCCTGCAGCCTGTGGAACAAAAACCATATTCACAGAAAGACAAGATGAAAAGGCAGAGGACTACGTACCAAATGAAGGAATAAGATAAAACCACAGAAAAACAACTAAATGAAGTAGAGATGGGCAACCTTCCAGAAAAAGAATTCAGAATAATGATAGTGAAGATGATCCAGGACCTCGGAAAAAGAATGGAGGCAAAGATCGAGAAGATACGAGAAATGTTTAACAAAGACCTAGAAGAATTAAAGAACAAACAAACAGAGATGAACAATACAATAACTGAAATGAAAAATACATCAACAGCAGAATAACTGAGGCAGAAGCACAGATAAATGATCTGGAAGACAGAATGGTGGAATTCACTGCTGTGGAACAGAATAAAGAAAAAAGAATGAAAAGAAATGAAGACAGCCTAAGAGACCTCTGGAACAACATTAAATGCACCAACATTCACATTATAGGGGTCCCAGAAGGAGAAGAGAGAAAGAAAGGACGCAAGAAAATGTTTGAAGAGATTATAGTCGAAAACTTCCCTAACACGGGAAAGGAAACAGCCACCCAACTCCAGGAAGTGCAGAGAGTCCCAGGCAGGATAAACCCAAGGAGAAAGACACCGAGACACATAGAAATGAAATTGACAAAAATTAAAGACAAAGATAAATTATTAAAAGCAACAAGGGAAAAACGACAAATAACATACAAGGGAACTCCCATAAGGTTAACAGCTGATTTCTCAGCAGAAACTCTACAAGCCAGAGGGGAGTGGCATGATATATAAAGTGATGAAAGAGAAGAAACTAAAACCAAGATTACTCTACCCGGCAAAGATCTCACTCAGAGTCAATGGAGAAAATTTAAGCTTTACAGACAAGCAAAAGCTAAGAGAATTCAGCACCACCAAACCAGCTCTACAACAAATGCTAAAGGAACTTCTCTAAGTGGGAAACACAAGAGAAGAAAAGGACCTACAAAAACAAACCCAAAACAATTAAGTAAATGGTCACAGGAACATACATATCGATAATTACCTTAAATGTGAATGGATTAAATGCTCCAACCAAAAGACACAGGTTCGCTGAATGGAAACAAAAACAAGACCCATCTATATGCTGTCTACAAGAGACCCACTTCAGACCCCAGAGACACATACAGACTGAAAGTGAGGGGATGGAAAAAGATATTCCATGCAAATGGAAATCAAAAGAAAGCTGGAATAGCAAGTCTCATATCAGACAAAATAGACTTTAAAATAATGTTACAAAAGACAAGGAAGGACATGACATAATGATCAAGAGATCAATCCAAGAAGAAGATATAACAATTATAAATACATATGCACCCAACATAGGAGCACCTCAATACATAAGGCAAATGCTAACAGCTGTAAAAGAGGAAATCGACAGTAACACAATAATAGTGGGGGATTTTAACACCTCACTTCACCAATGGACAGATCATCCAGACAGAAAATTAATAAGGAAATACAAGCTTTAAATGACAAAATATATCAGATAGATTTAATTGATATTTATAGGACATTCCATCCAAAAACAGCAGATTACACTTTCCTCTTGAGTGCACATGGAACACTCTCCAGTATAGATTACATCTTGGGTCACAAATCAAGCCTTGGTAAATTTAAGAAAATTCAAATCATATCAAGCATCTTTTCCAACCACAATGCTATGAGATTAGAAATCAATTCCAGGGGGAAAAAAACATCACAAACATATTGCAGCTAAACAATACATTACTAAATAACCAAGAGATCACTGAAGAAACCAAAGAGGAAATCAAAAAATACCTAGAGACAAAAAACAACCAAAACACGATGATCCAAAACCTGTGGGATGCAGCAAAAGCAGTTCTAAGAGAGAAGTACACAGCAATACAAGCCTACCTCAAGAATCGAGAAAAATCTCAAATAAACAATCTAACTTTACACATAAAGGAACTAGAGAAAGAAGAACAAACAAAACCCAAGGTTAGTAGAAGGAAAGAAATCATAAAGATCAGAGCAGAAATAAATGAAATAGAAAGAAAGAAAACAATAGCAAAGATCAATAAAACTAAAAGCTGGTTCTCTGAGAATATAAACGAAATTGATAAACCTTTAGCCAGACTCATCAAGAAAAAGAGAGAGAGGACTCAAATCAATAAAATGAGATCAGAAAGAGAAAAACAAATACCGTATGCTAACACAGATACATGGAATCTAAAAAAAAGAAAAAAAAATGGTTCTGAAGAACCTAGGGGCAGGACAGGTATAAAGACGCAGACGTAGAGAACGGACTTGAGGACACGGGGAGAGGGAAGAGTAAGCTGGGACGAAGTGAGAGAGTGGCATGGACATATATACACTACCAAATGTAAAATAGATAGCTAGTGGGAAGCAGCTGCATAGCACAGGGAGATCAGCTCGGTGCTTTGTGACCACCTAGAGGGGTGGGGTAGGGAGGGTGGGAGGGAGACGCAAGAGGGAGGGGATATGGGGATATATGTATATGTATAGCTGATTCACTTTGTTATACAGCAGAAACTAACACACCATTTTAAAGCAATTATACTCCAATAAAGATGTTAAAATACATATTTTGCTCTGAGGGATTACTGGCAATTTTATACCATAGATTGAATATAGAGATGTAAGTGAATACACATGTACTCTTTAGCTTTCCTCTCTTCTACCAAAAGTTTCACTCATTTGACTAATTACACAAATAATCACACCCACCCACCTGTCACCATGTTTTACAAGAAGGCAGGCTCAGTGCAAAGAAACACACCGTATTCTTTCAGAAAACCAGAAGCACTGGCTAACTCCTCACCAAATAGTGCCGGCTGTAACTCTGAAACTCAGATATAATGACCTAGGCTCTTGCTGTTCTTCATCATTTCAACTAGCATCTGAATTGGAAACACAATGAGGTTATAAGCGTCCTCAATTCAGAATATCTTAACACCTATTATCTAAGTTCCCAGCAAATGTAAAACTCCACAGGGTCAGGATTTTTGATCTTTGTATTCACTGATGTATTCTCAGGACCTAGAACAGTGCCTGGCACAAAGTACTATATAATTATTCATACAGTGAATTGTCATTAACATGAACAGTCATGGTTGATAAGAAAGTATTGCAAAGCTGGTAAGAAACTCATAAATAATATCTATTTCTTTATTTAACTACTACACTGGATCTTTTATCTGGCCTAACTTCTACTGTCAGACGCATGTACCTTTATTACTTGATAAATTTGCATGTCCTAGCTCTTCCCGTACCCCAAAACATAACAAAATCCAAGACGGCTGAACTCTTGTTTATTTAGATTACATTTAATCCATGAAAAACAGGAAAATCCAGTTAGATCAACAAAATATTTCATCTTCAACTGTCTCCAAAGAATGGGTTTCCTAGTAAAAATAACATATATTTAAACTTATAGCCAGGTCACACAAGACTGTAAAACACTATTAAACTGCAAATACCACTGGCAGCTAGATGTGTTTAGACAGAGGATGAAAAAGTAAATATTTATTTTTTAAAACCTGCAAAAAAAATGTCATGTTATGAGTAGTATAAAAAGTTTAAAATATCCCCCGGACACTTATCTACTCTTCTCTTTTGCATTCCTACCTTCCTTCTACTCTACTCTTCTTAGCATACTATCACATTAAATGGAATTCATTCACTGATTCATTTGTTGATCAATTTGTTCTCTTTATATCTATAAACTTTTGAGAGTGGGAACTGGGGCTTACACATTCTTGTATTCTCAGTACCTAGTAATAAGTCTCTATCAATAAATTATTAATAGAAAGATAGAGTTGAACATTAACATGAAAGCAATATATAACATCAGTTAGTCGATCAAAGAAGTTGAAAGGTGGTTTCATAAATTTAAAAGCAATAATGCCTTTATACAAAGAAAATCAAGCAGTGATTAACTGCAAAAAGAAAAACATATATACCTCTTTCTAAGAATTATTCCTTGGAAAGATTATCTCAGCTTTACAATGAAAAGCCTATCACATCGATCCAAAGACTGGGAAACAAAGAGAAAAAAATGTCTGTGCTCTTGTATCGTAAGATTTTTGTAATAAAATGCTTTCAGAGATCAAGCATAAATTAGGTGTTCTGGGTGCCCGGGAAGCAACAATATCCTGGCCACTAAAGAACAGCTAAGTCAGTGAACTTCCATGACATTCCGAAATGAGCTCTTGTCATGAAATGTCATGTGCTTCACTAGATAATCTCAACTCTCTGTGAGCATGTTAGGACTATGGCCAGAGTAAAGGAAAACAGGAGTGTCTCTAAATCAACCATGGGCCATGAAGCCAGACAGACTGTATGACAGATGCAATTTTTCTTGGCACCACTTGGGCATAACTAATTGATCGCAATCGTATGTCCACACTGGCACGTTTCCATGCGGAATGTGTGCTAATATGTCACCACATCTGGATGCTGGGCATGCTGGGGTCCGGAGGCACAAAGATCTACTAACAGCAGAGGCCCGGCAGCTGTGCTCAATGAACACCGTGGGAGCTCCACAGAGTGATGAAAGGACTAAATTACCACAAACTGTAAATACAGATTTATTTCATTAAAATACGAGGTAACCGCTGCAGCCATCTCTTGTTCAAACAGACATTTGCCTCTTAAGAAAAAGCTAACATCCATGTATATACACAGTCCTAACTTCATAAAGAAAATCTGCATCTCTCCTATGGAAAGATGACACAAATAAAGCAAAATCAACAAAGTTGCTATATTCCCTTTAAAAAAAAAAAAAAATCCCACACGGACACTAGGAAGGAAAAATATGATAATATACTCTCATCATGTTAGCAAGAATAGTTCTCTTCCATTTAATTCAAATGTGAGATTTACATAACTGATTACAAAGCCCATGTTGAAAATTCAACATATTATAGTCAAATAAAACCCTTGGACATATTAATATATATTTCATCTTTAATATGAAATAGATCAGTATAAATGGCTTACTCTTCCTAACTCACAAGTAGAGATTAGGCTGACCAATAATTTTATTCTGATCCTACATAATAAATTATTAATAAATTTATTATTCATAACTTATTTGAAAAATCGATGACGATTATATGAAACAAAAGCTCTCATGAAAAGCCTGATGCTCTGGCCACAGAATTACTTCAATAAAAAACAAATTATAACTGAGAAACTCTTCATATATGTTTAATTAAATATCTGCTATAAATCTTAAGTCAAATAATTACTTTTCCAATGCAGTGTGACAGAAATCCTCCTCTTAAAACAGCAGTTTATATTATGTCCTCATGGATAAAATTCAAATTTTAATCAGGTCAGAAACTAAAATTTCATTTGTCTTATCCCTTTTTTTTTCAGATGATTTTTTTCCTTCCCTCTTAATTCCTTTCCTTTCACATCCTGCCTTCCGTCAAGCTGCTCAACCTGCACCCACAACCTGGACTGACCAGTGGGTAATAAGAGAGGTATGTCAAATTAATCATTCCCCTCCCTAAGGATAACTAAGACATGAAAGCCATCTTTCTCTGTTTTATTATGATTGCCACTCATCTCCTAAACAGTTATGTGGTGATAGAAGGCATTACTAATACATTAGAATTTTTCACATGTGGATTGAATAAAGAGAAACAATTTCTTTTTAGGAAAATCATGAAAGATTCTGTAACACATCCTTTCCACTTGCAGGTCTGCAAATGCTTTAAGTGGCAAGACTACGACTAAAAGGGAAGCACTGTTTAACACCCTCTATGAAAACAGGAATAAGTTATGAAAATGAGACCTTTTATGTGAAAATTAGAAAACAAAGAGGATGCCTTTTCTCATTTTCTATCTTCAATTCATCTAAGATTTTACCAAACGTGGAAGCTGTCTACATCACAGAAACGATGGTCCTATCATGAAACAGTATCTTGATTCTGTGTATTTGAAAAGCACAGACTCACTATATAGGTCAAGAGCAAGAAAAGGACTGAAGAAGGAAAAAAAAGGGTGAGAAGAAAGGAAGAAATAAAATGTAGCTGACACTAAAATATTTTAGATAACCCTCTGATTTCATCATCTAAGTCTCTTTTACCGCTATTAACAGTTGGGACATTCAAGCTGAAGATTATAGGACTCTGCATCCAGTCTGGCACAGATAGTCTGACTAGTTCTAGGCACACTGTGGCTTATTTTCTTATCATCTGCCTCCAGACAAAAGTGTAAGATTGACAGCTCAAAGGAATTTTTATTAACAGACATTAACTGTTTTGTCAACATACATTAACATCCTGGTGAACAAACTAATTGTATTTAACAAGAGAGTTATCTTGCCGCTCTGACTTACGGTACCGTGTCAGTGAAACTGCTAGGGAATCCGTCTCCCCACGCAACACGAAGCAGCTATGCTCCAGGGACAACTCCAGACGGTCCCTTCTTCGCTGCTTCCTAACAGCGGAGTTCCAGAACGTGGATCCAAAGGTGCGCAGAACAGACGCAAAGTACTGCAAGGGTTCATCACCCCCCACCCCATTTTTACACCCCACAAAACGCTTTATCCAAGGTCATGGGGAATAATCTAGAAATGCAGAGTCCTTGACTTTGCCATTCTGCTTAATATCCGCCCAAGAGCAGAGTCCAGTGCCCAAATGGCAAGTAGCAGGAACAGCTGCCATTCTAATTCACAATTCAAAAAGTGTATGGCTTTATTGATTACCTATTTTATATATAGGAAAAGAAATTTTTCTGCAGTCTTTTCCAGCCTGAGTGTGAGAGCTTTATCAGTCAACTATTAACCAGCCACAGTTTCACCACCGGGTCTCACCCTTCAGAGACCACTCGTTTGGGATGTTTTTCTTCAGTGTAAACAACAGACACCAAAAAGACACAACTTGACGTGATTCAGATGCCTTGCTTGACCTCCTTCCCCAAATCAAACCACAGAGAAACCAGGTTTCTCTTTTTTCCTACTGATAACTATC
Organism: Grampus griseus; assembly: GCF_964374135.1. NCBI lineage: Eukaryota > Metazoa > Chordata > Mammalia > Artiodactyla > Delphinidae > Grampus > Grampus griseus. The sequence goes on along the minus strand of NC_139019.1, from coordinate 35,927,121 downwards.
CTGGAATTTAGTACAATAAAATTTCCTTTTCTAAAATGAGACTATATTTAGGTTCGAGGCTATCAGAGATAGCGACGACTAACAGGTAAGCCTAAGGCTAGAATAGAGTCTTTTACAACTTATAATAGTTTCTCTACCTAGTATTCACAGGTAAAACTCCACTTGAAGAAACAGTCACCGAAAGGAGGGAAAGGAGGTCATCTATTTTCCTTTCCTTTAACACACGAACTGCAAGAACTTACCTGACTTTTTTGCCCTGTTCGGAGAGCATCTTTACCAAATCAGCAATGGGGTACTGAGCTTTGGCTGCACAGAGACCGTAGCCTACAAGGAACATTAAGAACACAGAAGAATGCGGTTTTATTTCAGATTGTATGAACTACAATTTCTCTCTTGATTGAAACATATTTTTATGCCAAAAAGGGCAATCAGTTAACAGGACTAGAGGTGAAAACAAAAAACTTACAATACGGACTTTTAAATATATTGGCCTAAATTTCAAATTCAAATTCTCATGGTCCCTTCTCAGTCTCCTACAGTGTCCGACACTGCTAGGCACTTGCTCCCTACATCACATATCACACATCTCACATACACACTCACACACACACACACACACACACACACACACACACACACACACACACACACACACACACACACACGTGCACAGGCTCTCACTTGCTCTCACATAAACATTTTCAAACTGTCTCCCTACTTGGCTTTGATAACATTACAGTCCCCTGGTGCCCTTCCTGACTTTGTCACTACTCTTCCTCGATTTTCTTGAACAGATCTTCTCCTTCTGTGCCCTCGCCCTTAAATGATGAAGCTCCCCAGGGCTTTAACTTTGCACCTCATTCTCTCTGGAAAATCTCAGCCCATCCCATGGCTTCAACAACCACCTGACGGCTCCCAACTTGTCTCCAGGCTCACTGAGCTCGAGTTCAGCCTGTCCGCTGTCCCAGCTCCACCACCAACTTAACGTCTTCAAATAAGAACTTAAAACCTTCCCCCTCTGCCAAAAAATAAATAAATGAATAAAGTGTTCCGTATTTCTGATGGTCCTACAGGTATGACCGAAAATGTCAGTCATCTCCCTTCCCCTTGAACCCCTGTGCTCTGTCCCTCCTCTCTGTGCAATGAATCTCACATCTGTCCCCACTTTCCTACACTCATTTTTCCAAAGACCAAGTCTCTGCTCAAGGTACTCCCTCTGCCCCCGCCCAGTGCCATCCATCCTCTAGGGCCCCATACAAATCCTCACTTCCTAACAGTCCTTCTTAGGTTTCCCATGGTAGAAAAAGTGTCTATATCATCCAATTCAGCCCTATCATAACCCACCGTGCATTATTTATCTATCTCACTTCTCCACTAGATGGAAAATGCCTAAAGGGAAAAGAGTGCTGTCTCTTACTCTCCCCCTTCACACTCCAGCACAGCGTTTCTCAACAGGTAATGCCAAAGCACTCTGGCTGGGACAAGCCATGCTGCAGGAATGTCCCAGGCTTTACAGAATATTTAGTTTACCTGCTCCCACACACCAGCTGACAGTAGCAGCCCCGTCCTGGAGACAAACCAAAACCCCAAACCCACGTGTTTCAAACGCCCCTAGAAAATGATATTGCCCCCACTTGAGAAGGCTTGCACCTGAATATTCAATCCTGCTAAGGTTTGTTATTTATTTACATCTTAGTATATAACCAACCAGCAAACTACCCACATATCGAATCAATTGACTTTCTTTATAGAAAACTTCTATGATAGCATGATAGAGTTAAAAATCCTAATCTGGAATCAATGTATTGCCTGTAATAAATACAACGGCATTCTGCGATGAGTAAAGAAGTACTGGGCTAAACCTCAGAAAATTGGGAAACTGAGGCCTGAAGAGATTAACTGACTTGGTCCACATATGTCAATTGTCAGAGGCAAAATTAAAAACAGAAGTAAGGTGTTATGACTCCTAGATGAAGTCCTTTCTACTGGGCCTTGTTACCTCATCTTGTTGGAAACCACATGATTCTCAATGATTTTTTAAACATTTACTTTTGGAAAGAAAGATATTAACATTTACCAACCTTTACTGAGCGAGTCTAACAAGTAAGTTAGACACTTTCATATACTAATTTAATGCTGACATAGGCCCAAAATTTACCAATGAGAAAAAAAAATAACCAAGACTCAAAGATGATTTAAACATTTGTACAGAACCACAAAAAGACACAGGTAGAATCCACTACCTCAATTTATAGAATCTCTATGTGATTCCCAAGATATTAACCTAAGCCAAGAATTCTCAGGACTTTCCACTTAGTAATCACAGGGCTGCTTCTAAATTTCCATTAAGTTTTCAAAAGTGAAGACGTTCCACTTTGATTTTTTTCCCTATTACAAGAAATTACTTTAATGTAATCAATTACAACCACTATTACAGGTTGTTTGTTTGCTTTGGGGTTTTGGTTTTTTACCTGGAGTAATAATAATGCTATTAGCTTCTCGAATCATGTCAATTGCATTGTCAAGGTTGATTTCTGTATGCGTGCCAGAAATTTCCATGGGTTTTCCACCAGCTGTTGAAGTGGTACCGTAGCCTCCAAGAATCACATTAGCCAGGGAGCGATTCATTGCCTGGAGAGTGAAATTGTAGCTGTGAGAGCTTAATCCACATAACTTTTGAAAATGGTATGAATCCTGTGTATATGGTATTCAGAATCATTTAAAGAGGCTTATTTGATCACTTAAAACATTTTAACCAAACCAATTTGATCTAGCTTCTGAAAATTATTTCAAAAATTTAAATGATAAGAAGACATCTGGGAAATCACATCATTTTTTTCTATAAAATCAAGTGTACACTGATATCTTTTCAGTCAAAATAAATTTTTAAAAATTTAATGGAAAATTACCAGTCATATTGACATAGATGTGAAAAACTCAGATCTAGTCATTATTATCTGTGTACTGATTGAGCAAGTTCTACCTCCATATTGACATGTATTTCACCAGAGTAAAAGAGAATGACAGCCATAAGAAATTTTACAAGGTGACCCTACAGATCGCAGGTGAATTCTGATACCAGCTGCAAGCTGTCAAAAGGCAACAGGGAGGAATCAAAGGACAGGGATCCCTATCATTTAGAAGTCTGCTGCCCTCTGTCATCAGGAAAAAAGGAAATGTGGGAGTTGATACTGTCTTATTTTCCAAATCAACTACAGCTCCATGAAGCAATAACAGAAGTGACTGGATTCATCATTAGCCTTCTAAAATATTTCACTTCCAAAAAAGGTAAATGAGTTAGTTTATACACTGCTTCGCTAAAATTTACACCCATCTTTTAACTAGAAAAATAATGTCAGGAAAAAGTAAGAGGAAGGCATTTATTGCATGCTCATTTACAATCATCCAACAAAGTACCATACAAACACCACGGCTGGAATATGTGACAATAACGGATCTGGTTTTGAAAACTGTTTGGAGACCTCTAGAGGTGTGGTGGTTAAAAAAAAGACAGGAAGCTAGATGTTTTGAGTAATCAAAAACATTTTAAGGGGCTTCCCTGGTGGCGCAGTGGTTGAGAGTCCGCCTGCCGATGCAGGGGACGTGGGTTCGTGCCCCGATCCGGGAAGATCCCACATGCCACGGAGCGGCTGGGCCCGTAAGCCATGGCCGCTGAGCCTGCGCGTCCGGAGCCTGTGCTCCGCAACGGGAGAGGCCACAACAGTGAGAGGTCCGCGTACCGGAAAAAAAAAAAAAAAAAAAATTTTAAGAATTCAAATCACTGTATGATCAAAGTAGTCATTCTAAATGATCATAGCTGAATGTATCACTTCATAAAGAATTTCAAAAAATTAAATCCTATTTTAAGGGTTGTAATAAACATATCATTGATCCATCAGTTATACTATTTTAAAGCTATATAAGTGTCAACCTATACTTTAAAAAAAAGACAACACTTTATTTTTAAAGAGCAAAAAGCACCTGGAGATTTTCAGTGATAAGGAACACATCAGAGAAAAAAAAACATAACCACTCATCCAAAGATAGGCAAGCCTGCTACCACCTTAGGAGAGAGAATTACATATACTGCAGAAGTGGGACAGAGGCAAAGGCAGGGAAGAAACGAGCAGAGAAGATGAGCAAAGGGCCACACTTGACTTATCATAAGTTTCAAAGATGTGGATCAAAATGTTGTCAGAGTTTTTTAAATTGTTCTTTTGACCTAACCCCATTTACCAGATACAACATTCACATTTCATAAAGCCCAGAGTCTGGTGGATTTGTCTAAGTTTCTTACATATAAAATAAAGTTCAGAATATATTTATGCATATTACTAACAGACAAGAGGGTCAGAGAAAAATTAAAGTGATGCTTTTAATTAAGTTCTTCATCTCAATCCAACGTGGAGTTTTAAATTCTTAACACAACCTCCTATACTTAAATCCAAGGTTGAATGAAAATCCAAATAGCCATACCTGACACTTCCCAAACATTCAACATTTGCTGATTTTGATAAATCTTTTCTAGTTTTAAATCACAGGATTCTGAAACAAAATTACCAGAAATACGTTCTACCAAATTCTTGCCCTTAAAAACTGATTCAAAGGCCAATTTCAGACACTGAGATATTTCTGCAATAGATTACTTTAAAAAAAAAAAAAAGTGAAATGTACAAAGAGGCTTCATCACCTGCATCACACAGTCCTGTATAAAGGGAGAGATGACAGAGGCACAGAACGTAGAAGAGTACGACCACTTTAACTTGGCTTAAAAGGAACCCTCCTTTTCTTCCTATAAAACTGAATGGAGGAGAGGGAGAGAATTTCTGAGGACATTTTATTAATGTGTACCCACTTCTGATGGTATCTTACAAAGAGAAATTAGGAAACCACACAGTAGTTTAACAATCAAAGTCAACTTGTTAAATACATATCCACAATCATATCACCATTAAGCTAATTCCATGTGGTCTCTTAAAAACTAAACTAAATTAATTTTCATCTCTGAATTTACCAACGCAACATCACAGTTCCAACCAATGTTTAGGGTTTAGGGCTTTGTTTTGTTTCCTTCTTTTTTTTTTTTTTTTTTTTGCTTGCTTAAGTGATTAATGAGACTATCCTGTGACCACTGATCCACAGATTGAAGAGTTGCCAACTTCTAAGACAAAGTATTTGCAACACTGTCCAAGACTGTTCCTTTCAAGTTATTAAGTCCTGTAATGAAAATTGTATGCTACATTAAAGAGATCCTTAATTCACATAATTCCAAGCAAACTAAGAAATAAATATGAAAACAAAGGAAAGGTCATAATACAGACAAAGCAATAACAACATGTATACCATTGACTAGCATCTCTCATTTCAATGCTTTGTAGGTGCTAATTTGTTGATTGCAAGGCAAAAAAAAGTTATTTTTGGTTTGGCTTTGATCTACTTCATTCTGTTTTCTTTTCATTTGGAAACAAGCAGCAAAGTGCAAAAATCAGAAAATTTGCTCGGAGAATGCCGCTGCATTTTTGTAAGCCTTCTATATCCCAGGCAATCTGGACACTATCTCAAGTAAATGGACTGCAAAATCATAAAGAGTTTAATGTCTATACGACATCTGGATAGAAAGCAAATCATTCATTTGAGCTGGCTGTTTGACACTGTCAACATTTTTCAGCTTTTATAATACTGGGTGTTGTGTAACCAAGCATTAGGCTCAGAGGATACCCAAAAGAATTCTTTGTCAGAACAAAAATTCAATTTTCGGGATGCTGAGTACACTTAGGGTGCATTCCATTCCCTCTCACATAATAAAACCACTCTGTGCTGGTTTGGACTTGCATGTTTCCTTCAATAAATAATAAAATAATGAAGGTAAACATACTAGTAATATTAATAGATGTTTGATATGTGGTAGTGCTTCTGCTACCATAACCTATCTGGAGAGGATTCCAAAACGTGAAATGAGCTAACAAATAGAATATTCATCTAATGTTCATTTAACAATTATTATATTCATTTGAATGTGCCAGGTGCTAGGGCAGGCTCCATAAACACAAAGGCGAATAATAAATGGTGTCTTAGGGCTTCTCTGGTGGCACAGTGGTTGAGAATCGCCTGCCAATGCAGGGGACATGGGTTCGAGCCCTGGTCCGGGAAGATCCCACATGCCGTGGAGCAACTAAGCCCGTGCGCCACAGCTACTGAGCCTGCGCTCTAGAGCCCGCGAGCCACAACTACTGAGCCCACGTGCTGCAACTACTGAAGCCCATGTGCCTAGAGCCTGTGCTCTGCAACAAGAGAAGCCACTGCAATGAGAAGCCTGTGCACCACAATGAAGAGTAGCTCCCCGATCGCCACAACTAGAGAAAGCCCACATGCAGCAATGAAGACCCAACGCAGCCAAAAAATAAAATAAACTAATAAATTTAAAAAGATAAAAAATAATAAATAAATAAATAAATGGTGTCTTAAAATATCTTGTAAAGTGAGAATAATATTTCCTACCTCCAGAATTAGTTTGGGGATCAAAAGAGTTAATATTTGTAAAGCACCCAGCATATTCTACTATGCCCAATTACGAGGAGCTATTTCACTTATATTATTATTATGAACCACTCTGAGCTGCTAAGCACAAGCCATGGAGAAAGTTTCTTATAATAAACAGTTTATTATAAGAAATAAACAATTTCTTATAATAAAGGTAAGAGTCAATGAGTATTAATGTGAAAAGTCAGAGCAGGAAAACTTAGAAGAAAAGGAAATTTCTATCTTTGAAATTGAAAACCATGCAGGTGTGTTTTTGTTGTTGTCTTGTCTGTTTTGTAATAAGTCATAGGAGTAGAACATGAGCAGTAAAACAAGCACTCTGCACATCACACTGGTGGGAGCTTTGACTGCAGAGTCCTTTGGAGATCAATTTATCAATATCTACACCCAACAAAAAGATCTTATTCCGTTTAATCAAGTAATTGTACTTATAGAAATTTGACCTAAGAAAATAATAAACAAGACACAAGGAAGAATACTGCAGAAAAAAAAAGTTAAGAACAACTAATATCATGGACTTGGATAAATAAATTATGGTATATGTTTGTGATACAATAACATGTAGACACTAAAATTTATTGGTTAGAAAATTAAACGTTAACATAGAATGTATTTAAATATATACATATGAAAAAAGACAAGAATTAGATATTAAGTGTTAACAGTTAAGTGGTAATGGCATTATAGATTATTTTATATCCTTATTTATCTTTTTCTATTTCCTTAATGAAAGATGTTTCATTAAACATCTTTTATTTTTGCAACTGAGTAATATTTTTTAAAAATTAAAGCTTCAACTGCTTTCAAATCCAAATTACTACAATTTACTATTACAAAAAACACATCTGACCCAGTGTGATACTTATGGTCACAGACAGCTATGAGACCTTGTTAGCCTTACATACAATATAGGAATAAAAAATATCTGAGGTATGCTGACAGTGGAATGGCATGCCTGAGGCAGTGGAAACAGAAAGAAAAGAAACAGAAGAACTAGAAAAAACAGATCAAGAAATATGAAAGAATGGATAAAAATTAAGAGAAATATGGTATAATTACAAAAGCACATGTAGAAAAGAGTACTTTCAACAAGTGCCTTTTATACCTTATTCTAGTTAATGCTACTGCAAAGGTTACTATAGTTACTATAATCAACAATAAAAGAAACTAAATAAAGAAGGGAAAGGAGAGGAAATAAAAGACACAGACAGAAATTTGGGAAATACTGTTGATAAATTTAAGAACCTAAAGAAAACCATTTAAGAGAAAAAGGATAAAGATAAGAAGGTACCCATGCTGACACTCCAAGAACAATATACAAGCCCCGACTTCCTCTCCCCATAAGTATGCCACTGGCCTTGTAAAAATACAAATACTCCCATTTAATTTTAAAATCAGTATTTGACAAACTGTTAAGTATTAATGACAATCTGCTGCCCCCTGCTGGTCACTGAAATTCACCAAATGAAGCAAAGTCAAACTAAGGGTTAAAAGTTCATTTTTAGAGAAAACTATTTCTAATACAACTGAATAAATTTTTCTCCTTCATAAACATTTGTTTTTAAAAACTCCACATCCTCGGGCTTACCTGGTGGGGCTGTGGTTGAGAGTCCACCTGCCAATGCAGGGGACATGGGTTCGAGCCCTGGTCCAGGAAGATCCCACATGCCGCGGAGCAACTAAGCCCCTGCGCCACAGCTGCTGAGCCTGCGCTCTAGAGCCCGCGAGCCACAACTACTGAAGCCCATGCACCTAGAGCCCGTGCTCTGCAACGAGAAGCTACCGCAATGAGAAGCCCGCGCACCACAACGAGAAGCCCGCGCGCAGCAATGAAGACCCAAAGCAACCATAAATAAAAATAAATTAAAAAATAAATAAATGTATTTTTAAATAAATAAAAACTCCAAATCCTGACACTTTTCCAGTAGGAAACACCTGTCCAAACTCCTTGAACTTGGGGAATTTAATTTAAAACCTCTCAGCTTGTTTTGAACTTAGGCTTTCAAATTTTTGTTTTTTACAATATAGCCAAAGCAAACTAATTTTTTTATTATGAAAAGATAACTTCAGCATTCAATTTGCAATGAGATTTTTCAATTAAAGACGTAAGAGGAATTCTGAGTTGTAAAATAAGGTATTTTTATAATTGTAATAAAAGAATGAAGGTGAAGTTATTTTTCTGCCTGAGTTATTAATCAGCATAAAGTCACATTCTAACTTCACCCAGTTTCATGCTTGTCCTTTCACAGCCATTCAAAACAATTATTTAGAGAATAATAGCTATAATTTGAAAAAGTTTTTTAGTCAAAACTTTAATTATTTGCAGGATATCTTCTTGCCATTAAGAAGAGAATTAGAAACAAAAAGGAAGCTAGGAAGTATGTGTCTTGTTAATTTTTTTTCTAAATCATGCTGACCACAAAACTTCAAGATAGGCACTCTCACAGATGACGAGTGGGAGTGTAAATTGGAGCAAGCTTTCTGGAAACCACACAGCAGTAAGTAGGCAGAGCCCAAAAAACGAGCACACCCTTTCACTTCTAGGAATCATCCTAAGACAAAAATCAGAAGTGCCAAAATGTATTTAGGTACAAAGAGAAAGATAAATCAAACAACCTTAAAGTACAGCATTAGGGAAAATTAAATAAATCTTGAATATCCATATTCTAGATTAGTATGAAGACCCTTAAAATCATATTTAAAAAGCATTTTTAATGATAAGAAAGTGGTAAGACTATAATTTGGAAGATTAAAAAAATTCAACGTGGGCTTCCCTGGTGGCACAGTGGTTGAGAGTCCGCCTGCCGATGCAGGGGACACGGGTTCGTGCCCCGGTCCGGGAAGATCCCACATGCCGCAGAGCGGCTGGGCCCGTGAGCCATGGCCGCTGAGCCTGTGCGTCTGGAGCCTGTGCTCCGCAACGGGAGAGGCCACAACAGTGAGAGGCCCGCGTACCGGGGAAAAAAAAAAAAAAAATTCAACGTAAGACAGTGTACAATATGATCAGATAAGTAAACACACAGATATGCAATACACGAAGAAAAAGAATAGAAGGAAATAAAATCTTAAGTGTTTATCACCAGATGGAGGGAGTTAGAAGATTTTTATCTTATACTTAATTTTCCAAGTTATCTACACTTGTGTACTTTAAAAGCAGTATGGCAAATGTATTCAAACGAAACACTCTGATATTTCTGCTGGAGAGAAAAAGAACCAACACAGTCATTTTTACTGCAAATAAAAGAAATGACAAACAGGTCCTCATTTTCAGAACAGCATTTCCTTTTCCTCCATTGGCTGTTTCCTTACCACACACATGATGTAGGACAGTATCGCACCGGAGGAGCCGATGAGCGCACCCACGATAGTCAGCAGACTGTTGTTGAGCAGGAAGCCCTCTGCACACAGGGCCCAGCCTGAATAGCTGTTCAGCACAGTGATGACCACGGGCATGTCAGCACCTCCAATGGCAGCCGTCAAAGTCACACCCTAGCAGAAAAACCAGAGTGGAACTCAAAATTCATGCAATGAAAAGAAACCTCTGACACTGAGCATCATGGCTCCTAATCATTCCGGTTTTCCAATTAATACATTTACATGTAAGTTCCACACCTGGTAATGAACGAGTGACCCCTATCGGACCAACTCTCCTACAGATATAACAAGTGCAAACGCTGAACCACAACCCCTGTGCAAAAAAATCCCTAAATCCCTAAAAGGGAGTGATGAAGAGCAGGCAAAAATTGGAGAGGGGTCTACACTCAGAAAAAAGTAACAGCGCTGAGTAAATGTCACAGAGTTTATGACTTTAGCTGATGAGGAGGGTCCTGTTGGTGCCAAGTGAAGCAGCTAAAACTAAAATATAAGCCCAGTCTTACTAGCTTGAAAATCTGAGGATAGGGTTTAGGGTGACTAAGCAATTACTGTATGTCTAACTTTGTGCTAAGCACTGTAGATGATTTAAAAATTTTTAAACATAAACCTTGTCTATAAAGTATATACTAAGAGTATACTAGACAAACATGAAGTAATCAGTGAATGGCACAGAGCTATACACTGCTCTATACACTGCTATAAATAGAATGCTAAACTGTGACATACAGACACCCAAAGAATACTGTATGTATCCATATACTAAAGCAGTAACTGGAGAGGAAGAGGGGGGCCAACCTATCCTGAAAGGTTTCACTGAACTCCCTCACTGAACACACAGGGTTTATTAAAAGCATTTCATTTCATATGATTATTTGGTTTGGTATCAGAGCTTCCAACAAATGTGAGAGCAACTAACGGGCAGGGACTCTCTGACACTTATTTTATAGGGCTTGTCACACAGCAGGCACCTAATGAACAGAAATGAAACCCCTGGCTTTTTAAATTCCCATTCACCAACACATTGATTCAGTGAAAAGACCCCAGAGCAAAAAAGATGTCACATGTGACAACTTTGACAGGAATTAGTAAGTGAAGAGAAAGAGTAATTTTCTCCTTACACTTTTCTATATTTTCCAGACTATCCAAAGATGAATACATAACAGCATTTTGAAACATTTTTATTCCATCAGGGGTCTTGAAGAGATAGAAATAAGATTAGACTGTAACCTAACAAAATACTTAGTTCCTCGCTAAGAATGTGCTTTCCATCTCTGACCTCTTACCATGATAGCAGACAGAGCTGACACAGAGCCCAGACAGGTGATGCCAGTGGTGAAGCTGGGGTCCATCATGAACGGGATGATTCCACCCACGCTAGCAGCCAGCAGGCCAGCATTGAGTAGGTGCCTTCCAGGGAGCAGGAGAGGGGCGGATTTCAGGATACCTAGGGCCAAGCATGTGGGAATCAGAACCTAGAACGTGTCACAAGAAACTCCCTCACACGCACACACTCTTAAGTGTGTGTCATTTAATCCTAAACCACCAAAATTTAACATTAGGATAAAAACATGCTACTTAAAATATCACTTTATATCACCAGCTACTGAAACATAAAAGTAAATTAGAGTTCTTACACATAAATATTAATGGAAGTAGGAAAAGTAGGGCTTGACTTAATTGTCCTTTACTTTGATCACACAACAATTTCCTTACTCTTTGTCATGGAATCATGAAAAGTGATTTTTCCCCCCCGTATGACCAATACAGAAGTTAAGTGTGGTTTTATTTATTGAAAATGTCAAAACAGAGTCCTAGAACATTAGCCTTTCTGATTGTATCAACTGAGCCCAAGGGAGAAGGGTCCTTGTTTGCTAGTTGGTTCTAAAGACAAAGCATGTACTAACATCTTACTTATGGTACATCTTCTCCTTTTCTTAGCCCCTTTTTGTTTCTTTTGTAAAAGTTGCCACTGCTGTTTTATTTATTTTTTGGTTTATCTTCCTTTTGATTGTCTCCTCCCCAAGAATATAAGCTCCATAAAAAAATAAAATAATAAAGACAAAGCGTGAGACAATATCGTAGGCTTTAAGTTCTTTTGTGATTTTTAAGTTTCATGGAAGTTCCCCACTTAATTCTAATGACTTGATTACTGAGAGACAAGACCAGGTTTTTAAATGACAAACTAGTTTCTCTAGAGACTTGCTTTTTCATGAAAACACTGAAAGCAGCTATGTGAGGTTTTCCCCTCCACTTCTATTTTCATGATTGGCTTTAGCGGTAGCAAAAGCTGCCAGGTTAGCCCCCTAAAATGTGTATTTGTTTTAAAAGTAAGTACTGTATACTAATCACACAAATTTATTCAATAAGCCTCTCTCTATTCTGGAAAATGTATGAATCATTTCTGTGAATGTTACACCAGCATCTCTAACCAAGGATTATAAAGACGTTATTTTGTTCATACACATTATCAAAGGTCAACTAGTCCCTCTATGTGAATTTCTGTGCATTAGTTTCCTTCACTAGCTGTCTGCAGACAACATGGCTTCAAAGCTTTGTGAGATCTGTAAGGATCAATAAAGGGAAGCCATGTTTATGGAGAAAAAAAAACTTTCATAGTGTCATACAAATACTCTTCACCTAACAGGTTCCACTACTAAGCTATTTTCTGAAATTGAAATGGACCCCTAAACATCCTAAATAATAGATATTTACCTCTATGTTATACTGAATCACTTACCCTGCAATTTTCCATAGGCAACAAGAGACCCACTAAACGTGACACCACCGATGTAAGTACCGAGGTAGGCCACGGTCTTGGTAAGATTAGCTGCTGCATCCGTAGCGAAATGTGGATATTCTACAATGTACTCAGCTATGCACGTAAGCACAGCTGCCAAGCCCACTAAACTGTGGAAAGCAGCAACTAACTGAGGTAAGTCAGAAATCTGGATGCGTTTCGCAATTGTCAGTCCTGTTGGAAAGTGAAAGTCAAAGAGAAATTAAAACTTGACAGACCTTTGAGAAACAACCCAATAAAGACCACACTTGAATATTACTCAGCCATAAAAAATCGGAAATCTTGACATGGATGGACCTTGAGGGCATTATGCTAAGTGAAGTAAGTCAGACAGAGAAAGACAAATACCATAGGATCTCACTTTTATGTGGAATCTGAAACAAACAAACAAACAAACAAAAAACCAAGCTCATAGATACAGAGAACAGATTGGTGGTTGCCAGAGGCGGGAGGTGGGATGGGGGGTGGGCAAAATGGGTGAAGGGGGTCAGAAGGTACAAACTTCCAGTAATAAAATAAATAGTCCTGGAGATGGAATGTACAGCATGGTGACTATAGTTAATAAAGCTGTACTGCATATTTGAAAGTTGCTAAGAGAGTAGATCTTAAAAGTTCTCATCACGGGCTTCCCTGGTGGCGCAGTGGTTGAGAGTCTGCCTGCCGATGCAGGGGACGCGGGTTCGTGCCCCGGTCCGGGAAGATCCCACATGCCACGGAGCGGCTGGGCCCGTGAGCCATGGCCGCTGAGCCTGCGCGTCCGGAGCCTGTGCTCCGCAACGGGAGAGGCCACAACAGTGAGAGGCCCGCGTACCGCAAAAAAAAAAAAAAAAAAAAAAAAGTCCTCAGCACAAGAAAAAAAATTTTAACTATGTATGGTGACGCATGTTAACTAGACTTATTGTGGTGATCACTTTGCAATCTATATATATAAATATCAAATTATTATGTACATCTAAAACTAGTATAATATTATATGTCAATTATACCTCAGTTTAAAAAAAGGCCTCTTAAGGTTATTCATCATTGTCATTAATTAAGTATTTATCTGCTTCCTGGCAAAATATTCTCTTACAGGGACTATTCCGCAAGAACACTGGCTTAAATACCCTTTCAAACAGCAGGCTCTTTCAACACACCTCACCAACGCCCAACTCCAAAGAACCCAAACACACAGCATCAACGTTCCTTACAACCTTTGAACACTCTCCCGGACTAACGTTTCTTCAGATTACTTAAAGCTCCAACTAAACCCCTTAAAAACCCCCCACTGCATGAATAACCCAGGCTCTCTTCCCTATCAGCCAACATTTGCCCCTGAGCACACAAGGAACAGCTGGAATATGAAGAAGGTCTAGGTTTTCAGGTGAGTGGATGGGAGCCAAGTCCAAAGGTAATGAAATGCAAATATCTGAGTAGTAAACAACCAAATCAGGAGACTCTGAAGGAGTTGCCTGGCTACAGGTAGGGGGAATAGAAGGACTGGGGCTCACAACATTTGCAAAGATCATGCCTAAAGGTTGTCCTGCCATGAACCTACAGCACAAGCATTTTGCTTCAAGTGCTTTTCCAGGGACTGTCAAGAAAGCATGCACAGCTTTCCCAGGTAAGTATAAAAGGAGATGTAAAGCTAATGCTGTGCTTGGTAAGTATTTAACCACCAGCCCCTCAGAATAAAAACGTGCGTGTGTAAATACATACATGAGTTTTTACTCATAAAAATGTATGCAGCACACAATTTTTAAACAATAAAAATATATACAATACTCTTTACTGTAAGTTTCATATAACCAATTGACTCACAGAATGTTACCAAATTCTGGTATATGTAGCCAACCTAGTGTTTGCAACTGATGAATGAGTGTGGTTCCCACACGAATGTTGGTTGAGATTTTTGTTTACTCTAACAAGTAAGACGAGAGTGAAACAACGAGATGTATATAAGAACTTCACTCACTGTCAACCATGTGAGTGGCAATTTTGCTGAATCTGATAATAGTTTCCAAGTACTGGAAGAATATTTGCTCAATTTTTTTGTGCAATTCACAGTGTAATGACAAAACACACTTTTAAGTTTAAGCTTGCATTATTAAATTTTCTCCATCACCTTCCTAGGTATGGACAATGAACAAAACAATAAATGAAACACAGATTCACAGAATTTGTTGATTTCCATGGTGTAAATACAACTGCCATGGTTGCTCTCAAGTTACCAACATGATGTCATTAAATATGGGTTCAGGAAGAGATGTACAGAAGCCCCATCATTACATAGTATTTCTACCACACAGACACAAGACACATGGATAATCTCAAAAGCAGAGATAATAAAAGCTAGTGAATTCATTAGAAAGTCATGAGTGTTTAGGATTATTACCTTTGTTTCTAATTTATTTAATTTTAAGTTTATATAATTTAATTTTTGATAATAGCTGTGTTTAATAACCAGCTCGAAAGATTCTTGAAAATTTACCAACCAACCCCAGCACACCACTGAATAAGACTAAAAGAGTGTTTTTTCTGCTGGCACGTGTTTTTCACGTTTTTAACAGTTCTCTGAAGCAGAATCTTCTGCTGTTATTTATACCCAGCAGAATAAATGATGAGCCTATAGATAGTACACATATAAGTATTCCAATTCCCTGTTCAATTATCAGCTAACTGGACAGAGTCAATAAAGGAAAACAAGAACTGAGCACAAGGCATTTCTCAGCCCACTCTTTTGACACAGTTGATATTACTCAGTGTTTTAAAATGTTTACTTCTGAATGAGAATTACACCAACTGTGATGACTTTTTGCCAAAAGAATATTTACTGAAGCAACTTCCATTAAGGCAATTTAATTCCTTCATCAATATGGGCCTCAAACAGAAATATGTATATTCAGAAACTGAAGTGCAATTAAAAAGTTCTTACTCCTAAAAAAGTATTCTTAAATCTCTGAGCCTAACTGCCGTCAGGTGTTCAAAGGGCATGGACTTACATAAAGGCAGAAACCCACAAGTGCTTACCAATGGTACCGCCCAAAGCCATTGCTCCAGACATCTGAGCTAACAGTTCTGGGCACGGTTTTAGGCCTCCAAGGGTGGCTGCCAGGCCTCCAGCCACCCCAATCATGCCCAATGCATTGCCAAGACGCGCAGTTCCCTGGGTGGAAAGCCCGGCCAGGGCACCAACACAGCACAGGCCAGAGCCCAGGTACACAATCTTTTCAAAGGAAAGGGAAGAGAAAGAGAGAGATTATCAAAACCTTCAGTCTACTAGCTTAAGGAGAACTCCTCTTGAGGAAACATGATTCTCTAAGGACAATTTTAAATTCAGACAATAGAAGGACCAATAGAGCTCTCTTTTAAAATATTTCAATATATTTTCCTATCCATTAAGGATATTACCATATTAAATACTTTAAATTGTACTTGCAATTATACCATTTATGTACATTGGCTTCTTCTGGACTTGATAGCATACAAATGCATATAAAAGTACCTAAATTTAAATGGAGTTATTATGGGATCTAGACCTGACCTAATGCTATAAGTGAGCCATCCCCTGAGGTTGTAAGTGCCAGAGACCGTGCTGTATACTTTACTTATGCTGTAACTCAGTCTCATGAGAGTCACAGGAGGAAAGACTCTTCATCCTCATTTTATAAAAGAGAAAACCAGTCCTTAAAGAGGCCACATAATTTTTCTAAGGGCAAACGATCAGTAAATAGCAAATCTGGGATGCAGACATACGTCTCCCTGACTCACTGTTCTAACTCTTCTCAAAAAAGATTGTGTTCATTCAACAAATAGTACATGTTAGAAACAGCAGAAACCAAAGGAGACATGATTTTTCAGCTGTCAGAGAGGCTGAAATAGTCATTGAAAAGAAAGGTATGACTGAGTTTGGAACAAAGTTGAGTCTCTATTATAAATTATATTTAGACATGGAACTTTCAAAGTTCAACTTGATTATTTCTGTTTCTCTACACAGCATGCATTTTTAAATTAGCTTTTTTAAATGCACTGGCATAACATCTCCTGGATCCACAGGGGAAGAAAGTAAGTAGGAAAAGGACTAATGATATCTAATAATAAAAATTTTTTACTGATTATTTCATTGTATCCCTACAACAATCCAGCCAGATACATAAAAAGGGTACTAATAAACTTCTTGCCTCTTTTTACATGTGGAAAAACTTAGGGACAAACAGGTAAACCCATCCTTGCAGACTTGGCAGGCAAATCTGTCTCTAGAATCCAAGGTCCTGATTCTCAGAGGATGAGAATGCTCTATTTGACCAAGATGTTTCAAAAGTTACTGTCATATTTGCTTGATAGAATTTGAATTTTGGTAATGATAATGTTAGGTCTACTTGGGATGAAGACACAGTACAAAAGTAAAAGCTTTCAAAAGAGACTCTTACTTGTTCAATGTTATAACCACTGGAGAGGGCAGCTAAGTATCCTCCAACAAAGGTACCGGCAGGGAGCAGATACAGGTAATTGTGTTCTGGGGGGTCGGTGGGACGTTTGAACATGTCCAGCATTCTCTGAGTCACCAGAAAGCCACCTTATCAAAGTAAATATAAAACAGAAAGAGGTATCTCATTGAGCAACATAATTTTTAAAGGGCTACAAGTTTTCTATTTTAAGTACATCTTTATCATCTAGGAATAAATATCATTTTAAGTAACATTTCAGAACCTCGAAATTAGAAGTTATTCTATTATTCAAGCCAGTTACATTGAAGGGAGGAACCCTTAATACATTTAGGAAGAAAATTTGCTCTCAGAGTATAAAACCAACCATTTCTGCATGACTAACAATAAACAGCCATTCAAACAGCTCGGGAATGCAGAAGATCAAAGGCCAGGGTTTTTCTTCTAATAGGTTATTCTGTTTGTTAAACCCTATAATAAGCGATAAAAGAAAAACTACCGTATCAGCTGGCACCAGGTCTGTTTGGACACGTTAAAGAATTTATAGCTACAAAATATCATCGAATGAGTTTCATATACAAGTGATGTGTTAGGCTTTCAGTTTTCAGGAACATAGGCCAGGATAAGGCAAAAGGCTAAAGTTTTATCGAAAATTATACCCATTTAAAGATGTTATGGTGATAGCTCTAAGTCAGCTTAATTCAAAACTATGCATTAAATAACTTTCCAGTTAACCTGTAGGCATTGTAGTTAACCTCTGGGGCATTCAGGGGGAGGGGTGTTCTCTTATCAAATAGTTTCTAAAACTTACCAATGGGCAAAATAACTAATTTTCCTTCACACAGAGCATTTATCATCTGAGTGAAACATTTTTTAAAGGCATGATTAAAGTCTTAAAAATCAGAATGTTTGTTTTATATTGATTTATATTTGCTTCTCGTGTCTCCACTAAAAATCGCACTCTGGGTTCTTTCACTGTCCTCATACCTGCAATGTTGACTGAGGATATGAATGTAGCAAGAGCAGCAAGGCCCTGAGAAGTTGTGGAAGGATACAAATGTCCTCCCATCAGCACCAACCCACCAACTGCGGTCAACCCTGGGAAGAAAGCATGGATATATTAAACAGTAGCTAATAGTCGTGCTGCCAAATCAAATGTTATCGCTGAAAGACCTCACAAGCACATGCATCATAAAGGAGAAAGTTCTCACACACATTCTCACTGAAGTATTCTTGTGGGCAAAGAGTTACCAAAACATTTTCTCCTTTTGCATAAGAATTTTAACCTTTACTTTCTAGCTCTGTTCCCCTGATAAAGATATAAATCAATAATGTTACTAGACAACATTGTTCATGGTGCAAAGGGACCTCTGGTGGTTACACAACTGGAAAATACTATGCATGAACAATAAATATATGATGGTGAAAGCCCATAGCTTTGGGCTTTCCTGAGCATAGTACTTCTTGGAATTGGACCTGTTCCCGGTGGAGATCCTGAAAGCCATGCCTGTGCAAGAGATGCCCACTGGGGCCATGGTTTCCAAGCCACAGCAGCTCCCACATCTGTCCACGTAGCTGTGTGGACCCTGCATGGACCATGCTGCCGCTGTGAAACACTGTTTCCAAATTTTATCAGAGGAATCCCTTCTTTAAAGGAAATCATAACTGAAAGAAGGAACAGTAGCTCTGCACTGCTTGCAACAGGAGCAGCCCAAAGGTATGACACACTCCATCGGCCTCTCACTTCCAACCCCACCTCTGCACCCTCCGGGAGCCCGAGTCACCACAACCACCAAGATGCCAAGCCCTACAATTTGGAAAACACAGACTTTATAAACCTCATGGAAAGCACTCCTAGAGTTGAATAAGCCCTTGAAAACCTAAATTGAGGGAAAACAAGAGGCGAACAAACCTGAGATTGCATTAGTCACAGACATCAGTGGTGAGTGGAGAGCGGGGGTCACTCCCCAGACAGTGTGGTAGCCCACAATGCCAGCCAAGCCAAAAGTGGTCACCATCTGGGAAAAGGCTAAATTGGGAGCCGCAATGCCCAAACCCAGTATCCCAGTGAGACCTAGAGAAAGAGAGGAAAGCGTGTGAGTTCACATCCAATTATCTCGGGAGGATTAAAAGCACACACACACCCACACACAAACAAACATGTGGGACAGTCAATGCTTTAAAATTCCACACCCTTGCCAATAATGAGATTTTTTGAGATGTTCCATGACTGGGAAGAGGGGTGGTGAAAGGGAGTTAAAGGTATTGCGAACAAAATTCAACTTCCTGACCACCACTCCCCAAAATAAAATAAATTTTAAACATCTAGTAAAATTTATGAGTCACCTTAATAACAATTTGCACATTTTCCTCTGTATAACTTGTCCTCTTCCCCATTTTAACTTTCACTGACAGTGCCACATGTGTTTATACAAGTGTTTTTATTCCAGAATTATAGGCCTATAAAGGATCTACCAAAGCATTTTCTACTTGGGCAACACACAACCTTTATAAGACAGACTTCTGTGAGGCCAAGTTCATGTCACTCTCAGATTTGGCTGAGGAAGAAGGATTTTAAGAGAGTAGGAAGGATTTCATTCACTCCAGCACCTCCCCAAAACATATGGCTTCCACCCACCCGGGACAGAAGTTTTGCAATTGCTCCTGAATCTGGACTGGACTGCTGGCCAGGGTAGTCAGCTCCAGCCCCAACACTAAGTCAGCAAACAGGATTTTACAAAGAAAAGGAAAAAAAAAAAAATACGAATTAAATTAAGAATGTGCAGAATACAAACAGTCAGCTCTCAACATACATCTTTAATTATCGTCTTTCCTAATAGCAAACATGTGGATGGCTGTTCTGCAACAGAGGAAAGGGTTACCTAGTGGTCAGTGAAAACCAAATGATAATGGGTGACCAGAAAGCTGGAATTTAACTTTTTTGAATAAGGTACTTTTATCCCTTGATATAAACTATTTCTTTATAAGTGGCATAGCTGGAACATTAGCAGTTGACATTCATTTTACTTTACATCAGTCAATAAGACTGTAGTTTTAAATTTTTTTTTAATTTTTTTCACTGCCCCACACAGCATGTGAGATCTTAGTTCCCCAACCAGGGACTGAACCAGTGCCCCCCGGAGTGGAAGCACGCAGTCTTAACCACTGGACCACCAGGGAAGTCTCTGTAGTTTTAATTTTTATTTTCCTACCCACATACAAGATTTCCAGTGTTCCAATGGATGGCCTGTTAACCATCTGGAGGGAGAGTTAGACAGAATATTGTTTTGTGTTTCAGTTAAACATCAGAGAAGGGCTGTATAGGGTTATATTTAAGGACATGTTTTCTTAAGCCAGACTGCCTGGTTCAAATCCTGGCTCTACTGCTTGTCAGCTGTGTGATCTCAGGCAAGTTACTTAACCTCTCTGTGCTCCAGTACCCTCATCTGTAAAATTATTAACCCTCTCTGTCGTCATCTGGAAAAAGAAAATAATAATATGCCCACTTTACTGAGTACTTATAAGGAATAAACGAGCTAAGGCACGTGAAGTGTTTTAGCACAATGCCTAGCACTCATTAAATGCCCACATTAGTTCAGAAGCACTAAATTACCATAACCTGCAGTCAATTGTGTTGGGCATCTAAGATAGAAATCCCACATCTGAAGGTTTTCTTTTCTTTTGTTTTTTAATAAACTTATTTATTTTATTTATTTATTTTTGGCTGCGTTGTGTCTTCGTTGCTGCGTGAGGGCTTTCTCTAGTTGCGGTGAACAGGGCCTACTCTTTGTTGCGGTGCGTGGGCTTCTCATTGCAGTGGCTTCTCTTGTTGCGGAGCACAGGCTCTAGGCACGTGGGCTTCAGGAGTTGTGCTACATGGGCTCAGTAGTTGCGGCTTGTAGGCTCTAGAGAGCTGGCTCAGTAGTTGTAGTGCATGGGTTTAGCTGCTCCGCAGCATGTGGGATCTTCCGGGACACGGATCGAACCTGTGTCCCCTGCAGTGGCAGGTGGCTTCTTAACCACCGCACCACCAGGGAAGCCCCAGGTTTTCTCATTAACTATTTAATAAACTAAAGTCTTTTCTATAATACATTCAGTAATGTCAAATGTGCTACATTTAGTTTGTATAACAGAGGAAAAAGAAAAGAAAAACAGAGAAAAAAAGAAAAGGGAAAAAAAGCAAATCACATTCTTTGAAGAATGCTAGTCAAATAGATTCCTAACAAATACACAAGAAAAACGCTTGGTTTTATTATAAAGGAGGAAGTTTTAGGGTACAGAAAATAAATATAAGGCCATCCTTTTATTCACTGGAATATGCCAATGTCATATCTATTAAAATGCAATAAACCTTGACTCAATAAACATAAGAGAAACCTAGAAAAATAAATCATCACTCATGCCTCACTACATTTCCTTATGAATTGTAAAGAGAAATGGAAATTTACAACCCTGCTGACAATACTCTCCATGCACAAAACAGTATAATGGTTTCTTTTTTTTTAACAAGTAAGAGCAAATAGGGACACTGCTCCATCTATTCACAATGTTCGCAACTAAAGGCTTTTTCAGTCATTTTGCTGAGACTTGCTCTTTATTCAAGGAGAGTTACATATTTAGCTTTAAAACATCTGGACTCACATGGGAATTTGGAGAATGCTGAGGCTACAAGAATTCTGTGTGCTTTGTACTGGTCCTTATTCTTTATAGTTTGCTTTTGTTTTGTTTTTATTTTGGCTCTAAGCAAATCTAAACATTTTTACTTCATTCTATGAGACAGAAACCAATTTAAAATCAAATATCCATATTTCAGACTCTAACAGTTCATAGCCAGAATGAATATTTATCATTATTTTACGATAATTCTTTACTGCCTTCATGAAGGTGAATTAGAAAACAAAGAATCTATGTTAAATTGTAAAGAAAGAGATAAAAATTTTTTAATTGAATTTTTTTTTTACTAGGTGAATAACTTACTGTTTATTCTTCAGAGCAAATATTTGGTTCCCCAGTCTTACCCAGAGGTGCAGATAATCACAAGTGATGTTTTATAAACCACAAAAAATAAACCAATAACCACATTTACATGCACTTAACACCAACACAATCTGTCATACATCAATACTCATTATATTTGATATATATAAAAATATTAACGATATTTTAAATGTTTTCTATAAAAGTATTAACAGCCTATGTATTATTTCACACATTCAATCCAGCATTTATCCCAGTGCCTGCATCTCTGAGGGTACACAATGCAGTCTCCACGTCCACAGAGGTGGGACAGATGACATGTATGTGAAAATTGCTTCTAACAGGCCCAAGTCCTGATGGAATCCAACAAAGGACAACAGCATTTCATTTACTAATTTTGACAATTAATACATAACTCACAAAATTCAAAGAATCTGGACTAAATCTTCATAGATGGGACCCTCACCTGCTGTATATGCAGAAGCTGATGTCATCGTCTTCCTGAAGGGCGTGACAGTAGCTGCTTTTTCAGCCTCCAGCTCAGCCACTGTCCTCTGTTTTACTGGGGCACCTTGAGGAATATTTTTCGGTGTGGGAGCAGGGAAGATCACTTCGCCATCCTAACAGAAATCAGAAAAATAGTACTTTTTAAAGTCAATCCAGCATTCAGTCAATCCAGTGTTGGGGAAAAACTCTTCTTTGAAAAGTAATTTTAAATAAATATAGAAATTCACGTAATTTATAATATCACTTTATATAAATATATATCACACATGTATATAAATAATGTCTGTGTCATGCATACACACATAGATGTACAATTAGTACGTGTACAGAACATATAAGGAAGAATACAGAACAAACTTAAAAGCAGATAGGCGGGGGAGGGGGAATATTTAATTTTTACTTTATTCAATTCTGGGTTTTTTGTGTTTTTTTGTTTCTGTGTATCAAAAGCAATGCATATTTTAGGTGAGTCACACATGTATATAAATCTTGCAATATTTTTCTTTAAACTGTTCTACATTTTTAAACAATTTTTATTGGCATAAACCCAACACATCGATACTTTATTAGAATATATCCCAATTCCAAAATAGGATCGTTCTGTAAACAAAAATCCTAAAACAAATATATAATGAAAACACAGGAGAAACAGATCTCTTCACTTACCTTCATCACTACAGTTCCTCTAATGACGTGACCCATTGTACCAAAGTCAAAGTCATCTTTCACTTCAAAATAAAAATTGTCTTTGTCAGAGCTGATGGCCTTCAGGAGTTTGGTGATGTTGTTGGAATACAGGGTGCTGGCCTGAGTGGCCATTCGGCTGGGAAGGTCTGTGTAGCCTATGTGAGTAATCCCCTAAACAAACAAAAATACAGTCAGAAAGGTCTGTTACTAAATGCCCATATTCTTTCTAGGACAGTTCTCAGTCAAGGCTAAGTTCTGAAATTACAAATCTTTATAAATATACACACACACTCACAAATACATATTTCAAAAGGAGCTTTAGGGCTTCCCTGGTGGCGCAGTGGCTGAGAGTCCGCCTGCCGATGCAGGGGACATGGGTTCGTGCCCCGGTCCGGGAAGATCCCACATGCCGCGGAGCGGCTGGGCCCGTGAGCCATGGCCGCTGAGCCTGCGCGTCCGGAGCCTGTGCTCCGCAACGGGAGAGGCCACAACAGTGAGAGGCCCGCGCACCACAAAAAAAAAAGGAGCTTTAAATGTGACTGTTTTTAAGTTTAGAAAATTTCAGGCCTCAGTTTCTCTAAATATTTAAAGCAATAAACACCCTCTCACAAATCAATAAAGATATAGGAACAGGTTCATAGATAGAGGAAGCTTTGTGCTGTACCTTATGAACATAAAGTTCTCCTGGCTTGGTGGTTTCAAAGTTTCCGCCAGCCTCAGCAGCTAAATCCACAACAACTGAACCTTCCTTCATGGACTCGATCATTTCTTTACTAAACAAAACGGGAGCTTTTTTACCTAATAAAACCAAAGAAAAGAGTACAAATTACATGGTAATTTCTTAAAACTTTATATTCTAATTATTACAGTAGTCTCTGGGTACCCAGGAATTTAACATCTGAATATATAACTCTTTCAAAGAGACCCCCTAAAGTTCATAACACAGGTGAGACTGGTCAGTCTCCTAAGGAAGAAATAGGATGAGTGTGAGCTGCAAAGCCAGTGGGTGGGAGGGAGCCGCTTAGCCAGAGAGCAAGCCTTGTCATTTGCAAAGCATGGAAATTTCAGCTAGCACTGCTCTTCCCAACTGGTTTACAGCCTGTACCACTCATGAAGAGATCAACATTTTGCCTGTTTCTTTAAAAATGCATAATAAATAAGCTAGTAAGGAAACTATGTGCACCCAAATTGGACGATTCATAAAGATCACGAATGTCAAGGGAACATTCAACAGTAATCTATGAATGACAAAATAGAGTATTTCCAATCATCTTAACCAATGGCACCAGATTTTCCCACATGCTATATTAATCTACCTTAATTTAACACAGGATAACTTCGAGGAGAGACAGGGAAGTACCATGAAATGGAAACAGTAGGATACCACAACTCCAAACAATCTTAGGAACCACTCATACGTTTTTATTCCCACTCAACAACTATGTATTCTGCACCTCTGGTGAGTCGAGCTCCATGCCTGGTGCTGGGAGTGTACTGGTAGATAAACAGAAAAGATCCCTGTTCTCATGGAGCCTGCCCCTCATGAGATATTTCACATCTTATAATAAATCGTTTACTCATTCTTTCATAGAGGATAAAGCACCAAACATAAGGATTTTTCAAGCTAACATAAATTAATATGTTCAACAGGGGTCCACACTGTGGGTATAATACCTCGTTCAAGTTTCATAAAACAGTGTAAATATCTAAGCCAAAAGAGAAAGGAAATAAACTTGCGAGACTGGCCACAGGAAAGCAGAGAATTAATAGCCTAATGATCTTTTTTTTCCTTCTTTCGAAAGTTTTCAACTCTGTGTCTACAGAATTTTAGTAAAAGCACTGTCAGTTTTATAAATGGAAATCAACTCAAAGTAAAATTTGCATGATAAAAATCTGCTTTTCAATCTACTTGACTGGAATATATGCGATTCAAAAAAGAAAAATAACCTTTTTTTTGTAGTACGTGTGAAAGACAAAGTTGTAAAGATACGTGTGGGTGTACCTCCTTTCTCAATGCGAACCTTATACTTCCAAGATCAAGCCCAACTCCTAAGCCTCCTATTACCCAAGGCCTTTCTCCCCGGGCTGAAGCACTCCTCTTAGCATTTCTCCTCACTACTGCCCCACTGGACCTTCTGCTCCAGCCACAATGGTTTGTTAGAGAAGCTCTGGTTCTCTCTTCTGAGTCTCCATGAAAAAGAGCAAGAATGAGGAGATCTTTTCCCAAAGACAACACACCCTTTGGTCCTGGTAGTTTCGCCACTTCTCAAAATTCTCTGGAATTACGTATTCCTTTCCTCTACCCTCCCCCACTGTAGTCCACTAAAGGTATCTTGAATACTTAAACATTACTCGAGCATGAGAATTTGGGGATGCAAACAACAGCATCTGAGGACTCGTCCCAAACTAAAGGTCATGCTGACCAGCACTGCAGTGATGTAAAGCTCTGGATGACGTGGCTGCATCTACATAAAGTGGCGACTTTAAACGGCTAACCTGTACTTTGCAGGTATTTACTGTCGTCACCACCCACCCCCAGCCCTTGTCCAGAGCCCCTTCGTTATTAACCAGACTCTCGTTTGCCACAGCCTTTCCTCCCACCTTACTTGGACCCTCCAGTCTTAGGTCGACGTGCCTTAAGCTACTCTTCTGGCTAGAACCAAGTTGGATCCAGGCGCAACCCCTTTGAATTCTAACCACACCAACTTTACGACCATCGACCTCACAAATTGGATTTGGCATCTAACTAATTTCTCCCGCCCTAGACATTCTGGATTCCTTCTTCCTTCTGAGATATCTATAGCTACAGATCAGACCCTGCATCTGTAATGCTGCCCACTTTATAAGACGTCAAGTAGCCAAAACCATTTAGGCTCCCTAGAAAACATCTGATGTACCTACCACCTATTTGTCTTCTTTGATTTTACTTATTCAACCTTCACAAAACAATTTTGCAGTGGCTGACACAACACACACACACACACACACACACACATGTGTGTCATAACAGAGGTAACAGGTGTTCCGTCCATATTATCACTCGGAAATTCAACCGCTTTTGAAAGGATAGCATTTTCTTTCACGTAACAGTATTTTACTTAGTACATAGACAAATAACTGGAAGGTAAGTTAAAAGAATAGACTTAAATTACAGATGAATGTTTAAAAGACATGGAATTATTACAAGTAAAAGCACACAACGGAACAGTATGTATAGGATGTTCCCATTCAGTAAAAAAAAATTTACATATACATATGTATGAATGTTTCAAGAATGTGTGTGTGTGTGTGTGTGTGTGTATAGATACATACACACACACACACAAAATATTACATATACTATATAGTTCCTAGCAAATTCTATAGAGTATAATGTTTAACAATATCAGGACGTCTTTGAGTAGTAAGACTAAGAATAATTTATTTCCTTCTTTGTGCTTTTTCTTATCTCCCAAGTGTTCTAGAAGAGCTTGTTTTCATGTTATACTTTCAAAAATTCAATAAGGGCTACAGGGAATACAATGATGAATATAACAGTGCAGCTGCCTTTAAGAACTCACATGTGGATTAACTTTTTGAAAATTCTGAAAAGTGCAGAAATGCAAATTAAAAACAGAAGAAGGGAAGAAAGGGAGCCAAAAGAGGAGCAGAGTAGCACAAAAAAGTTCCAAATGAGCAAATCCTCAAAAGATTAGGTCAAGGGAGGGAAAGACTGAGAAGGAAATTTCAAAGTACTATCCTACCCTGACGGCCTACTATGATAAAAATGTAATGTAAGGTAAGTGCGGCATCACAAAATGGAAGGAACAAAAGGAATAAGATGATTAGCTAGGTTTTGGGGGAAAAAACTCCCCAAACCTAATATCTTACTTCAAACTGAACTCTGAACTCTATAGGTCAGAATTAATTATAAAAGAAGGGCTTCCGTGGTGGCGCAGTGGTTGAGAGTCCGCCTGCCGATGCAGGGGACACGGGTTCGTGCCCCGGTCCGGGAGGATCCCACATGCCGCGGAGCAGCTGGGCCCGTGAGCTATGGCCGCTGAGCCTGCGCGTCCGGAGCCTGTGCTCCGCAACGGGAGAGGCCACAGCGGTGAGAGGCCCGCGTACCGCAAAAAAAAAGAAAAGAAAAGAAAAAAAAGAAAAGAAAAAAATCAACCCATAAAGAAAAGAAAAAAAGGAAACACTTGGTGAATATCTCTCCTGTCTTTGGATTGAAAAGTACTTCCTAAATTTACAGCAATGGGAAAAATTACAAAGGAAAATGTCAAAAGGCTTAAATATGAAAAAGGTATGTATTACTATCCTCAAAAAAAATAAACATGACAAAAAATTAATACAATAAAAATCTCACAGAAATTTAAATAAAACCAAAACACTAAGATCCTAATTGATAAATAAACAGCAAATACAAATGGCCAATTCAAAGAGAATGGTAACAACCAAATGAAGAAAGTTCACCCTCAGTAAGACTAAAAGAAATGTGAGTACAAAGAGTGAGATACATTTTTGCCCTCAAACTGAAAGAGTCAACAAAATGCAAATACTTCTGAAATGAAACAATTAGCTGGAAAATCTACTAATGAGATTACGAACTGTATAATCTTTCAACAAAGCATAGTAGATCAAGGGTGTATCAACAGGCCAAAAATATTGATATTCATTCATCCAGTAATTCTACTTCTAAGGTTTGATTAATCCTGGGGAAATCAATGAAAGTACAGATACAAGAATAAGCAGAAAAAAAATGTTAGAACATTATTTTTAATTGACAAAAACTGGAAATAAATGAAAAGGCTAACTTTGGGAGAACAGTTACATTAAATACAGCACATTCAAACAAGAAAATTCCACAAACCATTAAAATATATTTGCAAAGAGTTCTTATTGACTTATTATGTTAAGGGAGAAAACTTATGATATAATAATATTAAGTGGAGAAAGTAAGAAAGATATTTTATCTTCATCTAACATGATAAAAATGCATGGAAAAAAGGCTGAAAGAAAATGGTAAAATGTTAAGAGTATTTTTCAGTGAGTAGAAGGATCACAAATGATCTTTATTTTCTACTTTGTACTTTCTGCATTTCCAACAAGTCATACTATTTTTATAAACAGATAAAGCATAAAGTTTTAAAGTTTCCCCGTTTAAGCTGAGGACAGAGATTAAAGAGTTGCACTAGAAGAATTAAAATAACTTAGAAATGCCCTTAACCAGTCTGTTAACTTACCAATTGAAAACACTGCACTCAAAATCCTCTGCCCTCCCTGCTACAGCAAAGGAAGCTATACAGTTAGGACAGCCTTTCAAAGAGTGAATCCAAACACTTATACAGGCAGACAGAAACATAACTAAGGATGGATAATAGACAGGAAGATGTGCACAGATTTTTTTATAATATGTAACATAGAAAAGAATATATCCAATGTTTAATTAGAGATGTCCCATATAGAGATGTCCCATAATTACCCCAGTGACAGCCCTGTGCAGATCCTAGACACAAGGATAAAAGATCCAATGAGCATATCAGGTGTTTCAAGACAGGACTGTAGAAGGCAGAAGAGTTAATAAAAGAAGGCAGATAAGAGGTATTTTTTTAGAGGCACAATTGGGCTTTCCCCTTTTGACTGCTCATTTCTGTTAATTTTATCATTTATCTGCAAAAGATGAGATACACAAAAAGACCAAGACTGTTACATCTCTTCAAATCACCCTCCCCCAAAAATCACAGATTGAAAAAATTAACAAGGAGAAAAAAATTTTTTTAATATTTTTCCTGGCACAATACAAACTGTGGGTGAAAGATGTTCAACTTCATGAAATATTTCTTGGTTCCTTATGGTTCATGGACATTAAATTCCCGGTAAGATTACTCAGTTCCCTCCCAGTTGGGAGTTTATTTCCATACTTTTGCCAAGACAATGGTAGGACAACATGCACTCACAGTCATCATTCAAGGATTCATCCATTCATTGACTCAAGCAATAACTTAGTGCCTACCACGTGCAGGCTAGATGGGGAAGGAAAGCTTTACTTACAGCTCTAAGGTCTAATAGTTTAGGATTGAAAGAGGTTGCATTCAAAGATTAGTTGCATTCAAAGATTTATTAGGAGAATAGCTAAGATACTTATAGCACTCGTCTAAAAGTTTTAATTATAGTTTCCCAATTGGATGGCCATTATTTAGGGTGGGTAGAGGTGCCACAGATTAGTGTAAGGCATCCTTGAATCTCTGTGTGCACCCAGAACTGCCAATAGACAGAAAAAAACGCCTCACACATGTGCACTGTTTCTAGACGTATGTATGTATGGCTGTGATTCACACAAAGTTATTCTGAAATGTGACTGAATTCATAGGATCTTTTCATACTCATGGGTTTTCCCATTAAACGAATACTAAGATGCAGTTTTTAAAGTAGTAAATTCAAAGATTTCTAGAAAAAAATTACTTCTTTCTAAAAATAGCTTTAACAACTTTTCACTATGCAGCAAAAGAATATACCACTGGCCTCTCTACAACAGTAAATTAAAAAAAGAGAGATTTGGCTTAAACTAAATCTCAACAGCTAAAGATTTACTGGAAAGTTTTGCAATATATTATACCTCTCTGAATAAATCAGGCCTAACGTGATCATCTGAAATCAATAAATTCTCAGATTCTATCTTACTGGAAAAAGAATCAAGCCCTCACAAACAACTTTAATCACAAAAAAAAAAAAAGAAAGAAAGAAGGAAAAATTAATAGGAAACCACTAAAAATATTAAGAACAACAAGACACCAAGATGAAAAAGGCTTACCACAAAATTTTATAATAATTCCCAAGAGCATTTAGCATTATTTACTGGAATTATTCAATGGCATTTAATCAGATGGGGAAATTCCTAACTTCCTGGCCTGTAAGCCGTCAAATTAAGCAGGCTCAAGAAAAACTTTCTGGGCTTCCCTGGTGGTGCAGTTGCTAAGAATCTGCTTGCCAATTCAGGGAACACGGGTTCGAGCCCTGGTCCGGGAAGATCCCACGTGCCGCGGAGCAACCAAGCCTATGCACTACAACTACTGAGCCTGTGCTCTAGAGCCCGCGAGCCACAACTACTGAAGCTTGTACACTTAGAGCCCGTGCTCCACAGCAAGAGAAGCCACCGCAATGAGAAGCCTGCGCACTGCAACGCAGAGCAGCCCCCGCTCGCCGCAACTAGAGAAAGCCCGCAAGCAGCAACGAAGACCCAACGCAGCCAAAAATAAATAAATGAATTTATAAAAACAAAGAAAAAGAAAAACTTTCTGCTTTAACAAGAACATGGTATATTTAACAGTATAGTAATAAAGAGATTAATAATATAAATTATAGAGTATATGTCTCCAAATGAAAATAGATTTCTCATGAACAAGTACTATAAATAAAGGATAATTTTTAATGTAACACAATACTATATATTGACTACATGCAAAACAGAGCATGTAAAAATGTTCTGACCTTTAGTATTTATACAGTAAGAAATGTCATTCTAAGCATATAATTTTATACTGAGCGCTAGTGTTTATCCAGCATCCTCTTGTCACTACTTTGATTTCCATTTTCTCCACACAGTCCATGAGCTTCAGGAGAAATGACCTGAAACTACTCCAGAGGCAGGCCTCGCTGGCTTAAGGGTAATCTCAGCACCTACTGAAGACCAGTTCAGAAATCCAGGTGTAAGCTGAGGGGCATCTCATTGCCCTGCCTACATGGATTGGTTCAGAAGTGGGGATGTAACCCAGTCAAGGCCAATAAGAATGAGGGAAAGTGTGCTAAGGGATTGTGAAAAAGTAGTTCCCTTGCTCTTCAAGAGGGAGCCATGAGAACGGCTTGCCTTGCCCTCCGGATGTGTGCTGCGCACAGTGGAGGCCTGCCTCTGCTCCTGACCATGAAACCAACTCAGGGAGGGTGGAGCTAAAAGAGGACAAAGCGGTACAGCAGGGCCCCGACGCACACCTACCCAGCTATAACTGGCTTCCTTCACCTACGCAACCCAGCAAATCTCCTTTCTTGTTTAAGGCAGACTGTGTTGGAATTTCTGCTTCTGGCAGCCAAAGGCACCCTAACTGATACACACCAAAGGCTCTTCTGGAATAACAAAATCATAGATGGGGTTAAAATATTGAGTCTTTTTTTTTTTAACACATTCCTATTCTTTATGATAGTCTACTTCTTTTTTTCTTTCTTTCTTTCTTTCTTTATTTATGGTTGCGTTGGGTCTTGTTTGCTGCACGCGGGCTTTCTCTAGTTGCGGTGAGCAGAGGCTACTCTCCGTTGCGATGCGCGGGCTTCTCATTGCGGTGGCTTCTCTTGTTATGGAGCACGCGCTCTAGGCACGCGGGCTTCAGTAGTTGTGTCATGTGGGCTCAGTAGTTGTGGCTCATGGGCTCTAGAGCGCAGGCTCAGTAGTTGTAGCACACGGGCTTAGTTGCTCCACGGCATGTGGGATCTTCCCGGACCAGGGCTCGAACCTGTGTCCCCTGCATTGGCAGGAGGATTCTTAGCAATTGCACCACCAGGGAAGTCCAAAATATTGAGTCTTAAACTATAAAAATGTTACAGATAAGGACAAAAGGCTTTTTATACATATATGTACACAGATGAAAAAAAAGAGATAATTGGTTATGTAATAGATTGGATGTGGCAAAAAACTGCTGAACATTTGACCCACTGATCTAATAAGTCTCTGATTCTGCCAGCCCCGAGGTGCACAGAGCAACACACGGATACAATCCCTCTATCTCTGTTATCACTAGAGAGGCTACAGATAGCTCTGTTCATGAACATAAAGGGATTCTGACCCAAGCTTAACCAGTCAAGCTTTATATGTGAGTTCTATTCCTGGAACTAGATAAAAATTTTCTCTGCCTAATTAATTATTTGTATAAGGAACCAGAGAGAAAGCCAGGTGGCAAAAACTTGACTGTTACAAATTGGATGCCTTGAGATATTTCTAAATGTAATATGTAGGAAATATGATTAGTCAACAGCATGTTTTAGCAGATAAGAGAAATCCTTAAAGATCTATTTAAAGAAGAAGCCTAAAAACAAGCCGTTACCTAATAATTAAAGAACACATTTATAAAAATTTTTTGAGGATTACCTCAATAATTTACCTGCCATAGCTGCAAAATTCTGTATAGATAAAAATCAAAATCAGTCAAGGCTTTACCATGGCTTCATAAGCTATGGGAATTCTCAAAAAAAGGAAAACAACTTACCAAACCTAAATGGTAACATAAAAAGGAAACATATATATTATATATTATATATATATAAATATATAATACATTAAATAATATTCTTATATAAATTATAACATTCTTTGTTTTCCCTCCAATACATGTCTAGATGTACATTAGCTACCAATCCCTAAAAAATTAATGAATATTTATTATACATTTGTTTATAAAATAATTAGGAGGTTATTTTTTAAAAGAGAAATAATGCTGTTTATTTCATTTTCCATGTCAGAAAACTTAGGTCAGGGGACTTCCCTGGTGGTGCAGTGGTTAAGAATCCACCTGCCAATGCGGAAGACATGGGTTCGATCCCTGGTCCAGGAAGATCCCACATGCCAAGAAGCAACTAAGCCCGTGCGCCACAATGACTGAGCCTGCACTCTAGAGCCCGCGAATCACAACTACTGAGCCCGTGTGCCACAACTACTGAAGCCCACACGCCTAGAGCCTGTGCTCTGCAACAAGAGAAGCCACCTCAATGAGAACACGTGCACCGCAGCGAAGCGTAGCCCCCGCTCACCGCAACTAGAGAAAGCCCACGCGCAGCAAGGAACACCCAACGCAGCCAAAAATAAATAAAATTTAAAAAAAAAAAAAAAACTTAGGTCAGAATGAGATTGACGGAAAAGCCTTAATGAAATGGGTACCTTCAGAAAAGTCAGATAAAAAGCAAGTTAAGCCATGGTTTTCCACAGTGAAATCCATGCTAGATTGCCATCTAATGGCAATGCTTTTGTAACTTCATGAGTATGTCCATAAGCCTGATGATTTCAGAGAACATCTTTGACATGCCACATAATGCTCAAGAATGTCTGGACTTTCTATTGCAACAGTCAGTAAGCTTTCCAGTCTGGATACCATTTGCAAGACCAAGCATCACCAATGGAAGAAAGGTGATTATGCTAATGCTCTACGTGCCAGGCCCTACACTGGGCTTTTTTCTTCATGTAGTTCTCAAAACAACTCTGCAAGATAAAAAGGTTTACTTCCTTTTCAGAAATGAGGAATCTGAGGTTCAGAGAGCCACAGCTGTTAAGCAGTGGAACTGGAATTTGAATCTACTCTATCTGGTTCTAAATCCATGATCTGATTGCCAATGAATGGATTAAACATAAGCAGATAAAATTAAAAACTGGGGAAGAGGAAAGAAGCTTTTAGTTCCTCACCAAAATCCACATTTGTTATGGGCTGAATTGTGTCCCCAGAAAAATTCACATGTTGAAACCCTAACCCCCGGTAACTCAGAAGACGACTATATTTAGAGACAGAGTCTTTAAAGAGATGATTACATTAAATGAGGCCATCAGGGTGGGCCCTAATCCAATCTGACTGGTATCCTTAAAAACAAGAGAAAATGTGGACACAAAAAAGACACCAAGACCATGTGAGGACACAGCAAGAAGAGGCCCTCTACAAGCCCAGGAGAGGAGCCTCAAAAGAAACCTTGATCTTGGACTTCTAGGCTCCAGACTGTGAGAAAATAAATTTCTGTCGTTTAAGCTCCCCAGTCTGTGAGATCTTGTTACGGTACCCTTAGCAAACTAATACAATGTTCTCTTATTCCTGGGGGCACAGTTAGACAACCATTCCCAGCCTCCTTCGTAGTTAGGTTTGGCCATGTGACTAGGTCTTTAGCAGAAGAAATGTAAGCAGGGGTGGCGTACGCCACTTCTGGGCATCCCATGCACACTCCTCCTTGGCCCTTTACTTCTAGCTGGCTGGAACAGAGACAGTGCCCTGAGCGACCTTCACGGCCTCATAACGATGATGACAACATTGCTGTACCTGAATCCCCAGAGGACCACCTGAAGGAGAGCTGCCCTCCAATGTGTCAACCACCTATTACTGTTAACTGAGCAAGAAGTGACTTTCTATAATGTCTGAGCTTTGGGGTGAATTTGTTTTAGCAGCTAGACCATCCTAACTAATACTGAGGCATAAGAAAGTATAGAGAAAGTGGAAATAAGGAAGAACAGAAATGCCCATGGTGGAAAGTGCTGGTTATAGCTGTAACTCTATCTATCGGGTGCTGTTTCACCAGAGACGGGACAGCCTCAGCTTCCCAATCCTTTTCAACTCAGGGACTGCCACAGAGGGAAGCACAGGGCTTTCCAATCTTGCAACATACTTTGGGAGAAATAGCAGACCAAACCAGAAGATAATTCTGGGCCATAAATCTTCCTACCAGGGCATCTGTTAAATTTGGCCCAGTCACTCACTAAATGTGCTCAAACACACTCTAAATAGTCAAGATTGATAAATGACGATGGAAAACTCCACAGTCTTGGCATCTTCCTCTTAAGGACAAGTTGCCCTGCCTCTGTTGAAAGCTACCAAGACGTGTATAGACAGCCTGTGGTTACCAACCCTTGATGTTGCAACATTTAAGTATTTTTCTCTGTCCTTCCAAATTCTCAAAACAAATGAAACTCTGTACAAGAAATATTACAAAATTCCATACAATCATACAATGCATTTAAAGGAGGAGAGGATGGTAGATGAATCAGATTAGTCAGTAAATGCTTTAGCACCCTCTACTGGCCACTTGTTACATCCAGTCAGTTCCCAGCTCATCAACTACCTTTCAACGGTCTAATGGTGGCTACAGCAAAAGCCACCCCATCCTTCCTTCAAAGCCACCTGCAACAGCTGAGCCAGAAGCCACCGCCACAAAAGGAAAGGATGAATCCTGAAGTGCTCTCCTGCCACCACCTGTCCATGAGTCCTACTGTCGCTGGCAGATTTCAAACACCACCTGTGGCCCCTGCCTTGTCTGATCTGCAACCACCTCCAG
This sequence comes from Grampus griseus, assembly GCF_964374135.1. Lineage (NCBI taxonomy): Eukaryota > Metazoa > Chordata > Mammalia > Artiodactyla > Delphinidae > Grampus > Grampus griseus. The sequence continues at coordinate 35,891,763 of NC_139019.1, read as the reverse complement.
TAACCAACCCCAGCCTCATTTCCACACACACACACAGATTCTTCCAGGGGCTGAGCCCACGTCACTCTCCCGCTGTCTGCTTCATCTAGCCAGCTCCGGTGGGATGGGGATGTCTGGAGAGAAGAGCTCACCCACTGGGTATCACATGGGTAAACAGAGGACAAAAAGAAGAGCCTGAAAGGCACGTTTTCCCCCACAAGCTCACAGATATGCTGCCAATCAGCTTCCTGCCCCTGGGTGTATATTAGCCAGATTGGGGGAAGGGGGTGCCAGAGGAGGACTTCTCCTTTCCCAGAACCTCATGACAAAGCAGCTTCTCCTAATTTTCCACGGTCCCCTAGAGAAAGCAAGGCTCCTTTAGGAGGATCGAACACAAGTAACGCGAACCCTGTAAGTTCTCATTATCTGGCCCACTTTCTTTTAGAAAGGGAAAAAAATTAGAGTCAGCATGGTATTCATTATTCACTAACAGGAGCAAAGGACAGGAGAGGAGATAGGAATATAAAAGGTAGAGAGTTTCTTCACTCCCAAATCTTGCTAGATCAAGCTACTGTTTACTGTTTATTACTGATTAATAAATGCTGGCTGGTTTGACATCAAGCATCTATTCTTTAGAAGAGGATGTTGTAAAGGACTAAAAAGTAATTCCTGCCATCAAAGAGCTCATGATTTGATTGCAAAGACCAAACAAGTCAAAAGAAGTAATTACAAAGTAACAAAGCACCATAACCTTTAGTAAAAAATATATACGGGAAATTCCATAAATATATATACACACACACAAAGTCCCCCTCTCTTTCTCATGTATAAAAAAATGATCATCAGGGCTTCCCTGGTGGCGCAGTGGTGGAGGGTCCGCCTGCTGATGCGGGGGACGCGGGTTCGTGCCCCCGTCCGGGGGGATCCCGCATGCCGCGGAGCGGCTGGGCCCGTGGGCCATGGTCGCTGGGCCTGCGCATCCGGAGCCTGTGCTCCGCAACGGGAGAGGCCACAGCGGTGAGAGGCCCGCATACCAAAAAAAAAAAAAAAATGATCATCAAAATATTAATAATGGGACTTCCCTGGTGGTGCAGTGGTTAAGAATCTGCCTGCCAATGCAGGGGACACGGGTTCGGGCCCTGGTCCGGGAAGATCCCACATGCTGCAGAGCAACTAAGCCTGTGCAACACAACTACTAAGCCTGTGCTCTGGAGCCCACAAGTCATAACTACTGAAGCCTGCGCGCCTAGAGCCCGTATTCCGCAATAAGAGAAGCCACCACAATGAGAAGCCTGCGTACCACAACGAAGAGTAACCCCAGCTTGCGGCAGCTAGAGAAAGCCGACGCGCAGCAAGGAAGACCCAACACAGCCAAAGATAAATAAATAAAATTTAAAAAATAATAAATAAATTTTTTAAAATATATATTAATAATGGTCACTCTGGTAGAACTTCCAATCTGTACTTTTTCTTTCATATTTTTCAGTGCTGTTTGGATTTCCTACAATAGAAATGTAGTATCTTAACAAAGAGAACAGAAGTAAATTAAAAAACAATTATCAAGGGTGTAAACAAAGCAAACTGCTTACAAATATAATACTGTACACAGAATATGATCTATGAACATAGATAAAAATACACAGAAGACTGGAAGAAAATATACAAATTATTAATGACCGTGTTTGTCCAGGGGCCACAGTGATTTTGTCTTTTCTGCCTTTCATGTGCTTTCTCATTCTCTAGAAAGTAAATCAATCTTTACTTAAAGAAATGCAAACGTTAAACAATTATTCACCCTCATTTTAAAGTATCATTAGTAAAAGTGCTTTATCGATAACCACTGATGTAATGACACACCTGGAATAAGTGCTGTGCTGATAAGGATATCCACCTCTTTGCACTGCTGAGCAAATAGCTTCATTTCAGCCTCAATGAACTCTTTGGACATCTCCTTTGCATATCCTCCTTGGCCCTCACCAGATTCCTTCAAGTCCACCTCTAAGGGCTCAGCACCCAGAGACTTGAACTGCTCCAAAGCTGCGGCCCTGGTGATTATTGAAGGGAAAGCAGTGGTCATTTCAGGTCCTTAATACAGAAATCAAGATCATCATTTACATACACATTTTTAAGGAAGCTCTATGTATTCAAAAGTAGAAACTTTCTTTTGAGGTCTCTGACCAGACCGTTTGAATTTTTTTCTAAAGGCAGGTAACACCCTTATGATAATACCTTTTTCTGGGGAAAAAAAAAAAAAACTATAGGAAATTCCAACTCTTACTTAGTTAAGTTACAAAAGGAATTTCACTACTGCCAACTCCAGTCATCAGTTAGTAGAGTTTCTTGACAGTAGTCCCACTGTTGATGATGTGAGATCTGACCTACGTTCAGATTTGACATCATTCAAATCACTCAAGTTGAGGTCTTCACTTGTAAATGTTCTGACTTATGGGGACTTTTCCCATATAAACGACTCTTTTATTTAGAAATATTGTTACAAAGTGATTTTTGCCCCTAGTCCTCATTAAATCGTGTTTGAGAAAAGTGATCTATAAATGGCATAAATGGCAAAATGTGACGAGCCAACACATTTAACTTATGTAAAAATACATTCAGTTTAAAAATAAATAAATAAATGCTAGCCAAGTTCTGTGTACTAGTTGGGAAACCAGAGCCAACAAAGCTCTCAGCTCTGTGGCGGACAGTGTTTAACTCACCAACATCCATCCCACTACAGTGAATCCCAAACCTCCCTAACGACAACAATCGCTCCAGGCACTTGTTAAAAATTCAAATTCCCAGGCCCATTCCGAGACCCACTGAATTACAATCTCCAGCAGAGGGGCCAGGAGCTCTATTTTTAGCAAGAGCTGTAGGTAATTCTTGCCTTAACGGAAGTTTGGGAAACAGTGGACTGAGCCCATCAGTCCCCTGGCAACTGTCATGGTCGGGGAGCAGACACAGAGGTGGGATAATGAAGGCAGGGCAGAAAAGGTAAGGCATGGATGAACAAGAGCTTCTCTCCATTTCTGCTGACTTGAACAAGGAAGCTTGTATCCCAGATTGCCTGCGGAGGTCAATTTGTGACCACAGCGGGGATCAGCCAGAGCTGAGGACAGCAGAGAGGAGAGACAGAAGGAACCTGGTCCTGGATGGCACTGACCAGCGGCTGCCTCTAGTGTCAAAAGGGAGTCCTTTCCATGGATTTTCACTTCGGAGAGATAACACATTTTCTTACAGTTTAGGCCAATCTGAGTTGGTGTTACTCAAAGGGATACAGGTTTAAAAAGTTTTAGAAATGTCTACTATTTTATTTATTTATTTATTTATTTTTGGCTGTGTTGGGTCTTCATTGCTGCATGCGGGGTTTCTCTAGTTGTGGCGAGCGGGGGCTACTCTTCATTGCAGTGCGCGGGCTTCTCATTACCATGGCTTCTCTTGTTACGGAGCACGGGCTCTAGGCGTGCGGGCTTCAGTAGTTGCAGCACGCAGGCTCACTAGTTGCAGCATGCGGGCCCTAGAGCGTGCTGGCTTCAGTAGTTGTGGCACGTGGGCTCAGTAGTTGTGGCTTGCGGGCTCTAGAGCGCAGGCTCAGTAGTTGTGGCTCATGGGCTTAGTTGCTCCGCAGCATGTGGGATCTTCCCGGACACGGATCAAACCCGTGTCCCCTGCACTGGCAGGCGGACTCTTAACCACTGTGCCACCAGGGAAGCCCCAAGTCACTGTATTTCTATACAATGAATCTTGTGCAGCCATTAAATATATTTCCAGATAAGTAAAGAGCTTCATGACCTACTGCTAAGTTAAAAAAAAGTAAAAAAGTAAGTTAAATAGTACTATTAGTAAAATTACATTTTTAATTAATGTGTAGAAAAGGGAACATATATAGTAAAATGTTAATAGTTATCTCTAGCAGGGTTGTAGGGTATTTTATTTTCACTTTTTGTACTTTTTTATATTTTTCTGAATTGGGAGAATAAGCATTTTTACAATCAGAAAGAAAGTAAACTGGATAAGTTATTAAACTGATTTATATTTCTTTTAACATTATGTAAAATAGGGTTATTTATTCCTATTTCATATACTTACAATAAAGAACAAATAAAATAAAGCATAGAGCACAATGCCTGGAAGAGAGCAAGCATTTAGTACAGGTATCTGAAAACTAAAGCTCTTGACCGGCCAATTGTTTTTGCAAATAAAGCTTTTTGGAATACACACCAAAAAAGGAAAGTAAAGACTTTATAAACTTTGTAATAGAGACAATAGGCAATGAGTGGAATTTCCTAGTTATTGTCTGAAAGAATTTAGAAAATCACACCCATATAATATCGCTAGGCAATGAGTTGTCCTTAAGTTTTTAGGATGTTTAACTGAAAATAACACCATTCAGTTTTCCAACAAGAATTTATAATCAAGTGTGTTTTCCAATATATTTAGATTTCACATTTATAACATGATACTAACCCCCAGTCTCAAGATAGTGATTAGATTAACTAATGAGCTATAATTATAAGAAAAGCATTATATCCGGTCAGCCACATCTTTCTTCACTGTATACTTATCTTAATAAACTGTAAATAAAATTGAAGTTAAGCAACAGCTATATTCTAGCTGTCTACTCTCTACATAATCTAAACCAAAGACATCAACATAACTTTTATAAATTCTCAGTAGTTAACTCAACACTGAGTTTCACATCATCTCCAAGTCAAATATATACACTTCCACTTTAATAGTATTGTCCACTACAATGAAAACTTGAACAACCTACTTTTGCCAGATTTGGAGGGTCTTCAATAACTTCACATCTGCAAACATTAAAAATTAAAAGCTAGGACTAATGACATGCTTAACTGTGGCTATCCCTGGCTTGTGTCCTGGTTACTTCAGAAATGCCTTTTCTCATTTCAGCAAGACAGCATTTTATCAGCACATCACCCCTCTAAACTCCCGGTAAGCACTGTAAACCATATTCTATTGGAACAGTCTTTATTCTGAAATGTCATATTCTTTTTAACTTTGAATGGTTGCATTTCTTTTTCATCATTCTATATTCAAGATTAGCAATGGTATTTTTCCTCTACTGACTTCAACTGATAATAACTAACTACATGTTTCAACCTTAAAAAAGTATTGGAACACATAAACGATAACAATACTCAATAAGCACGTAATAAAAGCTAGTATCTTCTGAAATGAAGAACAATTTTAATTGAACTTCTCTTTAAAGAAATTCCAGGAAAATGATGATACGTCTGCTTTAAAGAAATATGCAATGAACATAATCAAGTACTTTCACCTGGCAGCTCTACTGCTGCCCAATCAGCTTTATCTGCTTCCGTCTGCTGGATGCCGAGCACATCCCTCACCCCCCCACCCCAGTCTGCTCTCCAAGATGTCTCCCATACTACTCCCCTTCTTCACACTCACAAACATCTTTGTTCATGCCCTACCTAGTGACTAAACACATTCTGAGCAGAAATAAAACACAGTAGAGCAACATGTTAGAAAGTCAAGATGCAGAGAACTCTGGTCCCATTGCTAATCTACATGAAAATACAAGACTGAGTGTGAGCGGTTCATTTGCAATTTTTAAAAATTATTTCTGCTGTACTGGGCCTGAGTCCTTAAATTTTTTTTTCCACTAAGTAATACATTTTCACTTTGAGTTAACTTTGAACAAATGGATACATTTTTAAATGAAAAGAGCTTACAGAGCAGTTTCAGCGTGCTACTTCAATTTGCAAAAGGAAAGCGTAACATCCACCTAAAACAAAATGTTTTTACCTTAACAGCAATCACTAGTAAAGCCCTCACCTTGTGTCAAATCCCCGAACAATCGCACCCATCGACTTTGCTGCACCTGCAGAGGCCAGCCCTGCCACACCGCCACCGACTATCAGAATCTAGGAAAGAAGGCAGAACCCATATGTTTTAAATAAAGTTCATGATCAACTGATTATGTAAAATCATCCGCTAGTAACTCTCAGGGCCGGGTACACAGTCAGCACGCAGTAATACAACAGGTGGTGCTGGTGGCGATGATCAGCCCTGAATAAATGTACTGTGTGGATAGGCTACTCTGTACCTGGACTGCCACTGTTTTTCAGGTTTTTTCTTTCTTAGTTGCAGCACACGGGATCTTCCTTGCGGCATGTGGAACCTTCTGTTGCGGCTCACAGGTTCTTTGTTGCAGCGCAGGGGTTTCTCTCTAGTTGTGGTGAGCAGGCTCCATATTTGCAGCACACGAGTTCTCTAGATGTGGCTCACCGGCTCAGTAGTTGCCGTGTGGGGTCTTAGCTGCCCCGCGGCATGTGGGATCTTAGTTCCCCAACCAGGGATCGAACCCCCAAGTCCCTTGCATTGGAAGGTGGATTCTTTTTTTTTTTTTGGAAGGTGGATTCTTAACCTGGACCACCAGGGAATTCCCCCGGACCACCACTGTTTTAAAAAGTTTTTTAAAGCTGATGGCAAAGGCCAAAAACTTCACTAAAACTAGTGTGACACTCAGCATCTCAGTGTAAAAGCTACATACAGCACCATCAGTGTTACGTATGTTAAAGACTGACAGGTTCTTTCCCACACTATCAAAGCTACTTCTACTAATACTATATATTACAGTATTCTAGCTCCCTCTCCCCTCTCAAATTTTAAGGTTTTCTATGTTCATAAAATATCAAAATAAGTTTCAAAGACGGGTACAACTTTGGTGAAACACCTACTCCTATTTTGAGCTTCTAAAAGGAACAGCAGGTGACCAACCACCTAATTTTGATCCACTTTCAATGAACTGCACCTGAAATCCGAAGCAATGTAACGAATCTCCCTAACCAAGGAAGGATCAGAGCCAAGAAAATCATAGAATTCCTAGAAACAAGAGTCTCTCCGCCTTCTAAGAAACAAACTAAGAACAATGTCATCTGGAATGGGCCTTCCAGAGAAAAGACCTATTATACTTCGCAGTCAAAAAAAAAAAAAAGCCACCCACAGAAACTGAGAAGTTTATAAATTCCCACCCACCCATCACGCCCACTTTTTCTGCCTCTTTAAGAAGACTAGGCTAGTGGAACTCTGCTCTGGTGACCCCTGGGCAGTGTCTCAGAGATTATGTGAATTGATCTTAATGGGAATGCTTTCTCTGGGGAGTCTACAAGAAAGGGGACAAAGAGGGACCAGAGGGAACAAGACGCTGCTGGGCTCCAAGGCACCAATCCCCACTCCACACACTGAAGCCCCACCACCACTAAAAAAAAAAAAAAAAATGAAATGAAAATAAGTAAAAGTCATAGGACTGGGCCAAGTTATCCTGAATCAAGAAATAACTTCAGGGGCTTCCCTGGTGGTGCGGTGGTTGAGAATCCGCCTGCCAATGCAGGGGACACGGGTTGGTGCCCCAGTCTGGGAAGATCCCACATGCCGCGGAGCGGCTGGGCCCATGAGCCATGGCCACGGAGCCTGCGTGTCCGGAGCCTGTGCTCCGCAACAGGAGAGGCCACAACGGTGAGAGGCCCACGTACCGCAAAAAAAAAAAAAAAGAAAAGAAAAAAAAACAAACAACCCAATTAAAAAATGGGCAGAAGATCTAAATAGACATTTCTCCAAAGAAGACATACAGATGGCCAACAGGCACATGAAAAGATGCTCAACATCACTAATTATTAGAGAAATGTAAATCAAAACTACAATGAGGGTGCTTCCCTGGTGGCACAGTGGTTGAGAGTCCACCTGCCGATCCAGGGGACACGGGTTCGTGCCCCGGTCCAGGAAGATCCGACATGCCGAGGAGCAGCTGGGCCCGTAAGCCATGGCCGCTGAGCCTGCGCGTCCGGAGCCTGTGCTCCGCAACGGGAGAGCCACAACAGGGAGAGGCCCGCGTACCGCAAAAAAAAAAAAAAAGAGAAGAAAAGAAATAACAAAAGACCCCATGATTTAAGACACAGAATCCATTCTTCAAAAAGGGAAGAGGGGCTGGAAATGGATTTAATGATCCATCATGCCTACGTTATGAAGCGCCATAAAAATCACAAAAGTACAGGGTTCCAGGAGGTTCCGGAAGCTTCCAGGAATGGTGTCCAAAGAGGGCATGGAAGCCCCACACCCCATCCCACGTACCTTTCCCTAGTCATCTCTCTCAACAGGATGTTCATCTGCATCCTTTATCATAGTCCTTCATAATAAACTGGTAAATAGGAAGTAAATTGTTTTCCTGAGTTCTGTGAGCACCTCTAGCAAATTAACTGAACCCAAGGCGGGTTGTGGGAACCTCTGACTTACAGCCAACCTGTCAGAAGCACAGGTGACAACCTAGACTTGTGACTGGCATCTGAAAGTGGGTGGGGACAGTCCTGTGGGCCTGAGTCCTTAACCTGTGAGATCTGATGCTATCTCCACGCAGATAGTTTCAGAATTAAGTGAAATTGTAGGGCACCCAGCTGGTGTCACAGAATTGCTTGGTGTGGGGAAAATCCCCACACATTTGGTGACTGGAAGTATCAGAAGTGAAGTGTTCTATATGAAAGTTAAGGAGAGACACAAGAGCAAGAGTGGAGTTTTTCCTAAACAATCCTAAATCAGACATTCCCTCATCTGCAAGAGGATCTGGGACTTCCCTGGTGGCACAGTGGTTAAGAATCCACCTGCCAGTGCAGGGGACACGGGTTCAAGCCCTGGCCCGGGAAGATCCCTCGTGCCGCGGAGCAACTAAGCCTGTGCGCCACAACTACTGAGCCTGAGCTTTAGAGCCTGCGAGCCACAACTACGGAGCTCACGTGCCACAACTACTGAAGCCCACGCGCCTAGAGCCGGTGCTCTGCAACAAGAGAAGCCACCACAATGAGAAGCCTGCGCACCGCAATGAAGAGTAGCCCCCACTTGCCACAACTAGAGAAAAGCCCGCGCACAGCAATGAAGACCCAACACAGCCATAAATAAATAAATAAATAAATATTTTTTAAAAAAAAAGAGGATCTGAACTCTATAACATGACCTAGAAGAAAGGCTCCACATCATCAGATCACTCTCCCTTGCTCACCACACTCGAAGACCAATGGCCTTCTTCACTCTCCTAGAAGCACTGAATTCTTTCCCATCACGGCACCTTTATGTGTGCTATTCCCTTGGCCTAGAATCCTGAACCCCACTTTCTTTCTTCCCATCCTTTAGGTCCCAACCAAATGTCAGAGGCGCCTTCCCCATCACCCTAACTACAGTAGCTTGCTCCTATGACTCACCACCATATCATGCTGTTCCTTTCTTTTATATCTAAAATGATACTCCATATGTGTTTGATGGTTTATTTATCTCCTCGCTGTGGTCCCTACTATGTGTAAATTTCTGTGGCAGGGATTTTTTGCCTTGTTCATGCCATATCCCCAGCTACTAGAACAGTGCCTGGCACATCAGAAGCCATCAACCGATTGATTTTAGCTCATTCTAGACATGTAAGAACACTCCATGTTTAAAGGAAACCCCAATAAAATATTATGCAAGCTACTTTTTTTTTTTTTTTTTTTTTGGCTGTGCTGCACAGCATGCAGGATCTTAGTTCCCCAACCATTGGACTGCCAGGGAAGTCCCTAAGCAATCTACCTTGATAAGTCCATCTATTGTCCAATTCTTCAATATCAGGGAAGTTTTTCTGACATGTAACTAAAATTCCTTAAGCTGCAATTTAAATTTTCAGTAAAGAGAGTCACTTTTCCACCTTTTAAAAGCTGACTGATTCTCCTTCCTTTACACCTCTTGTCTTCCGTTTCACTTTTTAATCCCTTATATTAACAGCTTTCCTCTCACCTTCCAGACAGATTCTAACCAAAACTGAGTAGTGGATTTGTGCATCAAAGCATTCAGCCACTTTAAGAACAGCAGCCAACTTCTGGCCACCATGAGGGTCAGACCTTTTCTTACGATCCCGAGAAAGAAGTCAGATGTAATCACTTTACGTATCACACCTCTGTGCTGTTTGCTCATACTCTCTTGTTAAGTTTTCTGGCCTCCACTTGAACCACGTGCCACCGTCTTCACCTGGTCTGTTTTTAAAGCCATGTATAACTAGATTTCTCAAAGCTGCTATTATCTTTTTTTCATTTTTTCTAGGAGATTTATTTTGTGTGAGAGCTCTGGGTTGATATAACAAAGTAATTAAGAGCAGGAAGCACCAAGTAAACCTGTACCCTACAGAGTATACTCTGCAGATAGATGACAACGTTTAAGGTCCTGTTTCCTATACTCTGCTGAAAGGCTTACACTATTATTTAGGGTCCGTGGCCTCGAAGGGTCACAGCATAATCGATTCTTTCACCTAGCCACCACCACCTCTCATCAACTGCTCTTCTCTGCTCTCAATATAGATTAAAGAAACTGCACCCTTTCCCCCTGCCAAACACCCTGATTATACCACCTACTATTTCCTGTCCTCTTGACCCAAAATTTGGCAAAAAGTGAGAAAACCAAGTCTTTCCTGAGCCCGTGTGTCACAATCATTGGGAAGTTGAGAATTTGCTGAATGTATTACGAGGCTTTTTAAACAATTACTAATAAACAAGTCATCCAAAATCCCTTTAAGAATTCAAGTTATAAAGTGAAAAACAGGAAAAAAAAAATTGAACTTCCAGAAATGTCAAAATTCATTGTTTTCAAGTAACCTTAAGTAGCTTTGAGGCTCTGCCATATATTTGTATATGACATGAACATCATAATTTGCAAACAAAAAAATTTTAAATAACTATTTAAAAACTACAATACCCTTGCCTAATTCATAGTATGAAGAAATATTAAAGTTTTACCTACCTTAGCTGGAGGAACTTTTCCAGCAGCTGTGATCTGACCAGTAAAAAAACGTCCAAAATGATTTGCTGCTAGTACAACAGCCTTGTAGCTTAAGAAAATAGAAAAATAAATGGATACATAATTCTATAAAATTAAAGAACTTAAGTTTATATAGGAGAAATTATTAAAGAATAAGAATAATAGCTAACATTTTTATAGTGACTACTATCTGTCAAGAACAGTTCTAAGTGCTGTATATATGCTTACTCCTAATCTTCACAACAATCCTATGGATAAGTATAACTATTATCTTCATTTTATAGGTGAGGAAACAGACACACAGAGGTAAAGAGACTTGACTGAGGTCTCTCAGCTAGTAAATGGCAGAGCCAGACGTCTGACCCTGGCATGTTGCCTACAGAGGCACACTCTTACCCGTGACGCTCTCTGACCTCTTTGTAATGAGCTCAGTTGGGATTAAAAAAAATGAAGGGAAGACAAGAAAATGCTAACAATGGTTTTCTTTGGCAGCTGGGGCTACAGATACTTCAAACTTTCTGTTTTACTTTATTGTTCAAATTTTCCTTGTTGACTGTGTAGTCTTTATATAATAGAGGAAAAAAATCTTTCAAATTAAAAAAAATGGATTGGCTATATGCTTGTACATAATAAAATTCCAACCTCACAACAAAAAACACTTCCCTTGATCTCTAATGGTTGAAACCATGGGATTTTGAGACAGAGTGACCTCAGTTCAAGTCCAAGTTCTATCACTAACTAGCTTTGTGACCTTGGGCAAATTTCTTTAGTTCTCTAATCCTTGGTTTTCTCATCTCTAAAATGGGAACAAAAAGAGTCTCTTAGTGTTGTGAGGACTAAATGAGATAATGCAGGTAAAGCCCTTATCATAAAACCTGTTACAGTAAGTGCTTGGTAAATATGTTTTTAGCTAAAGAAATGCTCTATGTATCAAAAACTAGTAATTTATACCACCTTTTCTTTAATAGGATATTTTTATTACACTAATTTCATTTCCTATTACATTAATTTCATTCTATTATTTTATACTTAAAAGGCACTTTTGCACACTCTCAGTAACACACAGTCTACCTTAACATTATGATACAAAGATTAATATCATAATGCAAATATTATAATGATAAGATCCACCTGCTAGTTGACAAAAAAACCCTTTCCCTGGTCATATTTTTGTAAAATAATACTTGATATAATAATTAATGCAAAAGCATGGAACAGTTACCACTATTACTTTAAGTTAAATAATATTAGAGCAGAAAAATATTTTAATGATTACATTATTTGTTAGTTTTGAATCCAACTGATAGAAATTTTCAGAGAGCAAAGATGATAAAGATTCAAAGTCCACTACAAGGAATTAATTTTGGAATTAACGTTTTAAAAGATTCAGTTGTTATACTGGAAAAAAACAAAAATGAGACTGATTACACAGGAAATGTACAAGAAAACGTTGATAGTGGGAAAAGGTGATAAAAGTGGGCCTGTTTTTGATGAAAGCAAAAAGGGTCAGAATGAACATCAGGGAACTAGAAGGAGGGTGTCTTCACGGTAGTACAGCTGTGTGTGTGAGTTAGATAATGATTTATCACACATTGTATGGGTAAATATACTAGGTGATTCATCTCAAACTATGCCTTTTGCATATACCAGCTCAGGACGTGAGGCAATGATTCTTTAAAGTGTGTCCCTGGATCCCCAAAAGTTCAAATTTCAGCCAACTCTGGGGCCATTGTGGCTGGGATGGAGAACAGGGAGAGAATGTTTCTAGACACCCTTCCATCCCTCAATTCAATGAAGGCCACTCTGTTCTTATTGGATTTGTTTATACTGCTTCATATTTCATTTCCTCAAAAGATTCTGCAGCAGAAAACCACTGATCTAGAGCTACTGGTGGGGATAACCTTTCACACATGTGCATTTCACATGACAAAAATCAGCAGCACCCTTAAAACTTTACGTTGTACATTTCCTATATAAAATTTTAAGTCCCATATTGCATAACTCTTCCAGAAACTAAAGAAATATGACAAAAGTTTATTTTGTCCCTTAGTGTTAATTCACATCACAAGAAATATCTTCAAACCAACCATTTGCCATATTACATAAGGACAACAAAATGTGTTGTTAACTTGTCCTTTTTGTTTGCTGCATCTCATTTATATCAAATGTGAACAAGTTGAAACCCAAAGTGGAATCTGTGGCACATTTGATATGCTACATCTAAGATATGAAACCTAAGAAAACTTTCAGTTCATGTGTTAGCTTTAAGAGTCTATTCAGGTTAGTCTTTTTTCATGCGCCATTTTATTTTTTAAACATTTTCATTTGTCGGTGCCTCATTCATATTAGCAAGTTGTCACTACTAATAGTTTTCATGCTTAAAATCTAATTCGACAAGCTTCTTAGATGAGCTGATTTCATAAGCATCATCTGACTTCCAGATTTTTCCCACTCTCCAGGCAGAGTCAGCAATACACTGTACTCACATAGTTATTCCTATCCCTGCCCCGTGGCAGGCATGGTTACTCAGTCAGAGCCACATTCCTCTGAGCTGATTGGGCCTTGGAATTCTTTTATACACAGTGGTCCAGGCAATCAATGGGGAATGAATTAGTGCTGGTGGGCGAATGAAATTTACTGCCATCTTGGCCACAGTTAGCCCTCAGTTATCAATATGGGTTTTGACACCAGATGCAACTTCCTCAAGCGCACGCATTTTCCCTATTCATTAAATATTTTATAAATTTACCTATGTAAAAGCTAATTAAAATGGTAAATCTACCAATATGTATATATTAGATTGAACCATATGAAACTGCTAATATCCAACCATTTGTGACCCTATGACAACAGCAATTTATGTTAACTAAACTTATTGTGGTAATAATTTCACTATATATATATAGCAAATCATTGTTTACACCTTAAACTTATACAATGTTCTATGCCAGTCATACTGTAATAAAACTGAGGAAAAAAACAGTAATTTCAACCTAATATATACAAAAATATACACATATGTACACACACACATGAAATACAGTGTATCCCTGTTAAAGTACAGATAAATTCCAAAGAACAAAATTTGGGACATTATGTATTCGGAAGTCAGAAGTACTTTCTTAGCATAGACTCAGAAGCCTTATAATTAGTAAACTAAAAATAAGACTTTCTACATTGCACCCTTTCCCTTTCTCATCCTTTATGACTAACAGTCTAAAAAGCAGTACTAGATCTATGTGAATTTTAAATCATTTGTTCTAAATCGTTATCACTACCCTTGCTATCGACTTCAGTAAAATATGAGTTTACTACATTAAGGTTTTTGGATAATTAGAAATTACTAACACTATGGTTTACTTACCATAGTTTTTCATGAAAACAGATATTAAGATATTGCATTTCATTAAAAAAAAAGTCATTTCCTTTGGTGGAAGGAAATACTACTTCCCTTCTCCCCATGAATATTAAAAAGTAGTGTACAATAGCATGCAAAGTGAAGAGCCATTTCCCACTGATGACTGTGAAACAATACAAGTCTTAAAAATAATTTAAGTGCACTCTCAGAAGGCTGCAATCTCCAACAATCATTACAAGTAAAATCATTGTGAGAGAGAAGAGCTACAGTGAGAGTGTTTCTATAGTACCATTGTGCTTTTGTTCGGCTGGAATGGAAAAGAATCAACCTACCCAGCAATGTTGGCCATGGAGCTTAGCGCATCGTATCCCTGAGCAATTGTGACTCTTGGAACCTGGTCCATCGCCAGAACTGTAGTTTTCCTTTTGGAAAGTTTATTTAGCAAGTCTGGATTTTGGGTTGGGTAAATAAAACTAATCAGTGTTCCCGATGTTTTTAAAAGGTCAGCTTCATGAACACCTAACGTTGGGTTAAGCATAGGGGCTCGCACCTAAGAAAAAAGTCATCACCAATTAAAAATGTAAATGCCTTTATAATATTTTTAAGTAAACAAAACAATTAAAATAATATGCCATGATTGAAATAACACTCCAGAAGTCATCTCTCAGCAATAAATTTCTGACTCAATTCCTAAACAAAATAAAGCACACAAAGATCTATGCCACCGATCATCTCACTGAACCTATGACCTGGTCCTGAGTAAGGAGCACACATACCTGGAAATAGTGTTGGGACAGGTTTGATAATGACAGGTAGAGCAGTAAAAAAATATGTAGGTTCTACAACAAACCTGTTCTCCCAAAATCTATTACTCTGGTAAAATTAAGACATATTAGAATAAACAGGCAGGAAGTTTTTGTTGTGTGTTCAAAGAATCAACTCTTGTTAATTTTGGCAAGCACAAACATTTGGAGTGGTGAGAAGTTAAGAACAACATAAACTAAAATATCCATGGTAATATGTATCAATTTATGTCACCTTAAAATTCCAGAAGAATATTTATAGATGAACACAACTCAAACTAGTAGCCTTACTGAATTGGGTTTAAGCAAAAAGCTACAATATATTCTGTTAAGTATCAGTCAATGAACACACACTGCACATGCTTGAAAGTTTCAAACGTCCACTTTTTCAAGCCAACTTTTTTAAAATTCCATTTAAAAAGGTGTTTTAAAATGTGTTTCACATCCCTGTTTAAAATCAATCTTAAAGTATATGATTTCATTAGCTCCCAATTTGCAGCAATAGTGCTTTTAGGCTAGTAAGCACAGAAAAAGAAAAACAACTCTGAGACTTATGTTTTAAAAGGAAACAGAAACACAAACACTGGGTCAATACTGTCATTTCACAGCATTTCATCTCAATTTACCTATGAGACACCTTTATCTGTTATTCCCATTTCAGTTGTTGATCTGGTGATGCATGTGATTTTAGGTTCTGGACTTTAATTAAGACTCTCTGACAAGGTCTATTTTTCCTCAGTGAGAATCTATAATATAGATTTAATAAAAATTAGGGGACAACTTTGAATTAATTCTCCTGGCCCCTATCAAATGCTCAGCTGAGACTGCTGACATCTGAGCGAGTTAAGCCACTAGAACATTTCCCTGAAGGTGCTTTTGGGTCTCTAGTTCCTCAGAATATTTATAGACTTGACTCAAAAAAGAGACCCTAAGATCAAGTAGTTTATTAGTACGAGTATAAGGTTACTTAAGTTTTTATATTATAGGATTTCTCAGTGCATGTAACATGCTCATACACATTGTGAATCCCTAAAAGGAACACAGAGCATTTCTAAAACTTATGTGCACCCTACTAATCCTTTTTTGTGGGACATCTCAAGGTTTTGGTCCCTATAACATACATTACAATGGGTTTTGGTCCCTATAACATACATTACAATGGGTTATACTCATTTTTCTATTTTCTCTAAGCTCTTTTATTATACCAAGTTACATTACCAAGTATCAGTATACCTAAACACTTAAAAACTTAAACTGAATTACTATTTATCTCCATATCATATTGTTATTAATTTTCTATAGAAGAAAAGTTTTGTGTCTCTGCAAAAAACATGATTTAAGACCCTATCAAGTTATTCAGTGGACTGTATGTAAAAAAAACGACGTGATTGAGTTCCCCTTAGAAATTAATGTAGGAAAAAAGCAGGTCTATCCTGAAAAAGCAAGCAGCTTATTTTAACCAGATAATCATGCTTATTTAATCCATACTTCCTTACTTGCCTTGGTTACAGAAGGCTTAGGATTTAAGTTAACGTTCAGATACAGTCTCTCTTTTCTCTACATGATTTTTTACTTAAGATTTTATTTGTAGAATTGCTTTTTTATTTGTAACATTGCTTTTTCCAGAATAGTCCTCCCTCTCTAGAAATAGTACCTACGTCAGTTAAATCACTATTCCTTCAAGGTATCAGAAGATCATTCTACATTCGGTCCCAGGAGGAGTTCCATGCCTCCTTTCCATTCTAGAAGCAGTTAAACACTCACCTGAGGGTATTGTGGACATATAGGAACCATGAACTGCAAATTTTCCCTAGGCAATAAGAAGGGCATTTCCACATAGCAAATGTAAAAAGGAAGATCACTTCTCCTTTTCTCATGGTTAAATATAGGTCACATTGCCTGATAAAAGTTCTACTGGAACATGAAGAATATTCACAACATGCAACCATTTCTTTGAGAAATAAAGCATCATTTGAAAGTATGGAAAACTATAAGCATAGAAGAGGTAATTTAATCTTTCTACAAGAAGATTTAGAAAAGTCAGCATGCCATAAATGGAAGGGGGAAAGGAATAATTACTTTGACCACCAAATCAGAAGCCAGCACTTCCTTCGCCCCTTGGATCTGGGCACCTGCTGCTCTGTAGTGATCATCTGAGAACTTGGAAGCTTCGCCAGCACCCGACTCCACAACAATATTAAAACCCTGCTTGACCAAGGCCTGAACGCCAGCAGGAGACAATGCCACTCGCTTCTCATTTTGGAAAATCTCTTTGGGGACCCCAATAGTCAGTTGCTTATATGGAATTCCTACAACAAAGACAAAAAAAAAAAAATTTGGTAAATACCAACACCAAAAGTCAGTGTTTTAATAATACCGTTCAGAAAGCAGAAATGGGCAGTCTGTTCAAAATATACTGCACATACAGGTTGCTGTTCAAAATGGTGTTCCTGATTCATACTCATAATTTTTTTTACTTTTTTTGATAAGATGACTAGAAATTTTTATATCCACTCTCCTGAAAACCCAAATATTTTATTTAACCAAATGGCTCTCTTCAAGGCCTATAACTAGCTTAGCTTATTCTTAGGGAAAAATACGTTGAAAGGCCACTCAACAGGCTAACCCCACTCATCTAACTAATCCTCTCAGGTTTATGGTCTCCTGGTCTTTACCTTTAAGGAAGACAGAAGTAATTAACTATTTTGAAAAACAATCCTACACTAGACACTTTGATGGCCTGCCACACCCAAAGTCCTTTTCTTGGCAATTTGGCCATAGGCAATTCCTCATAGATTTCCCAGTGTCGTATCTTAAGACCTTCCATTCTTGGCCACAACTGATTAGACCAGGGGTGGGCAGCTGGGTCAGAGATAACAATCTACAGGCCAGACCTAAGGAAAACCAGCAGCCCATGAGATGACTTATACAGGAACTCTGCCTGAGGACACTCCATGTTGGCCAATGACTATCCAACCCAATCAGGTTCTCTCAAAGGGAGTTTGGATGCAAGACCCACCAAAAAGGACAAAGAGAGTAGAAGGGTGCAGCAGCTATTCATAAACACAGCCATGAGATAATCAAAGGGAGGTCAGCAGCCACAACAGTAGAAACATCAGTAGTGGACATGCAGAGGAGTCATGGCTATGAAATCCAGAATAACATCCCACTTTTCCAAGAAGTAGATGAAGGGTTTCCCGGGCTCCCATACTTCCCAAGAATCCATAAAATAAAAATAAACCCTCATCACAAAATATAACATGATGTGATTGTGTTGCCTGCAACACAAAAGAACCTGTATAACACAGAGTTAAACTATTTATATATGGTTCAGACCAGACTTAGCTAAAGTAGACTAGTTTCTTCTGTTGTTTTACTCAATATATGGACACAAACAGACATTTTTTTTTAATGAAGAGCGTCTGCTTCTATATAAGTTTTACTAAAGTTTAGAAAACCCACTCTAGCAATCTAAACTCTGAATATATATAATAAAAAGATAAATCAAATTATCTCTACAGAGTAATTTATTGAGACCTTAGAGAGACTAAATCAACCTAAAATAGCTGCATTTGGACATACAGTCTTAGATCCCACACTGTTTAAGCAGTAATAATTGACAGTAGGCCAAAGGCAAACATATGCTGAATCTTGCTCTCTACTTAAAAGAAGAGGGAGGAAAATAATTGAAAGCTGGCAAATATCTTGAATTAATGTGCAAAATTAAATCACATAAACTAATCTGGAGTTCACTTATCTGACAACCTCAAATTATCTAGGTCCTACCAAAGACAAATGAAGTCGTATCAAAAGGATTTAGGATCCAACCTCAAAGGGCTTCCGCTGGCCAAATATGAGCCAATTTGAGCATCAAAAAGATAATTAATTGCAATGTAGTAAAACACATCTAAAGATGTTAAAATCCATGAGTTCAGGATAATAATAAATGTTTCAAAATCCAAAAAATAAATATTTCCTGGGCCTCCCTGGTGGTGCAGTGGTTGAGAGTCTGCCTGCCAATGCAGGGGACACGGGTTCGTGCCCCGGTCTGGGAAGATCCCACATGCCGCGGAGCGGCTGGGCCCGTGAGCCACGGCTGCTGGGCCTGCGCGTCCGGAGCCTGTGCTCCGCAACGGGAGAGGCCACAGCAGTGAGAGGCCCGCATACCTCAAAAAAATAAATAAATAAATAAATATTTTCTAAAATCTTCATTGGTCAACTCTGGAGAAAGTAAGGTGTGATAGGCAGAATCATGGTCTCCCAAATATATCCATGTCCTAATCCTCAGAATCCAATACATGGCAAAGGAGAATTAAGGTAGCAGATGGAATTAAGGTTGTTAATCAGCTGACCTTGAAACAGGGAGAATATCCTGGATTATTTGGGTGGGCCCAATGTAATCACATGGGTCCTTAAATGTGGAAGAAGGGAGCAGAAGAGTCAGAGTCAAAGAATAATTTGAAGATGCTATCCTGCTGGACTGGAAGGCAGAGGCAGAGGCCATGAGCCAAGGAGTGCAGGCAGTCCCCAGAGGCTGGAAAAGGCAAGGGCACAGATTCTCCCCTAGAGCCTCTGGAAGTGAGAACCATTTCAGACTTTGGCCTCCATAAGTGTAAAATAATGAATTTGTGTTATATGAAGGCAGTAAGTTTGTGATCATCTGTTACAGCAGAAGTAGAAAATGTATACATAAGAAAACCAGCTGATTAGCAAAACTAGTAAATAATGGAAAATAATCAAACATCTACCCACCCTTCCAGTACAATCTCAGAGTGACTAAATACAGTTGGCCCTCCGTATCCACGGATTCAACCAACCACAGATCAAAAATATTAAAAAGATTCCAGAAAGTTCTGAAAAGCAAAACTTGATTGTATTAGGCATTATGAGTAACCTAAGATGATTTCAAGTGTACAGGAGGATGTGTGGAGGTTATGTGCACATACTACACCATTTTATATAAGGGACTTGAGCATCTGCAGATTTTGGTATCCACGGGAAGTCCTGGAACCAATTCCCCATGGATACCAAGGGATGACGTAATACAGGGAAAGATTTTTTAATAGAAAAATTCTAACTAATAAATGAAGATAAAATGATAGAATATCACCATTTTAAAGCCCCTGATAAAAATCACGGATTTACTTAATGATCATCAAATGACTGCTACAGCATTTGAGTGAAAAACTGATGAGAACTTCACAATAGATGGATCACACTGACAGCATCTAAACTCACTGATGAATCTTCTTGATGTGCTACAACAGATAGTACACAACATCACCTATGAAGTACACTTGCCAAAAAAAGCAAACCTGGGTCTGATCAAGCCTCTAGCTCTAGCTAAATGTTACAGAAAATACAAGCGACAGAGAAACTGGTTAAATAATACCAAGGGAATTCAATAAGCTAAACCTAGATAGAATGTGAGAAATTCTACAGAACTAAATTCTTCAACAAATAAATTAAAAAGAAAACAGAGGAGAGGAACATACAGACCAAAAGAGACCTAAGAGACAAGCAAGCAAATACAACACACGGACCCTGTTCGGATCACCATTTGAACAAAGCAACTGTTAAAAAAAAAAAAAGAAAAGAAAAGAAAAAATTGAGAAAATATGAATACTGACTGAAATTACTTTTCATGCTTTTCAATGTGGTAATGAAAGTGTGGTTATATTACGGAATAAATAGGACCCTCATCTTTTAGAGGTAAAAAATAATTATCTAGGAAACAGTCAAGAACCAGAAGTTAAACAAACAAAAAAAGTCTTATGCATAGTTGATATAGAGATCTTGAAGTCCGCGCTTTCACTCACAAGGACAATTCCCATGTGCTCAATGTAGTTATTGGCTTTTACTTTATACACAATTTTATCACACTGGATAATCTGGCTTTTCAGAACACTTTAAAAAAATCTGAAGATAAGGCTGAGGGCTCTCAGAGGCAGGTACCCTGCCAATAGTGACTTGTCATGAGAGAACAAGAAAAGAGCTGTGAAGTCTACAAAAGGCAGACATAAGAACTAAAAAAAACCTTGGGGCTTCCCTGGTGGCGCAGTGGTTGAGAGTCCACCTGCCTATGCAGCGGACACGGATTCGTGCCCCGGTCTGGGAAGATCCCACATGCCGCGGAGCGGCTGGGCCCGTGAGCCATGGCCGCTGAGCCTGCGCGTCCGGAGCCTGTGCTCCGCAACAGGAGATGCCACAGCAGTGAGAGGCCTGCGTACCGCAAAAAAAAAAAAAAAAAAAAAAACTCAAAAAACCTAGCAGTTTAGGCGGCCTTAATGTACAAATAGTCCTACAAACAAAAAGGGAATTATTCTATTTGGCAAAGACTTCTGGTTTCTCTCAAATAACCACGCTGTTCCTCCCCTAAAAATAACAGAATGCTATTTTTATTTGAGTATAAATAAAATAAAATAAAAAAACTAAATGGCCAAGTCTCCCTTAGAGCTACATATTGCCACCTGTCTGAGTTCTGGCCAATGAGGTGTAGACAGAGTGCTAGGAGGGTCTCTG
Source organism: Grampus griseus (assembly GCF_964374135.1). NCBI lineage: Eukaryota > Metazoa > Chordata > Mammalia > Artiodactyla > Delphinidae > Grampus > Grampus griseus. The sequence continues at coordinate 35,870,295 of NC_139019.1, read as the reverse complement.
GGCAAGATGCCTAAAACGATCTGACTCAGCTTAGAAGGTTCCCCTTTGACACTCTCCTCCTTCTGGCTTGCACCCCAGAACACAAGCAAGTGGGGTTCCTAGCAAGGAAGGCCTTGGAGGCCACTAGAAGACTTCAGCTCTTACTCTGTGTGACCTAGGAAGCTAGTTGCAAATTTCGAATAGAAGAGTGACATGATCTTTCATTTTAAAAAGATTATTCTCATTGTCATGTACAGAACAGACTGTTGTCGGGGACAGAAGTAGAAAGCAGAGACCACTTAGAAGACTAATGCAATAATCCAGGTGACAGATGGTAGTGGCTTGGACCAGGATGATAACAGTGGTGATGGTGAAAAGAGGAGCGATTCTGGATAAAAGGTAGAGCTGACCTATACCTACTATGCGGATCTGGAATGTCTCCAAGGTTTCTGACCTGAGCAACTGAGATGAAGTTGCCATTTACTAAATCAAGAAACATTAATGCAGATCAATTAATACACCTAGTTCCTAATTCCTGAGCATAGCTGAGCCATATATGTACAATTCCCCAACACCGACCAGGAAAGAGGAAGAGCTGCTAGGAGAAATGGATACTATGAGCAATAGTTTCTTGGGTACAACTCAACTGATTTGACTTTTTTTTTTTCTATTATATTTTCTTTTCTGTTAGCACTGACAGTCAGGAACTTCCATGCATGGAAAATATAAGAAAGCACTCATTTCGTTTTTTACTCAAAATGATCACTGTCAAACACAGGGCTGTAAAACTGCATGCCTTATGTTATCTATCATCAGGAGATCTATTGGCTCCTATGACGTGAAGTGAGACTTTACCTGGTTTTACAGGGGCTTTACACCACAGCGCCTGATGAGTATGAAATGTTCGTAAAAAATCCTTCTTCCTAGGTAGAACCTTACAGGACCCCAAATTGCTAAGGAAAGGGCAGGAACAGCCAGTCGCCACTGTTTTCAGTAGGTTCGCCATGTTCACAGGAGCTCCCAACTTTCTGAATTCCCAATTTCCTTGAAGGTAAATCACTAAAGGAAAGAAAACGAAACATTTCTGTGCTGAGAAAGACATACTTTGCCTTTCGTACATCAAAAACATTAAAAACACAAAAAAAGCTAATTCAAAGAGGTTGGAAAATAACAGTTAAATGTGGGCATCTACAATGAATTTATTTGCCAAGTCCTTTACTTACAGAAGATGCTTCAAAAGTTTGTTTCTAACTCAGGTATTTAAAACTTGGAATCCGTTTTCCCACTTAAATTGTAGTTATAAACTCACTATTCAATTCCAAGCCTAGGTCACATAAGTCTAATTGATCCTTAATGTAGCTGGAAAGTTAAAAAAAAAATGCTATAAAGTCCAGTCACATCTTACATGAAAGTTACTGTCTAAGTCAGCTTGTCCAGCAAAAATTGCATAAAGTCAAAATTACCAGTAATTTCCCTTAGATTGTCTAAAATACTGTACAATACAGTAGTACTTGTTTAGCCACCACGCTATACAGAAAACACCCACATACTTTTCAGTGCCTCAGGATATTCATCCTGTGAGATACCCCCCCAAACCCAGACTGACTGAGTGAATGATAGATTCATGTTTGTTGGGTGTACATCGCAAGAAAATTAAACATGCATGGAATATGACTCCGATTTTAAAAAAGAAAGAAAAATTCCATGGTTAACCTTATCACATAGGTTTGTGCTTGCAGATGTGGGCATAACTAGGAATTCTCTCAGTGGTTCCCACAAGTGGCCAGTTTTTGCCAGCTCTAACTGAGCTAGGTGAAGTGTCATCGACCTTTGCTGTTTCTGAGGCTTCAGTGGCTACCTCCACCACCCTCCGTGGCAGATCCCCAGGGGTACATAGAAGGCACTCCCCCCATCCCTCTGACTCCCAATGCTCTCTTTCCTTCAAAAATGGGAAGAAGTAGAGGACCTGGAACTCCATCAATCAACCTCAGCTAACTCCACTAACTATGCCTTCAGGCTCTGCCCCATCATGCGGTCCCTCCTGGGGTCCAGCACCCAAACCCAGCAGACTCCATAAACATACTTCCAGCCTCCAGAGGAAGAAGGGTCTAACTCATTTTTTATGTCATAACTACTGCCACAACTCCCTGAAGCAACTTCCTACAAACACCAGAAAGCAACAATGGGAACAGAAGTACGCGATCCAGGTAGGGCTTATTCTTAAGATGTCCTTTAATTCAACAAACATGTACTGAGGGCTGAGTCTCAGAGGCACAGCCGTCAGGAGCATCTGTAGAATTAAACTGGAATAGGTCACAGACTTGGAGATAAGAAAAGTCAACAAGTAATAACACGGCAAGCAGAGTAACACAAATCCAAAGTTCCAGGCATCAAAGGAGATCATGTCCTTCTACAAGGCTAAGAAAAGGAAGGCAAAGGCATTTGAGAAGGAGAGAATACTATGAAAAAAGCTAAGGAAGAGGGAGCATGCAAGATGTGTTCAGGCATGCAATCAAAAATGTGAATAATTCTTTGCATTCAAATAGAAGGTTTTATATTTTCACAGCATTTCCATATATGTCATTTCATCGCAGTCCTAAAGCACTCCTGAGTCAATAAATACCTTCCTCATTCATTCACAGGTCACTTCTACGGTTATTCATGGCTGGGAATGGAGAGCAAATAAGTTCAGAATTCAGCCACCCATTGGAAACATTCACTGAATCTATGCCAAGAACTGAGGGAGATACAAAGATATATAAAACATAATTCTTCGAATTTGGAACCAAGATGGTGGAGTAGAAGGACGTGCTCTCACCCCCTCTTGCGAGAACACCAGAATCACAACTAGCTCCTGGACAATCATCGACAGGAAGGCATGGGACCTCACCAAAAAAGATACCCCACATCCAAAGACAAAGGAGAAGCCACAATGAGACGGTAGGAGGGGTGCAATCACAGTAAAATCAAATCCCATAACTGCTAGGTGGGTGACTCACAGACTGGAGAACACTTATACCACAGAAGTCCACCCGCTGGAGTGAAGGTTCTGAGCCCCACGTCAGGCTGCCCAACCTGAGGGTCCGGCAATGGGAGGAGGAATTCCTAGAGAATCAGACTTTGAAGGCCAGCGGGATTTGACTGCAAGACTTCGACGGAACAGCGGGTAACAGAGACTCCACTCTTGAAGGGCACACACAAAGTAGTGTGTGTATAGGGACCCAGGGGAAGGAGCAGTGACCCCATGGGAGACTGAACCAGACCTACCTGCTAGTATTGGAGGGTCTCCTGCAGAGGCGGGGGGGTGGCTGTGGCTCACCATGGTAACAAGGACACGGCAACAGAAGTTCTGGGAAGTACCCCTTGGCATGAGCCCTCCCAGCGTCCGCCATTAGCCCACAAAAGAGCCAGGGATGCAAGGCTTCTTCAACATATGCAGATCAATCAATGTGATACACCATATTAACAAATTAAGGAATAAAAACCATATGATCAACTCAATAGATGCAGAAAAAGCTTTTGACAAAATTCAATGCCCATTTATGGTAAAAACTCTCCAGAAAGTGGGCATAGAGGGAACCTATCTCAACATAATAAAGGCCATATACGACAAACCCACAGCAAACACCATTCTCAAAGGTGAAAAACTGAAAGCATTTCCTCTAAGATCAGAAACGAGACAAGGATGTCCACTCTCGCCACTATTATCCAACATAGTTTTGGAAGTCCCTGCCACGGCAATCAGAGAAGAAAAAGAAATAAAAGGAATCCAAATTGGAAAAGAAGAAGTAAAACTGTCACTGTTTGCAGATGACATGATACTATACATAGGGAATCCTAAAGATGTTAACAGAAAACTACTAGAGCTAATCAATGAATTTGGTAAAGTTGCAGTATACAAAATTAATACACAGAAATCTCTAGCATTCCTATACACTAACAATGAAAGATCATAAAGAGAAATTAAGGAAACAATCCCATTCACCATTGCAACAAAAAGAATAAAATACCTAGGAATAAATCTACCTAAGGAGACAAAAGACTTGTATGCAGAAAACTATAAGACACTGATGAAAGAAATTAAAGATGATACCAACAGATGGAGAGATATACCATGTTTTTGGATTGGAAGAATCAATATTATGAACATGACTATACTACCCAAAGAAATCTACAGATTCAATGCAATCCCTATCAAATTACCAATGGCATTTTTTACAGAACTAGAACAAAAAACTTAAAATTTGTATGGAGGCACAAAAGACCCGGAATAGCCAAAGCAGTCTTGAGGGAAAAAAACAGAGCTGGAGGAATCAGACTCTCTGACTTCAGACTATACTACAAAGCTACAGTAATGAAGACAATATGGTACTAGCACAAAAACAGAAACATGTATCAATGGAACAAGATAGAAAGCCCAGAGATAAACCCACACACCTATGGTCAACTAATCTATGACAAAGGAGGCAAGGATATACAATGGAGAAAAGACAGTCTCTTCAATAAGTGGTGCTGGGAAAACTGGACAGCTACGTGTAAAAGAATGAAATTAGAACATTCCCTAACACCATAAACAAAAATAAACTCAAAATGGATTAGAGACCTAAATGTAAGACCGGACACTATAAAACTCTTAGAGGAAAACATAGGAAGAACACTCTTTGACATAAATCACAGCATGATCTTTTTTGATCCACCTCCTAGAGTAATGGAAATAAAAACAAAAATTAACAAATGGGACCTAATGAAACTTAAAAGCTTCTGCACAGCAAAGGAAACCATAAACAAGATGAAAAGACAACCCTCAGAATGGGCGAAAATATTTGCAAACGAATCAACAGACAGAGGATTAATCTACAAAATATATAAACAACTCATGCAGCTCAATATTAAAAAACAAACAACCCAATCCAAACATGGGCAGAAGACCTATATAGACATTTCTCCAAATGGCCAAGAAGCACATGAAAAGCTGCTCAACATCACTAATTAGAGAAATGCAAATCAAAACTACAATGAGGTATTACCTCACACCAGTTAGAATAGGCATCATCAGAAAATCTACAAACAACAAACGCTGGAGAGGGTGTGGAAAAAAGGGAACCCTCTTGCACTGTTGGTGGGAATGTAAATTGATACAGCCACTATGGAGAACTGTATGTAGGTTCCTTAAAAAACTAAAAATAGAATTACCATATTACCCAGCAATCCGCTACTGTGCATATAACCAGAGAAAACCATAATTCAAAAAGACACATGCACTCCAATGTTCACTGCAGCCCTATTTACAACAGCCAGGTCACGGAAGCAACCTAAACGCCCATCAACAGATGAATGGATAAAGAAGATGTGGTATATATATACAATGGAATATTACTCAGCCATAAAACGGAACGAAATTGGGTCATTTGTTGAGACATAGATGGATCTAGAGTCTGTCATACGGTGAAGTAAGTCAGAAAGAGAAAAACAAATATCGTATAGTAACACATATATGTGGAACCTAGAAAAATGGTACAGATGAACTGGTTTGCAGGGCAGAAATTGAGACACAGATGTAGAGAACAAACGTATGGACACCAAGCGGGGTAAGCGGCAGGGGTTGGGGGTGGGGGTGTGATGAATTGGGAGATTGGGATTGACGTGTATACACTGATGTGTATAAAATTGATGACTAATAAGGACCTGCTGTATAAAAAAATTAAATTTAATTTAAAAATAAAAATATAATTCTTGTCTTGAGGGAGATTTTGAACTACCATTACCAAGGACCTAGTCCTATCCCAACTTCCCCACTTACCCTAGTTTCTCTTCTTGGATCATCCCAGCTCCCCAACAACCACCATTCTCACTGGTCAGGCTTAGCCAGACCTCATCAGCAAAAGAACAAAGCTGCCTAGAATACAGGCCGGGTATAGTCTAAGCCTGCCACACACTCGCTGTTTGACCTGAATCTCTCAGCACCCCAGTCTGCTCATCTATAAAAGGAGCACAGGAAAGCTCCTTTGTAGGACCCCATTAGGCTCTATAAGTTTTATGATTAGATGAGATTTTGCAATGCTTTAAAGCTGAAGTCCTATTTCATGGCCTGGAGCCTGGAAAATTAGCCCTGACTACTTGTAAATGTCACTAAGCCTAAATAAAATAAAAATGACCCTGAAAGACATTCAGAGAATATTTGAACCATGCTATCACAGCCTAGGACTTGTTAACATCAAAGATAGTACAGTTGACCCTTGAACAACGGGGGTTTGAACTGCATGGGTCCACTCCTAGGCAGCTATTTTTCAACAGTAAATATTAACATTACTACAATATACACAGTCCGTGGTCGGCTGAATCCTCGGATGGGGAGCAACGGCAGATACAGAGGGCCCTTATTCAAAAGCCAACTGTATTCCATCTTAATTGTCACATTTTCCCCTATCTTCGCTTTAAGGCTCTTTGCTGTTTTATTATCCATGTCTTCTATGGCTTTTAAGCAATGGAGAAAAACTTTACAACTCAAAATTGAAAAAAAAACTGTTTTTTTTAGTATGGCATTCATACAGCCGTTTAATGTAAGTTATTTTGGTAAATATCTCCCCTAATAGATTAAAATCCTTGGAGGCAAGCGCCTGAGAGAGGATAGTATTGAGGCTAAGAGGGTGAACTCCTGGTTGGAAGGCCCCACTCTGCAACACATTAGCTGTGTCACCCTGGCAAGTCACTTCTTTGTGTCTGATTTCACCACCTTTAAAATGGGTTAAATCATAATGGCACCTATCATATAGGGTTATTGTGAGGATTAAAAGGACACAGTATCTTCATTGCTATCAGTGTTCACTTTATTACCTCTGGCCCAGTGCCTTGCACAAAATAGAGGAAATCAACAAGTATTGTCTGACTGAGTGAATGAATAACTAGGGCTAGGTAACCTGAAGCCTGGGGATCTATGAACACATTCTCCAAGAAACTTCAGGAAATTTCCTTTAAAAATTAAATGCTGGGCTTCCCTGGTGGCGCAGTGGTTGAGAGTCCGCCTGCCGATGCAGGGGACACGGGTTCGTGCCGCGGTCTGGGAAGATCCCACATGCTGCGGAGCGGCTGGGCCCGTGAGCCATGGCCGCTGAGCCTGCTCGTCCGGAGCCTGTGCTCCGCAACGGGAGAGGCCACGGCGGTGAGAGGCCCGCGTACCACAAAAAAAAAAAAAAATTAAATGCTATGTAGCTTTGTGGAAAAGTGATTCCATCAGCAAAGCTAAGCAGCCTGAGCACGCTTGCTAATAAGAAAGCAATCCTAAACTGTCCATTCAATTAAAAAAAAAAAAAAAGCCAAAGTTTGCAAGTAAAAGGGTGCCCTGGAGAAGAGAGAAATATTTTAAATTAAAGCTCACAAGCCTCACCGTTCCTAACACAGCCTGTCCTACAAGACTCCTTGTAGATTCCTTAAGGACTTCCCTGCACCAGAGGGCGAATAAAGGACGCCTGCAACTTTAATAAACAAGTTACACTTCTAAAACGAGACATACCAACCAAGGACACAATACCCTACAAAAGCTTAGACTGGCAGGCAGCGTGACGTTGCCCAAAGCCACGGGTTCAGCTCCTCCCTCTGCAACTAAACTGCCACCCTGCTGGCAGCTGCCCGGGACCGCTATTTATAACGTTCCCCGGAAGCCGATTGGCCGAGGCGGCGTAATAGTCATTCCGCCTCCGGAGTTCGAATCAGCTCTGCCCCCTCCGCTGTCTCTCCCGCATTGCCAACCCCGGCCCCACTCTTGGCCCAATAGAGGCATGCCCCGACCACCACCAGCCCGCCTCCGACATACACTCACAACTTTCGACACCAACTGTGTCTCCAGCCAGTCACCCACCCCAAATTCCCTCCGGGTTCAAGCACAATTTCGGAGGGTCCAGGTGCCACCTCTCTGGGTGCACCACGTACCAAGAGTCCTCTATGACCTCCTTCCCTTCTTCCATCCTGTAACCTGAAACAACCCCGTACAACTCCCGCCGCCCCACACAGCTCCAAAATCTGCACCTGCACAGCTGACACCTCGTTCCCTGCCCTCAGCGAAGACGCAGTTTTCGAATCCACCATCCCGCACTTGCTTCCACGTCGCCCCCGCTCGAGACAAGAAAGGGGGCCCTCGAGGCACTGTTCTCCTTCCCGGCCCAAGGCTCCCGAGGGTCCACCACGTGCAGGGGTCACTGCCGACCCCGCCCCCTTCGGCTCCTTGACAGATCTCCTTCTCCGCGGGCGCCGGGATCTTCTGGACCAGCCCCAAGCCCCCTCCCCAGCTGCGCCCCAGGAGCGCGCCCGGGCTGCCCGCGCCTTGACGCTCACCTTGGCAGGGAGGCCGGGCGGCCGCGGGTTGCGAGGGGACGCCGCGCTGGCAGACCTGGGCTCCAGCCCCGCGGCGCGGCGCCTCCAACCCGGAAGAACAGCCCCAAGCCGGTGGTGGCTGAGGCCACGTGACGACGGCACAGCCCCCACCCCGGCCCAGCGCCCTCTCCTCGCCGGGCCCTTCTTCCCGCCCGGCCGCCTCCACCAGCCCGCCCGCCCGCCAGCCCTCTCTCCGAATGAAAAAACCTCACGAAATGCCCCTTAGCGCACAAAGGCCAGTTACCCCAAGGAACACTTCCCTCTCCTTGGTGGCAGCCAAAAACCTCTTTGTCCCGGGCTCGACCTGTGGCCTACCCGCCCCCCCTCCCGCGTTTTCCCTCGGCCCGTGCTTGTCAATCAAACCTGGAGCCCAACGCAGGCGCTGAAGTTCCCAGGGCTACATTGGTCCTCTCCTGGAGAGCCAGTTACAAAATGTGATCGCCTCTCCAGTGTCCCACCAGAACAAATGAAATAACAGAACTCCACTTTTGGTACCTGACTTTCCTCTAGCTGTCTAGGAAAAATCAGAACTTCTAAAAGGCAAGTGGGAGGAGTCCAGGAGGTGGTGAAGGGCGGGAATGGGGGCGTTGTTTTTCCATTCCGGACGGAGGGTGGAGTTAAATTCCTCTGAGAAGAAGTCAAGGCTCCAAAATTAACACACATCTGCTGACTGGTCTTCCTAGGCACGCCCATAGAAAGTCGTGTGCTTCTGTTCGTATTAATATCCAGGGGCTGGAGAGCGCCCTTGGTGGACGTTAAGTGTCCTGACCAGGCCTGGGCTCATTTCGGCAAAACAACTAAAGGACGCTGAAACGTAATGACTTGTGTTACTTAGTCTGCAGGTGTCTTCTGATTAAAAGCTGGAATAATAAGGTAGAGAGTATAAATTGGTTCACTTACCCAAAGCTGAATCATCACGAAGTGTCAGTATGGTCACTGCATTTTTACTTTAATTGAAATATCTAAGATGAGTTAAAAATTATGAATCTCAAAGGCATGAGGCAAACATATTCCATATCCTTAAAAAGAAATAAACTGCAGGGAAACCCTTATTTTGAGAAGTTTTCTTGTCTTTAACCAACACAAAAGGTCATACAAGTTGAGGACTTCCACTGCATCCAGACGAGGTAAAAACACTCTTCCTGTCCTGGAAGAATTCACAGACAGGAAAGGATAGAGCCTCATGTTTTAAAATAATAATGAACGGTGATAAGTGCAACCCTAGAAACAATTTCAAGATACTGCAAGTACAGTAAGGCAGGAGTAGTTGATAAGGATTAAAACTAAGCTCCTTTCACAATATACCTAAGTCACATCATTATGGTGTACCCCTTAAACATATGCATTGCTGTGTGTCAACTATATCTCAATAAAACTGGGGAAAAAACTAAGGTAGGTTTAAAACATGTGTTGGAGGGTGGAGCAGGGGTTTGCTTCTTTTCTCTCCCAAGGCTTAAACAGTGGTTCCCAGCTGGGGACAATTTTATCCCACAGTGTCAGGAGACATTTTGGTCATCACAGCTGGAAAGGGGAGGCATCTAATGGGTAGAGGCCAGGGATGCTGCTAAACACCCTATATTACACAGGATAGCCCCTTACAACAAAGAATTATCTGGCCCCAAACTTCAACAGTGCTAAGACTGAGAAACCCTGGCTTAAATAAATGCTCAATGGCTTATTTAATTTGATTTAATTTGTGATTATGTGACTGGACAGCAAATCCAAAGATGATATATCGATTTTCACTTTTTCTGTTAAATAGTAAGTATATGGTAATTTTATTTTTTTCATAAATTTATTTATTTTGGGCTGCATTGGGTCTTTGTTGCTGCGCACAGGTTTTCTCTAGTTGCGGCGAGCGGGGGCTACTCTTCGTTGCGGTGCGTGGGCTTCTCATTGCAGTGGCTTCTCTAGTTGCGGAGCACGGGCTCTAGGCACGCGGGCTTCAGTAGTTGTGGCTCGTGGGCTCAGTTGCTCCGCGGCATGGAGGATCTTCCAGGACCAGGGGTCAAACCCATGTGCCCTGCATTGCCAGGCAGATTCTTAACCACTGCACCACCAGGGAAGCCCAGTATATGGTAATTTTAAAAATTCATTCTGCTCATTTATCCAACATAATTTGAGTGCATTGCTCCAGATGAAAACATTTGTCATTTGGAGGATTCTGTTTTAGGCTTTAAGCTCCTACATAATAATTACAATATGGTCATAGGAATTACCAAAGAAAATAGGAGTATTTCCAAAAGTGTGTTTTAAGTTAGTTGCTTCTGAATCTTAGACGCTGTCTTGTATAAAATTTTTGCAAAGATTTTGTATCCCCTATTAGGTGGTGAGGACTTTGTCCATTTTGATATCTGCTCCTTCCTCCTTGGCCTTCTCAGCCTTCAACCCCACTTAGAACAGTACTTCTCACATATATGCAAGTTTTCATTACAGATTGTTCTGTGATTGGACATTTTAATTTTAAATATATTTTTAAAGCAAGATACACATCAAAACTTAAACCCTCTAAAATTTAGGAGACTTTGTACACACAAATGCTTAAAGATATTATTTAATATTTAGTCCTAATCTATCCAAAGCAAAAAAGATTTAAATCTTTAGAAGAGTGTGACACACCATTAGAGTCAGCTTTGAAGCCTCAAACCACAGAGGTGCCCAATAGCCAAAAATCAAAATGTAGGCTAAGCCTGAGGAAATGTGTGATCAGAAACCGAACTCTAAAGATAACATGTTACCAAAACCCTGCATCTAGTTAAAACCAGGCCAGAGAACAGGTCAATTTAATATGTTTTCATTGTGGTTATTACTTTAAACAGTTATCAGCAGTTTGTTTTTTCAAACTTCCCTTTTATAAGTAATTATAAAAAGTAAACAACTCCAATGAGGTGATATGCTTAGACTCTGGGGATTTTTAATTATACAGACACTTGACAGGTTTTGAAGCAACCATCGCTAACCTCAGTCTCAGCCCTCTTCTCTCAGGCAGACCAATCAAAAGTGTGTTTGATTGTAGGAAGCAAATATTAACTGACTGAATGAACTTACACTAATCAACATTAATTGGAAGAGGATAGAGGAGAACTGACAATAAGCAGCCAGCACAAAGTTAAATAATTGGCAATTTAAGTTCAGTAAAACAAGTTTGCATTGAGAACTGTAAGCATCTAAAACACCAGCTCTAAGCACACCTTTGTTCTCTCCATGTAGTAAGTGCCAGTGATAAAAATCTATGTTTTTTTTAATGAATACAAAAAATTATTTATTTAATGATATCTTTGGGGACCTGGGGAAATGGTGAGGGGTAGGAGCTATATTAATATCCTAGGGCTGCCGTAACAAATTACCACAACCTGGGTGTCTTAAAAATGACAGAAATATACTCTCTCATAGTTCTGGAGGCCAGAAGTGTGAAATCAAAGTGTCAGCAGGGTTGATTCCCCTGGAGGCTCTGAGGGAGAAAATATCCCATACCTCTCTCCTAGCTTGCAGAGAAAGCTTCTGGTTGTCAGCGATCCCTGGTGTTCCTTGGCTTGTAGACACATCACTCCAATCTCTGCCTCCTCTTCACATTGCTGCCTTCTCTGTGTGTCTCTGTGCCCAAATCTCCCTCTTCTTCCTCTTACGAAAACATCAGTCAGTGGATTTAAGGTCCACCCTGAATCCAGAATGAGATCCTTAACTAATTACGTCTGCAAAGACTGTATTTTCAAATAAGCGTAGTCACAAATTTTGGGGAGACACTGTTCAACCCACTACAGGGGCAGTCTGTGTGTTTAAGGGTACAAAATGTAAAGACGGGTTTTTGTTGTTTTTTTAACATGGGTAGATTTACTAGCTCTTGAGTTTAAAGTGAAAGTTCAAATTATTTGGCGAAAATTCAGGTGAAAGTTGTTTATTAATAATTAGAAGAATTTTCCTATAAACTTCTTTGCTTTTTTAATACTCAACCTAATTGAATTTTTCTTCAATTTTTAAAAAAATATAACTATATATTACACAGTTACCACTGTCAAACTACTTGATCATAAACTCCATAACAGCAGTTAACATGTTTATACTTAACTTTTTATTTATTTTATTTTTTTAACATCTTTATTGGAGTATAATTACTTTACAATGGTGTGTTAGTTTCTGCTTTATAACAAAGTGAGTCAGCTATACATATACATACACCCCCATATCTCCTCCCTCTTGCATGTCCCTCCCACCCTCCCTATCCCATCCCTCTAGGTGGTCACAAAGCACCAAGCTGATCTCCCTGTGCTATCTGGCTGCTTCCCACTACCTATCTATTTTACATTTGGTAGTATATATAAGTACATGCCACTCTCTTACTTCATCCCATCTTACCCTTCCCTCTCCCCATGTCCTCAAGTCCATTCTCTATGTCTGTGTCTTTATTCCTGTCCTTTCCCTAGGTTCTTCAGAACCATTTTTTTTTTCTTTTTAGATTCCATATATATGTGTTAGCATACGGTATTTGTTTTTCTCTTTCTGACTTACTTCACTCTGTGTGACAGACTTTAGGTCCATCCATCTCATTACAAATAACTCAATTTCATTTCTTTTTATGGCTGAGTAATATTCCATTGTATATATGTGCCACATCTTCTTTATCCATCCATCTGTTGATGGACACTTAGGTTGCTTCCATGTCCTGACTATTGTAAATAGAGCTGCAATAAACATTGTGGTACATGATTCTTTTTGAATTATGATTTTCTCAGGGTATATGCCCAGTAGTGGGATTGCTGGGTCTTATGGTAGTTGTATTTTTAGGTTTTTAAGAAACTTCCATACTGCTCTCCATAGTGGCTGTATCAATTCACATTCCCACCAACAGTGCAAGAGGATTCCCTTTTATTCACACCCTCTCCAGCATTTATTGTTTGTAGATTTTTTGATGACGGCCATTCTGACTGGTGTGAGGTGATACCTCATTGTAGTTTTGATTTGCATTTCTCTAATGATTAGTAATGCTGAGCATCCTTTTTGTTGGCAATCTGTATATCTTCTTTGGAGAAATGTCGAGTTAGGTCTTCTGCCCATTTTTGGATTGGGTTGTTTGTTTTTTTGATATTGAGCTGCATGAACTGCTTGTATATTTTGGAGATTAATCCTCTGTCAGATGCTTCATTTGCAAATATTTTCTCCCATTCTAAGGGTTATCTTTTCATCTTGTTTATGTTTTCCTTTGCTGTGCAAAAGCTTTTAAGTTTCATTAGGTCTCATTTGTTTATTTTTGTTTTTATCTCCATTACTCTAGGAGGTGGGTCAAAAAGGATCTTGCTGTGATTTATGTCATAGAGTGTCCTGCCTGTGTTTTCCTCTAAGAGTTTTGTAGTGTCTGGTCTTACATTTAGGTCTTTAATCCATCTTGAGTTTATTTTTGTGTATGGTGTTAGGGAGTGTTTTAATTTCATTCTTTTATATGTAGTTGTCCAGTTTTCCCAATGCCACTTATTAAAGAGGTTGTCTTTTCTCCATTGTATATTCTTGCCTCCTTTATCAAAAATAAGATGACCATATGTGTGTGGGTTTATCTCTGGGCTTTCTATCCTGTTCCATTGATCTATCTTTCTGTTTTTGTGCCAGTACCATACTGTCTTGATTACTGTAGCTTTGTAGTACAGTCTGAAGTCAGGGAGCCTGATTCCTCCAGCTCCGTTTTTCTTTCTCAAGGTTGCTTTGGCTCTTCAGAGTCTTTTGTGTTTCCATACAAAGTGTGAAAGTTTTTGTTCTAGTTCTGTGAAATATGCCATTGGTAGTTTGATAGGGATTGCATTGAATCTGTAGATTGCTTTGGGTAGTATAGTCATTTTCACAGTGCTGATTCTTCCAATCCAAGAACATCGTATATCTCTCCATCTGTTTGTACCATCTTTAATTTCTTTCATCAGTGTCTTATAGTTTTCTGCATACAAATCTTTTGTCTCCTTAGGTAGATTTATTCCTAGGTATTTTATTCTTTTTGTTGCAATGGTAAATGGGAGTGTTTCCTTAATTTCTCTTTCAGATTTTTCATCATCAGTGTATAGGAATGCCAGAGATTTCTGTGTATTAATTTTGTATCCTGCAACTTTACCAAATTCATTGATTAGCTCTAGTAGTTTTCTGTTAACATCTTTAGGATTCTTTATGTATAGTATCATGTCATCTGCAAACAGTGACAGTTTTACTTCTTCTTTTCCAATTTGGATTCCTTTTATTTCTTTTTCTTCTCTGATTGCTGTGGCTAAAACTTCCAAAACTGTGTTGAATAATAGTGGTGAGAGTGGACAACCTTGTCTTGTTCCTGATCTTAGAGGAAATGGTTTCAGTTTTTCACCATTGAGAACGATGTTGGCTGTGGGTTTGTCATATATGGCCTTTATTATGTTGAGGTAAGTTCCCTCTATGCCTACTTTCTGGAGGGATATTATTACTTAACTTTTTAAATGTTGCATTTGATGAAAACTCTAGTTCAAATACTTTTAAAGCAGTTTTGTGAACGTCATCTCTCTGTAGATCTCTTTTTAATGCTAGATGTTGCCCATAACAAAAAAGCAAAAACCAGATTCTGGTTTTCATTGGTTTTCATCTTACCACTTTCCTATCTGCTCCTACTTCTTTAACCATTCTTTCTCAGTTCTTTCACTGCTTAAATCTGCAAATGTTCTCTTGGCCCTCTTTCCTTTTAACTCTAATATTGTCTTCCTTCCAGTTTAATGTCAACTGTGCTATCACAACTCCCAGAGCTTAATGTCCAGCCCCAATCTCTCTCCTAACCTCCAAACTCATGCAGCCAACTGCCTGCTGGTCATTTCCACTGGGATATCCACATATATCTTAAACTCAATATGAAAAAATTCTGTCCTGATCTACAAAGGACTCTTGTATTTAGAATATATAAAGAACTCTCAAAACTCGACAGTTAAAAAAAATCCAAATAGAAAATGAGCAAAAGGCATAAAAAAAATTTCACCAAAGAGGGATATAAGCACATGAAAAGATGTTCAACATCATTAGCCATTAAGGAAATGAAAATTATAACCACAATGAGTGCTTCCCTGGTGGCGCAGTGGTTGAGAGTCCGCCTGCCGATGCAGGGGACACGGGTTCGTGCCCCGGTCCGGGAAGATCCCACATGCCGCGGAGCGGCTGGGCCCGTGAGCCATGGCCACTGAGCCTGCGCATCCGGAGCCTGTGCTCCGCAACAGGAGAGGCCACAACAGTGAGAGGCACGCGTACGGCAAAAAAAAAAAAAAAAAACACAATGAGACATCACTACACATCTATATGAATGTCTAAAAAAAAAAAGATAGTGACAATACCAAATGCTGGTGATGATGGGGAGAAGCTGGATCACTCACACATCACTAATGACAATGTAAAATGGTACTCATCACTGGAAAACAGTTCAGTGGTTTCTTAAAAAACCAAACTTGCAACTAGCATATGACCCAGAAATTATACTTCTGGGCATTTATCCCAGAGAAATGAAAATTTATGTTCACACAAAAACCTGTACATCAATGTTCATAGTAGCTTCATTCATAATAGTCCAAAACTGGAAACAACCCAAATGTCCTTCAACAGGTTGAACAGACTGTTGTATATCCTTACAATGGAATGCTTTTCAGCAATGAAAAGGAATGAAGTATTGATACACACAACAGCTTAAATGAAACTCCAGAGAATTATGTTGAGAGAAAAAAAGTCAGTCTCAAAAGGTTACATACCTGTATGATGCCATTTATAAAACATTCTTGAAATAACAAAATTGTGGAAATAGAGAACAGATTAGAAGTTTCTAGAGTTAAGAAGGAGGGTGGATGTGACTATAAAAGGGCAACAGGAGAGATCCTTATGATGATGAAGATGTTCTGTATCTTGACTGTATCAATGTCAATATCCTGGTTGTGACACTATACTATAGTTTTGCAAAATGCTACCATTGGGGAGAAGTAGGTAAAGAGCACAAATATTCTCTTTGTATTATTTTTTACAACTGCACGTGAATCAACAATTATCTCAAAATAAAATATTTAATTCAAAAAATAAGCCTGGCAGGTGTAGTAAAATATTAATGATAGAATCTAGATGCCAACAGAAAGGGCAATGAGTACACTGTGCCGGAGATAGGGAAGCAGAACATGCCTCATACTTGACATTTATACATTAAACACTGACATTCCTAATTGTTTTTTGAATGCCAAATTTCAACGCTGAAAATAGCATTTCCAGCTATTACATTACCTTCCTGCTGGCCAGCAAGCACTTCAGTTCAGTTAGTTGAATTGTACAATTAGTAGAATATTGTACGTTGTAACTATTCACCAGAACTTCCTCTAAAATTTTTAACTCTCATATCTCATGCTTGGACCACCACTTTCTTTCCAACTCCTTTACTTCTTTCTTTTGATCCCCCTTTTCCTTCCAATCTATCACCCTCATCTTCAACCCTTCCTCTAGCTAGCTGAAACCATGAACAGCCTGTCAGCCCCTTCTGCCTTTATTCTTCTGCCTTAACTGCATCATGAAATTACACTCCCACTAACAGGCTTCTCAGTTTCCACATCAGGGTGGGAAGAGTTGCTAGAGAAAAGTCACGTAATTGTTCAGAGTGTTGCCCCTACAAGTTCCTGGTCTCCAACCTCAGGGGGACTTTCGGTACCACCCAGCTATCTTCCTGTGAGCACTCCCCCTTTCTCATCAGCTTCCTCTCCCAGAGCAGCTTTTGCAACTGTTGCCACTCTCCTCAAGTCCCTTCTTTTATGTCTCCCACCCTCAAAGTAAAGACATGTCCTTTTTTTTGCTGAGAACATGGAGACCGTCTGAAGTTTCCAGCACCTTCCCTCTCCTGCAGTTTATCTGCATTTGCTTCCATTTCTTAGTGACATAGTTTTCTCCCATCTCAAATTATTCCTGCTGCCTGTACTTTGAGTTTATGAACTGCTACCTCCTCTGGTCCTTTAATCTCTCAATTCCCCCCCCCCTTTTTCCTGATGTGTTCCCTTACCTCATTGTCTTTGGCTAACAAACTAATCTTTCTCCCATTAAAACAAAACAAAACAAACCCATAATAGCAACAAAAACGTCCTTAATACACTTGTCTTGCAAACTTCTCATATCTCTCCCGTTTATTTCACAGTCAAGCTTAGAGCTGTCTATACATCCTAATACTGGCAATTGCTTGCACCCAAATCACTCACAAATCTATATTATTCCAATTGCTAATATCACTGGAATGCCTATTTATTAATTTATAGTGAGAAATATAGCCCAAACGGAATAGAATGTTTGTATCAGTGTCATCCACTTATTCTGGAGATAAGGTATAGCATATTGTCTCAGTTTGTAGACTCTTAATAAAACTGAGTTGCTCATTAACTATGTGATCTTAGGGAAGTTAATTAAAGTCTCTGAATCTCAGTGTTTTTATCTATAAAATGGGGTAAGTGATAGAACCTACCTCATAGGGTTGTTTTGAAGATTAAATGAGATAATCCATGCAAAATGTACTTGGAACAGAGTTGGTGCTAAATATTAGCTATTATTGTTGTTATTTTTCCTCTCAAAATGCAAATTTATCCAGATAGTCAAACTATAGTCAGAAGATGGCTTGGTGAAGGAGGGTGTGGTTCCCAGAGGCGGTTGTTCATTCAGCTCTGTAATGACCTCTGACAGCACACAGCTGCCTAAGTGACTTCGGGGCTCAAACTCAGGGAGTGGGTGTGCTTTCCTGGATTCTTTAGAATCCTACTTTTATTTGACATCTCCACACAATTTGACACTCTTGGGCTTTCCGTCTTTAATCTTCTATTCCTCACTGTCTTCTCTCAGTTTTTGTCCTATGTAAACAGAGTAAACAGATTCCTCTTCTTCAACCTAACCATTCAGTTTGGTGCTTCTCTTTCCTCTTCTGCCTCTATATACTTTTTCCTAAGTTACCTCATTTCTTCCTGTGGCTTCAGCTATCAAATCTCTAACTCTAGGCAACATCCCTCTGAACTCCAAGTCCATGACTTAACTGTTGACTGAACAATTCCACTTTGACACTCCGGGTGCCAAATGAAATGTCCAAAATGGAATTAGTGAGAGGCCCCTGTTCGGTGAGAGTCTGCTTTCCTCTGGTTTTCTCACTCTTTGGGACTGAGGCACCAAAGCCAGAAACCTGGGAGTCATCCTTATCTCAGGCCTCTCTTTAATGCCTTATACACATCTGTCAGCTTCTTTCTAACATCTCTTGCATTTGGTCCTTCTCTCCAACCCCACAACCATTACCTTAGTAGCCATTATCACTTCTCACCGGAATTTCTGCTACAGCCATCAAACAGGCCTTCCTGCTTCTAGTTTCATACACTTCACAGCTACTAATCTCACACCTCTGAGTATCCTCACACCTAGAACAGTGTCTGGCATTTAGTAGACATGCAATAAATATTTCCTGAAGGAACAAATAAATGAATTCCTATCCTCATGGAGTTATACTCCAGCTAAGAGATCAACATTAAACCAACGTGTGCACTAGATGTTGGGGGAATCCCAGGCAATCTCCTGGCTCTTGAAGATGGAATGGAGCCCTGATCCAGATGGGAGTCAAGTGCTGACTGGCTGGGGCTACATTTCATAGCAGGCCCAAGAGACTAGGAGAGGAAGATAATTCACACAAATGAGACCCAAGAGAACAAACACATCAGTTAATTCTTCTCTCTGTTAATGAGGCCCCCATTAATTTAAAATGATATATAAGTTGCCATGATGATTTGGGCAGGGAAAAGTGAACAGAATTAGCTAGGAAAGAGTTGGGAGTGATGGAATAAAATGAAATAAGGCTTATTTTTTAAACTTTTTACTTGGAGACAATTGTACATTTACATGCAGCGGTAAGAAACAATAGAGAGAGATTTCATTTCCCCTTTACCCAGTTTCCTCTGATGGTAATGTCTTACATAACCATGCATTACTATAATACAATATCACATCCAGGAAACTGACAACATACAATACACCCACCTTAGTTTTACATGCACTCATTTGTGTATGTGTGTGTGCACACATGTAGTTAGTTCTATGCAATTTAATCACATGTGTAGATTCGTGTGATCACCACCAGTTAAGATCGGAATAGTTCCATCGCAAGGATTCTTCATACTTTTAATAGCCGCACCTACTTCTCTCCAAACCCCACCCCCTCCTTAATCCCTGGTAACCACTAAACTGTTCTCCATCTTTATAATTTTTTCACCTTTATAATTTTGTCATGTATAAATGGAATCATACAATAACCTTTTTGCTGTGGAGCACAGGGTCTGGACGCGCAGGCCCAGCTGCCATGGCTCGCGGGCCCAGCCACTCCGCACGCGGGATCCTCCCGGATCCTCCTGGGATCCTCCAGGACCGGGGCACGAACCCGTGTCCCCTGCACCGGCAGGCGGACTCCCAACCACTGCGCCACCAGGGAAGCCCTACAATAACCTTTTGAGATTACTTTCTTTTAACTCAGCATAATTCCCTTGAGAGCCATCAAAGCTGCATTTATCAGTGGTTTTCTTGCTGAATAGTGTTTTATGGTATGAATACCACAGTTAAACCATTCACCCGTTAAAGAATTTATGTTGTTCCCCATTTGGGCTATTATGAACAAACCTGTTATAAAAATTGGGGTACAGGTTTTTGTGTGAACATAAATCTTCATTTCTCTGGCATAAATGCCTAATTTGGGCTGCTTTAACAAAAATACCACAGACTGGGTGGAAGCACATCACTTAGCTGGTTTCACAGGTTCACAGCTGGAGAGGATCTTCGCCACTTTATAATAAGGATTGCCTTTTCTCCGTTGTCCAAAAACATCTTCATTTCTGTCTAATACCTCATCAGAATCACCTTTAGTGTCCATATTTCTAACAACATTCTGTACATGATTATTTGTATACTCTAAGAAGATGGAAGCTTTCTCTATAGCTCTCCTCTTTTCCTTTCTCAGCCCTGACCAGCATTACCATTAACAACCCCTTCATGGCAATGTCGACTTTTTCTAGCATGCATCAAAAACCACTACCAGCCTATACCCATTAACCAGTTCAAAAGCCTCTTCCACATTTTTAAGGTATTTGTTACAGCTGCACCCCACTTCTGAATATCAGATTCTTTCTCAGGGTTCTTCAGAGAAAGCGAACTTATATATATATATATATATATATATATATATATATATATATATATATATATATATATATATGTGATTTACTATGAGGAATTGGCTTATGTGCTCAAGGAGGCTGCTAAGTTCCATGAGTTAATGTCTTCAAGCTGGAAACCCAGGAAAGCTAGTAGTGTAGTTCTAGTCCGAATCTGAAGGCCTGAGAATCAGAGCAACAGTGTAAAAAAGTCCATCCATGTTGTCTGCAAGTCCACTTTTCATATGTCATGAGAATAGGGCTAAAGTTATATAGCAGTTAATAGGGAGAGGCGAAGGACAAGATCTCAATTATCTAACTTATCTAACAAAAGGGACTGTAAAGATACCCTGATGTCACCATGGATGCAGAATAGCCTCATCCTCAGATAAGAAAGTCTTAGGTAAGGAAAAGGGGTTAGCCATCATAAAAGTTCTAAGGGGAAATAAAGGGTAGTGAATGCAAACAAAAGCCTGGGACAGGATTGGAGCATCTGCTTTAGTGGAACATATAGGATAACTGTTGTTGAGTGTACAGTTTGTGGGGCTTTCTTATGCAATACAAAAGACTGGGCAAGAAGTGACTGACGACTACCTAAAAAAATGGATTTTTATGTTATTGGCATTACCTCACCTAATTTTTAAATTGTAATCTTGTCCTGTGTTTGTAATATATGCTCAGTGCTACAACATACTTACTTTATACATGAGGAAACTGAGGCCCAGAGAAGCTAAATCCCTTACTTACCCAAGACCGCACAGGCATTAAGGGTCTAGGCCAGGATCCAAAGTAAAGCTCTGGCCTACTTTGAACCCTACATTCTTTTTTTTTTTTTTCCTTTAGCCGTACGTGGGCCTCTCACTGTTGTGGCCTCTCCTGCCGTGGAGCACAGGCTCCGGACGCGCAGGCCCAGCGGCCATGGCTCAGGGGCCCAGCCACTCCGCGGCATGTGGGATCCTCCCGGACCGGGGCACGAACCCGTGTCCCCTGCATCGGCAGGCGGACTCTCAACCACTGCGCCACCAGGGAAGCCCTGAACCCTACATTCTTTCTCAACACCAAGGAACCACACTTTTTGCTGGCTTTCTTCCCTGACTCCATTATTTTTGCCAACCATCAACAGCATGGATCAGTTATTCACGATTGCCTTCATTAGAGCCATTTTCCTCTTGCAGTTGGGTGAAGATGTCAGTGTTTTCTTCATTAGCAAGAAGAGAAAATGGTTAAAAAGAGTTTTCTTAACTGAAATGATTCTCAAGATGACAATGGTGAAAAACATTAAGGCTTGCTTAAAATACAGGGCTACAATCAATTTGTGGAGATGTTTCAACCTAACAGTAAAGAAATCATTTTTCCCCTCCTTTTCATTACTTATATTCATCCTTCATTTGGCTTTAGTACCATCAGGACTGATTAAAACAGTAATTTACACATAAATAATGTCTAGAACTTTGTTGTGCAATGCGGTAGCCACTAGCCACAGGGGGCTATTGAGCACCTGAAGTGTGCCTAATCCCAAGTGAGAATTGCAGAAAATGTAAAATACACTTTGGATTTTGATTAGTATGAAAAAAGAGAAACTCTCATTAATATCTTTATATTAATTACATGTTGGAATGATACCATTTGGGATCTACTGGGTTAAGTAAACTATATTATGAAAATTAATTTCACCTGTTTCTTTTCACGCGCGTAATGTACCTTCTAGAAAATTTATAATTACATAAGTGGCTTGCATTTGTGGTTCGCATTATATTTTGATTGGACAGCACTGGTAAAAGATGAAAAGGAGGAGAGTTTCATTGAAAGGTAGGGTATTTTCTTAAAATTTCTGGAGGGAAAGAGAAAAGGGAAGAGAGTAAAGCTTGGTCACAGTGTGACCTACCGTGATAAATATCTACAGTGAATTGAGATGGGCCGGGGTGGGGGGCATTTGTGATTCTGTTCCTACTCCCCTCCCCGCAGCTCACGTAGCAGGTGGCAGAGCAGCTTCCAGAGCCCCCTTCCCGACTAGTCCTCCGGTCTCGCAGGCGCCGGGTCATTGAACACACCTGCGCGCCCACGGAGGTGCGCGTCCACGAACCCTGGCTCTGGCTCCACGCCCCTCCCCCCGTATTTTTATTTTCCTGGCATCAACCGTCAGTGACTTCTCTCCATAGAACCTCATGTAGGCCGGGCCCGCCAGGGGTAAGCGAGCCCGCCCCGGGAACCGACATGCCCTCGCCCCGAGCCCGGCCCTCGCCCGACATGCCCTCGCCCGGCCCGAGGCGAGCAGGGCTGTCCAGCGGTCTCTAGCTTCCCCTCTCCCGGCAGCCTGCAGGACCGCGGCCGCCGGCCCGCCGCGAACGGGGCCTCCGGGCCGCGGGGGGCCGCTGTGACCCGCCTTCGCCCCCGACGCGCCGAAGGCGGGGGAGCTGGGTTTTGGGGGAGAATCAGAAAGCGGAGGGTAGGCGTGGGGGCCGGGCGCTCCGGTGCGGCGGCTTTGGCGGGTGCTCAAGCTGCCGTCCGCTCCGCCGAAGCGCGGAGGAGCCGAGCAGGGGCCCGCCGCCCTCCTCCATGAGGCCCCAGTGAGCTCGGCGGCGAGAGCCGGGCTGCGACGCCTCTCCCGGCGTCCTCTTCCGAGCGCAGCGGCGGGGGCCCCCGCAGGAGGAGGAGGAGGAGGAGCATGTCGGACGGTTTCGATCGGGCCCCAGGTGCTGGTCGGGGCCGGAGCCGGGGCCTGGGCCTGGGCCGCGGAGGGGGCGGGCCTGAGGGCGGCGGTTTCCCGAGCGGAACTGGGCCTGCTGAGCGGCCGCGGCACCCGCCGCCGCCGCAGCCCAAAGCCCCGGGCTTCCTGCAGCCGCCGCCGCTGCGCCAGCCCAGGACGGCCCCGCCGCCAGGGGCCCAGTGCGAGGTCCCCGCCGGCCCCCAGAGGCCTCCCCGGCCCGGGGCGCTCCCAGGTACGGAGCCGCTCTAGGGGACCCCGTCCTCCTGGGCCAAACGCTTCCCCACGGCCCTCCGCGCGCGCGCGAGGGCGGCGCTCTGTCTCCTCTTTCCTCCCGGTTCCCGGAAAGCATTCCCCGAGGGACCCGGTTGTTACGGGGTGGGGACGGGCCCGGAACGGGGTTTGGAAGGTGGCCGCTGGAATCCTTTGTGCGCCCGGGCTGGGGGAGGGGTCCGGTGCGCGGTCTCCTGAGTTCTGTTGTCCCGGGAGGAAGTAAAAATCGCCTCCCCCTCCCCAGCCCCCGAGAGGGAGGCCTTAGGCGGGCAACCATCTCTTTTTAACCGACTTTAAAAAGAAAAAAAAAAGGAAAAATAAGCCCTCAAGTGTTTATTAAGGAAGCAGGTCTGTTCATAAATGAGCTAAAGCAAGTCTATTGTTCCTTTTTGTAGGCTCTCTGCGCATATCCTGGCGATAACCTTAAATTTCGTGAGGGTTCTTGTTTGACTTAAAAACCATCCCTGCTCAGATGGCTTCTCAGTGTACAGTAAGTTGTTATACAAGGGAATGAACGCATCTAACACCGATTTTTTTTTTCCTTTCTCAGAACAAACGAGGCCCCTGAGAGCTCCACCTAGTTCGCAGGATAATAGCCCACAGCAGAATTCGGAGTCAACAATGGCTAAACCCCAGGTGGTTGCAGCTCCTGTGTTAATGTCTAAGCTGTCCGTGAACGCCCCTGAATTTTACCCATCAAGTTATTCTTCTAATTATACAGTAAGTACACTTTTACTGCAACTCTAGGTTAATATTATTGGAATAATATGGTTATTGCATCATTTATCAATATACTGGTGTGCTTTCTGTACCACACATAAAACATTGTATGAATTTATTGAAATCATGAAACAATTGATTCAAGAATGTATTTGTAGTTATTATTTTCAAGATATCAGAATGTAAGCTTAAGAGTAGACAATCTTGTCTATTTTGTTCACTGCTGTATTTCCAGCATCTATAGACCATCTCTAGTCTAATAAATTTAAGGTGGTCAAGGACATCTTCAGTCTATGAAACTAAAGTCTGTGTCCTGACTTTATGGACAACCTATAGAATAGTGGCCTGGCAAAGTTAATTTTTGATTTTAGTAGGACAGCTGAATATTCATTGGTAGCTTTAGGGTAAATTATCAGTGGTTTTGCTGCAGACTAATTCAGGTAGGTTTTTGAATGTTGAGAAATACACATCTGGGCTCTGTTATGTTAAAATATAAGTGTTTCTGGTTCTAATTAACAGTTATGTAGAAATGTAGGGAGTTTTGATGAAGTGTTTTTAACTTTTGATAAAGTGTTTTAAACTTTCAGAGTCATCTTTGTCAATAACGTAAGAATTTTAGAAATTGATCACACTTAAATGGCAGGAAAAAACACCAAGCACGATTGGGATATATAGAAAGGAATTTGTTGTGCTATGTAAATGCATAGCAATTAATTATAGATAAGTAGGGCAGGGACCATTCTGGATTGAAGAAATGATAATACTTTAGCATAAGTCCTATTTTTCCGGTCTTCATTTTTTGACATGTAATATACAGAATAGTGTACATTAAGTTATCAACACCCCCAAAGCCCGCTCTGTCCCCTTCTAATCATTACTGCTCTCCAAAGGTAACCGCTATTTTGCTTGAACAATAGTTTTGCCTCTGTTCAAAGTTCATATAAATGGAGTCATATAAAATATATTTTTCTTTCATTCAATATCAAAAGTAATCCATATAGTAGCATGTAATTGGAGGTGACTAATTCTCATAGCATGCCATTGTGTGAATATTCGTCTGTTGATGAGCATTTGGGTAGCTTTCAGTTTGGGGCTTTTACGATTAGGGCTGCTATTCTTGTCCATGCCTTGGTGGACATTTGCCCTTGTTTCTGTTTGGTATATACCTAGGAGTGGAGTTGTTGGGACTCAAGGTAGCCAGCTTTAGTAGAGACTGCCAAATATTTTTCCAAAGAGACTGTTCCAATGTATGTGTTGAGTACTGTTTGGTTTCCAGTCGCTTTAATTCCTTGTCAGCACTAGGTATTTGCTATTTAAGTTTAGCCATTCTGGTGGATGGGTGTTAGTTTTTTAATTTGAATGTATCTGATCAACTAATGGTGGCACACCTTTTTTTGTTACTTTTGGGGCGAGGATGGGGGGACTTGACTTTCATATTTGATAGAAAGCATGGGAAAGCTTTATTCCATATTTTAGAAACTTCATGCATCTTAGACTGCATTAAGAAGAACCTTGGGGCTGGAGAGGGGAAAATATAGGCATAGTAGGAAGAGCAATTGATTTGGGGTGGAATGGGCCATCAATCAGGTAAAGTAGAAATGAGAGCAGCTGGATTCTTGCCCCAAAACTGTATTTGGCTTAGAGAAGAAAGGAACTATTGGAGAGCTGTGAGTAGTTGAATAACTCTTAAGGATACTTACCTTAAGAACCACAAATGTTCCTCATTTGTTTGTCTTGCTATTGATTTGGGCTATCTTATGATGGGAGGGATGCAATTTTTTTTTTTTTTTGCAGTTCTTTGCCAACTAGTTTTATACATAGTTCAAGTGATTCCTGAGAGCAGTGTGTTGAGCCATGTTAGTCCACCTCCTTTGAGCCACGGCCATCTTTTAGGTGCTCCTTGGTCTCCTGAGATCCTGCTGCACTCATTTTGCCAGAAAAGATTGCAGACTGGAAGCCTGTGGCTCACGTGTACCCTGCAGGTGTGTCTTTTTTGGCCCTGAGTTTTTTTAAAAGGGGCTTTATAATTTACCAGTACTTAAATTAGGTATTGCAAATCTGAATTTTTTGGTTTCTTTTGAAATCCGTAAGATCTGGCCATACTGGACTGCTGTTTTGGTAGAGCAGAGTTGGCTGGAGCTGAATAGAGGCAGCCCCTTTATATAGAATGTGTAAGCTGTAATTTTCTCACTGGCTTACTTCATTTGCCTGTAATCCACCTGGATTCTATAAGCATTCAAGCTTGCTACCCCTGCCCTGATAAATTTTCGGGCCTTACCCTTTTACCCTCTGTCAAAGCTAGGAGTTTTTCTCAATCCAGTTAGTCACAGAACAGCAAAATCCTTGTTTTTCCCAAGTCTTAGGATAAAATCTGGTTATGAGAGAAACTTTTCCTTGTAGTAACCGTAATCCAAAGTCACTCACTCATTAAGAAATAGTTGAGGGCTTCCCTGGTGGCACAGTGGTTAAGAATCTGCCTGCCAATGCAGGGGATGCGGGTTTGAGCCCTGGTCCAGGAAGATCCCGTATGCCGTGGAGCAACTAAGCCCATGTGCCACAACTACTGAGCCTGCGCTCCAGAGCCCGTGAGCCACAACTACTGAAGCCCGCGCGCCTAGAGCCCGTGCTGGGAAACAAAGAGAAGCCTCCACAATGAGAAGCCCATGCACTGCAATGAAGAGTAATCCCCACTCGCCGCAACTAGAGAAAGCCTGCGTGCGGCAATGAAGACCCAACGCAGCCAAAAATAAAATAAAATAAAAGTCGAATGCTTACCACGAGTCAAGGGCTGGGGATACAGCAGTGGATAAAATGGACAAAAATTCTTGTCTTTGTAGAGCCTCTATTCTAGTGGTCTCCTAGCTGGGTTTCCAGAAATTCCTTGAGTCTGCTTTTGTTACACACATGAGAAGCTATTGCCTGGTATCATTGAGCTGGATCTGCTCTCAAGAATGCATGCTTTTTAAATTTTTTCTGATAGTCTTTTGCTGTGCTTTCATAACCCTTCTAAAACTCCAAGCCTTTTATCTTCAATCCTTCCTCTAATCCCACTGCTAGAATTTTACTGCTTACCATGCCTTCTTACCAATGAGTTGCTGTATCCATCTATTACTGGCCATTGCTTCTTCTCAGGTAAGCCATTACATCTTGAATATTTAATCATGGTTCACTTACGAGAACCAAAAATTCCACATAGGAGTTGATAAAGCATTCATTAAGAGACAACCCGCCCCCCCCCACATGCACAAAAAAATCCCAGCTTTTGCTAAGAACATCCTCCTTCAACTTACTGCCCAGTTTTTCTTCTGCCTTTCAATAGTGATATTCTCCAAAATGAAAAATTATTCACTGTTGGTACTACTTTACTTCTCACTGACCGTTCAAACCTCTGCAGACTGATCCTCTTAATTGTACTGATATTATTTTTGTGACAGATGCTGATGTTGTTTGGGTTTTAAAATCTATCGTCCTCTTAAACCTCATCTAAATAGACTTTGTTGACCACAGTATGATCTATAAGGTTTAATTCCCAGTGTGGGTCCTGTTCTAGGTGCCAAGGGTACCTTTTCAGTCTTTCAGGATTTCTTCCTTTTTATAAAAACTGAATATTTAAGATACTAATTTACTCAGGTTTTTTCTCTGTGTGCATAGTTCTGATTCCTAAGACTCTGCAACCATCATTCTCTCAGATTTTAACCAATGACATTATTCTGTAGCATTTGCTATTATGAGCACCTCTCCTCATTTACCTTTTCCTTTGGCTTCTGTGGCAGTACTTCATCCTCCCAACTTTGAGACCATTCCTCCTTCCCTCAGACTGCAGGCTCTGAGGTTCTGTCTTCTGTTTTATTACTTCCCTTAGTGATACTAGAATCCCCTAGAATCTGACCATCACCAACCTGCCTGTTGATAACTCTGGAATCTAATTCTTCCTCTTAACTCCAGGCTTGTGTTTCCATTTGTCTTGACCTTTTCTGAGGATCTCACATTCAAACTCAAGAACGAAAAAGAATTTATCTTTTGCAAACCTCTTCTTATACTTTTATATTCTAACTAGCTGCTCAGGCTAAAAGCTTGTGGTGTATTGACTCACTTTCCTCTTTCACACTCTTGCCCGCTTCCAATCAAGTTAACTAAAATAGTCTCGACTATTCCACCTAAGTGATCATTTCCTTTTATCCCACTGCTTTGGATTAGGTTCTCATCTCTTGACAGTGTATTCAAAGTACCTACTGGGAAGTGAGTTTTCTTTTTTGTTTTTTTTAATTAATAGACTGTTTTTTAGAGCAGCTTTAGATTCACAGCACAGCTGATTGGAGAGTACGGAGAGTTTCCATATACCCCTATCCCCCCATATGTACCGCCTCCCCCCGGAAGTGAGTTTTCTAGTTGATGTCCCTCCTAACCTCTTGTCACAGAACTCTTTCTAAGAAAAATAAAACTTAAATATTCCTCTGCTTGGAAGCCATTTGACTTCACATTGAAAAGAGTTATGCTTATTTGGGGAAAAAAAAAGACTGAAATCAGTGTTCTAAACTGCATTTTGCCACAATGAATGATGTTTGATAGGAACAGTTAAGAAATCAGTACCATCAACTGGGACCTGTAGACTTCCTGCTTTTCATTGTCATTAATAGTAGGATACTACAAATCTGTAAAACTCTAAACTGTATATCAGAAACTTAAACTAGTTTTTAATTGTAAAATTCACACGTTTGTGGTTAACATTAAGTAATTATTTAATATACATGCATTTATAATGCTTAACTGCTTTCACAATTTCATAATAAAGGGTCTATATTTATAACATAAATCTTTCCTCACTCCAGATGTAACTACTATTATCCCTTGTCTGTCTTCCCAGAAATTTTTATTGGCTGTAAGTCTCTCTAAAAATTAAATAATACTAAAATATGGTTTTGTGTTCTTTTAATTAAAAGGTTGGGAACTACTTAAAGGTGATAGTGGTATATTTAAAAAAAATTTTATTGGAGTATAGTTAATTTATAATGTTGTGTTAGTTTCAGCAAAGTGAATCAGTTATACATATATTCACTCTTTTTTAGATTCTTTTCCCATGTAGGTCATTACAGAGTATTGAGTAGAGTTCCTTTTGCTATACAGTAGGTCCTTATTAGTTATCTGTTTTATATATAGTAGTGTGTATATGTCAGTCCCATTCTCCCAGTTTATCCCTTCTCCCTCCTTTCCTCCCTGGTAGCCATAAGTTTGTTTTCTACATCTGTGACTCCATTTCTGTTTTGTAAATATGTTCATTTGTGTCATTTTTTTAGATTCCACATGTAAGTGATATCATATGATCTTTGTCTTTCTCTGTCTGACTGACTTCACTTAGTATGATAATCTCTGGGTCCATCCATGTTGCTGCAAATAGCATTATTTCATTCTTTTTTATGACTGAGTAATATTCCATTGTATATAAGTACCACATCTTCTTTATCCATTCATCTGTCGATGGGCATTTAGGTTGCTTCCGTACCTTGGCTATTGTAAATAATGTTGCTATGAACATTGGGGTGGTAGTGATAGATATTAATTGGAAACTGTTGCTACTATCAAGATTGGCTGGAAACTTGGACATAGCAAGTCTCCTACCACTGTACACTATGATATTTTATAGTCACTTAACTATATATTTATTTCCATGTCCTTGGGGTTTGACAGATGACAAACTTCTTTTTTCAATATAGAAATTGTCAAATATCTACAAGGATAGAGAATGGTATAATGAATGCCCATGGCCTCAGTAGTTAGCTACAGGTGGCCATTCTTGTTTGTATATCTCTGGTCCCTCTCCCCCTCCCATTTTGAAACAAATCCTGGATCTTATTGTATCTATAAATCTTAATTTTGATCTTGGTATTATAATGAAATGTTGGTTTAAACTTTATTTCTCAGCCGTCTTGTAAATCTACCAGAGGTGAGAAGACAATTCTCTACCCAGCGAGATGAAGCCCTTCTATTATAACATTTTGGCTATTGGGCAAGGAAGAAGTGGACTTAACTTTTTGAAGAAAATAACACATTTTATCAGGTTAAGGATTCTTAAAAATATAATTTGAGCTAGAGACATCCCAACTCAAAGCTGCTTCATGTTTTTTTAGCCAGTTGCATGGATTAATTTATGTTTAACCTTTTGATCTATAGGAATCCTATGAGGATGGTTGTGAGGATTATCCCACTTTGTCAGAATATGTTCAGGATTTTTTGAATCATCTTACAGAGCAGCCTGGCAGTTTTGAAACTGAAATTGAACAGTTTGCAGAGACACTGAATGGCTGGGTTACAACAGATGATGCTTTGCAAGAACTTGTGGAACTCATCTATCAACAGGTAGGTTGGCTAATAGCATGGGGCAATCACTGGATAGCTTCCTTGATGCCCAAAGGTGGTGGCTGCTCCTTGAGGGAGGCCAGGTACGTGTTCACCAGCCTCCACACTCCTTGACTCTTTATGGTTCATGAGAGCTTTTAAGTCTCTGTTGTACAGAATTTCTGTAATTAGGGATCCAGGACTAGAGCCAGACTGCAAATTTTCCTGTGTAGCCAAGGCTCTGTACAGGCAGTTGGAAGGAGCTTTGGACACTTCTGAGGCCACTACATGAGTATCATGCCTTTTTTCCAAACCCCTGTTTTATAAGGATCTGCCATTATTGGAGTAGGGGAGAAAAAAAGTCATGGGAGAACTTTTTTGCCTCACAAATGATTCTTTATTTAAAAAAAAAAAAAAAAAAGGACCACAAAACACCTTGATTTAAGTCTTAACATTTCTGCTTGTCTTTAAAAATTTCAAGGATTTACATCTCAATTCCTTTAAAAAATCTAATGTCAGTCTAGGTTGTTCACACAAAGTTTAGTTTTAATTCTAGCATATTGGTCACTGACACATTAATGCTATTTTAAGGGGGAAAAAATAGACAACACTCAATTTTGAAGACAAATTTAAGGTCAGTGAGGAGGCTGGCCAAAAACAGAGTAGGAGATAAACGCCACCAAAGGTTATATTTCTGTTTCAGTCATTGCTGAAAGAGCAGCTCAAACTGGGAATATATGTGAGGGTGACTTATGATAGCAGGTTGTTTTTTTGTGTGTTTTCTTAATCCTACCTCGTGTTTCATTTGACTACTTTTCCAGTTTGTTCTGGATTGTTACTGGACCTCAGTATTACCTGACCAACTCTTAGATTTCTAAAAATGCTTGAGGTTTTAGGAAGATAGATCTGCTCTATTTGTACTGATTCCTACTTTTGCCATCTAAATGGATTATAAAGGAATATTAGATAAGAAAATGGAAGAATTTTACTGTTTTCTTTTTGCTTTTCTGGCTCTATTTAGTTTCAGCTCTTCAATAGGCTGCTTGATTATAGTTCTTATATCAGAATTATATTATTATAGTTCTTATTATGCTCGTATTATATCAGGGTTGGTTAGAAAGGCTCTAACCTAACAAACTACAATTTTTGTGATTGTCTCAAAGCCAACGCTTCATATATTTTAAGTCCTACCATTCTATGGTCAGTGATATAGATTTACCAACAGTAAAAAAAAAAAAAGCAGATTAAACCTACATACTCAATTTTGATTCCTCACCAAATACTACTGTAAAATGACAGTGTGGGGATTTTAGAACACCAAAAGCCCATAAGGACTTATATGGCGAAAGGAGATAGAAGTACCCATTTTGGAGACTAGAACGCAGATGGGTGAGTGGTAACTGACCTGGCGGATTTTTTTAAAAGTTGAATTCCAAGCCAGTGGGGAAAGTCGAGAATCGCCCTGATTTATGATGCAGAATCTCCAAAAAGGTTCTAGGATAAGGATGGAATGAGGCTAAAAAGATTGCTTGAACATCTAAAAAAAATTAGACTGTCTAGATCTTTTTGCACTGAGTAACCAGTTT
The DNA here is from genome assembly GCF_964374135.1 of Grampus griseus. Taxonomy (NCBI): domain Eukaryota; kingdom Metazoa; phylum Chordata; class Mammalia; order Artiodactyla; family Delphinidae; genus Grampus; species Grampus griseus. The sequence goes on along the minus strand of NC_139019.1, from coordinate 35,838,169 downwards.
GAAGTTTTATCATAATCCTTCTTGAAGTTATTGAAGGAGGTACTCCACCAAAAGGAGGATTTAAGGATGAAGACATGGGAACTAGGAAACAGGGAATTTTACAGGAGAAGCTAAGTGAATCATCCAGATGATGGTGAAGGGAGATCCCAAGATAGTAGCCATGCACATAGTAGGCCTAGAGGTACAAGGCTTCACTGGAATCGGGCAGAATGCTCCAGGAGAGACTTCCCTGGTAAGATGAGGACACTCCCTTATGTTTGAAGATATTAAGAAGAAAGAACTAATGAGAAGTCAGTGAGAAATATATTTAAAAAGTAGAAAAAATTAAGTCTAGGGAAAACAAGGTTGTGCAAGAGAGGAGAAATCAGCATAATACATGGTACAACTGTAAAGGGAAACACAAAACTATTTAAAAAAATCATGGTGTATCTACAGTTATACCATAGTGGAATGAAGTAAGGTTAAACAGGGTGAAAAGTAAATGCTTATCTTCCTTCGTGGGGAGCTAGTAAGAAATGGCTAAACTCAAATCATGGAGCATGGAGATACGGAGGTTAAAACCTTTTCAGCTGAAAGAATTGAAAGTGGTTGTCTATGGAAGTAAAATTGAGGTATAGCAGGGAGGCAGGAAACTTTAATGACCAGCCTTGTTGTCTTTAAATTTACTTTAAATTTTAAAAGTAAAGGAAAACAGGCAATGCCAATAATGGGAAAAGTATAAATTTTGAATTTCAAGTCTTTTGGGGTACATACATGAATGTCAGGAGGAATCAGTCTTTCTTCCTTGCTGAGAAATGTACAGGGTCCTGTGTGAGCAAGGAAATAATTAGAAATAAAAAGTTCTAACTATAAAGTACTTACTCCATGCCAGGCAATGCTAAACACTTGACCTGTAGTTAACTCATTTAATCCTCAGTGGTTGCAAGGTATTACTCTTATCCCCATTTTATACATAGCTTAACAGAGGTTAAATGACTTGTCTAAGGTTGCACATGAGTAACTAGACCCAACATAGGATTGGAGGGGCATCAGGCCATTTGTTAGATCTAGACTCTGGTAAACTACTACCTTTGTGAGATTGGCCAAGTCCCTTAACCTCTTAATGTGTGTATTCTACTGTTCTTTAAAAACTGCAGTGAAAGTTGAACTTCCTGAGTACTTCTTTGGCTATGTCACACAGTCTTTGATACTCAGTGTTTTTCCACTGTCTTCTTATTAAAAATAGCTTATTTCTTTTGATTTCCTCTTTTATTACCCCAAGTGTTTGGAGTGTTGTTGAAGTGTTAAGCTTTTGCATCAGGTACCATTAATTACCTCTTTAGGAATCAAGAAACTGAAGCTCAGGGAGGTTTAGAGATATCCAGGGTCACAAAACAGGCCTGGGATTCTTGTTCTGGACTGCTAGATGCCAAAGTTGGTGCCATCCTATTCCTGAGAAATGCCACAGATCATTAGTTTGGCAAATATACTTCATAATTGGCACTATGCAACTGGGTACATGTACATATTTTGTGCAAAAATTAGTTGGTGTAAAGAGAGATTTATCTCTTTGCTTTCTGCTAACCTCGGGTAAATGGTGGGGAGAGCTTACCTTAATGTTTTTCTTTGTACTTATTCTGGTTCTTGGTGTAAGGTTGGGAGGGAGAGTTAATATCCTTATGCCTAACAATTACAAATGACTTGTACATTTTCCTGTACAGTTTTGGGGGCAGGAATGTTTTTCCTCTTTAGAATATTGCTGTTAAGTGTTTGCATTAATAACTTGATGTGTCTGTGTCATATAAAACTTTTTTCTTTTTGAAAGGCCACATCTATCCCAAATTTCTCTTACATGGGAGCTCGCCTCTGTAATTACCTGTCCCATCATCTGACAATTAGCCCACAGAGTGGCAACTTCCGCCAATTGCTACTTCAAAGGTTAGTGTGTATATATGAAATTAAAGGAAAACTACTTCTAAATGTACTAGAATTTGACCATTCTTCTTTGCTAAAGACTGTTCTTTATAGGAAGTTGCAGGGGAGAATAGGGCAGCCATTCTTTTTTTTTTTCTTTCTTTTTAAAATTTATTTATTTATTTATTTTTGGCTGCATTGGGTCTTCGTTGCTGTGCAGGAGCTTTCTCTAGTTGCAGTGAGCAGGGGCTACTCTTCGTTGTGGTGAGCGGGCTTCTCATTGCAGTGGCTTCTCTTGTTGTGGAGCACGGGCTCTAGGCACGCAGGCTTCAGTAGTTGCAGCTCGTGGGCTCAGTAGTTGTGGCTCGCGGGCTCTAGAGCACAGGCTCAGTAGTTGTGGTGCACAGGCTTAGTTGCTCCGTGACATGTGGGATCTTCCTGGACCAGGGCTCAAACCCGTGTACCCTGCATTGGCAGGTGGATTCTTGACCACTGCGCCACCAGGGAAACCTGGCAGGTGGATTCTTAACTGCTGCGCCACCAGGGAAGTCCAAGGGCAGACCATTCTTACTTGTATAGTATTAAGTTTATAGTCATGTATATGCCTTTTTCTTATGATGGTCTCTGCCTTTGGTTTTGTGCCTAGAAAGGTCTTTTCCTTTTCCAAGATCTTAAAAATGGTCACTTTACATATTTTTTAGTACTTTTGGCTTGAGTAAGGATCTAATTTCATTTATTGCCACATGTTTAACCAATTTTTCCCATACCACTTTTTTGAATGATCCATTCCTTATTAGAACTGCTGCCTTTATCACACTACATCCTTATATTTGCATTGATTCTGGACTTTCATTCTATTCCATTCATTACTTGTTCTCTTCCTGTTTTATTACCAGGCTATTAAAAAACTCTAATTTTTTCACACTAGTCTAGTTAGTTCCCCATTCGTTTGTGTGTCTGTGTGTGTGTGTGTGTGTGTAGTCTTCTTTGCTATTCTTGCATGCTTATTTTCTCTGAACTTTAGAATCAGCATGTGAAATTACACAAATGTTGTTACTTATTTATGTTTTGGGATGACATTGAATTAATGAGCTAATGTAGGGAAATGAATTTTCTTATAATCTGAGTTGTTTTATTCAATAACAAGGTTGTCTTTGAGTTTATTAGAGATTGCCTGTTAGTTCTTTAAAGATACTTTTAATGGTTGCAAAGTATTCCATCTTGTGGTTAAACTGCACTGGAACAGAATAAAGACTCCAAAAGTACACTCCAGAGACACTTGAAAATTAAGCTTTTAACGAAGGTGACACTTCAGATACATAAGTAAAAGACAAATTGTGCTGCTGACATAACTGGCTAGTCATTTGGGAAGAAAAAAAACAAAGATGGGTTCCTGTCTCATTCTTTACACCAAAATATATTTCAGATATAAAACTGAAACAGTAAATACTAGGGGAAAAAATGACAAACAAAAATATTAGGTTGGTAAAGCCATTTTAAGCAAGACATGATACCTACAGGCCCTAAAACAAGAGATTAAACTTAATTTCATATAGATTATAATATTGGAGGGGTCATAAATTTATAAGAAGTGAAGTAAAAATAGGGACATTTGTAACAACATGGCAGTGAGGTCATTTATTTAATATGAAAAGAGGGGCCTCTTAGGAATGAGTAAGAAAAAGGCCAGAAATATTTCTATTTTTAATAGAAGTATTTGGAATGACTCTGGATAGGTGCAGTTTGGAAAAATATAAATGACAAAGTTACAGAAATATCCAACCTTACCTAATCATTAAAGTACAAATTATAGCTTTTGGAAAGATGTGAAAGTTGGCACTTTGAGGAGGTAGGATGGTAGAAAGGCTTGCTTATCTTCCCTTGTGCTACTCACCCCTGGCTCTGCCTTGGAGTTACCTAGAGACTTAAAATGGAGCTAAGCCCCCAGTCTTGGAAATTCTGATATAATTAGACTGAAGGAGAGTGTGGGCATGGTTTATAAATCTCGCCAAGTGTTCTACTATGTAGTCATGGTTGAGAATCACTCTTCTGGCTCTTTTGACTCTGTATCCCCTGTGTGTGCTTCTCTAGTACTAGGATACTGTCAAAGCTATCAACATGGAAGAACACTAATCATATAACAAGTGAAAAGATCATAATTCTGTTAACTTAAAAATGTAGAATACTTTGAAACAGATAGAAGTTACCTTCACAGCAGTTATTTCTGGGCTGCAGTGTCTTTATCCTTTATATTTTTCTGTTTTAACCTTTTTGAAATAGCCATGTATTAATTTTATAATTGAAAGTCTTTAGCTTAAAGTTTTAGAGTCTTTCCTCTCACCTAGATAATCAACCATGTACAAGGGTAGGGATTTGCATTTGTACGTACATTAACATATATTAATATATAATCTAATAGTAATGGCGTTGATAAAACAAAAAGGTCATTTCATCGAAGCTCTTACCTGAAAAGTCATAAAAGGAAAGAGAAAGGAAAGCAGCCAACAAGGTGCTTGGATAACTGAATTGGCATTAATTAACTGATCCTTTCCATTATTAACCAGTGTTCTATTTATAGATATCCCAACTTTTTTTCTGATGAGGAATTAATATGTATGAGAAGATGACCAATATCTTTCCATGTCTGACTCAAACAGCAGATGTTGCTCATTTAATATAGCTTGTAAGCATTGGCACAATAAGCTAAGCTGGGTTTATGATTGATACATAAACTGAACCAAGGTAAATTCTTGGACAAGAAATGACTTTCTAGGTTCTTTTTGAAAATTTTTTTAAATTGGTACCTCAGGTATGAAAGCCATTAAACCTTCATAAGCTGCTCCCTTGGTCTTTAAAAGGAGAACTATCAAAATCATTTTTATAAAACGCATGACTTTTCTAGAATGTTCTTACACCTTATCAATAAAAATAAAAAAATCTTAACACCAAAATGGTGAACATTAAAAGTAAATTTTAAAAATCCGTTTTAGTAACAGCTGACACCATAATTCATTGGTATAGACAATGACAGGCTTATTGTGATTATTTTAGATAATAAGAGCTATGTAAGCTCTAAGGTGAATGCACCAAGTCAGGGAGAAATCAAACAAGGGAAAATAAATTGACTCCTTTAGTCTCTATTAGAAACAAAGACCCAGACAAAGACCAGATTAATTGCCTTCTATGTTTCTGTGTGGTTTCAATTGGGGACTTCCTCCTCTTACTTCACTTCTCTGATTCGTATAATAGAAATTCTAAGAATAATGGGCTTAATAAGAATTCATTTTCAGCTTGGTTGGACGTCACCTGTATTTATATATCTTTTTTAAAGCTCTGTTCAAAGTTCGTATTTCAGCAAGAGCAGAATATTTTAGGGATACTTCGCATAAAAACAGTGCTTTCTTAAAAAGCCTATGAGACAATAAATAAGGTGAGGCAGTGAGGGTTTTTGTTTTGTTTTTTAGTGCCAATATACAACGAACCTCATGAAATCTATGTAGCTGTAACTTGTTACAGTTTGTTCTAGTAATAGGTTTATTTTCAACTATTCTTATCAGTTTCTTAAAACTAGGAATCTTTGTATGAAAAGATAGTACATATTCTGATCGCTACAATAGACAGGAACACTTTTTATTACAGAAAATCAGAGTGTTGGTGCATTGTACTTGCCTCTGTATTGCTTGTGAACAACCAAACTGACAAATGGTCATCTTGTTTGACTATTTAAAAAACAAAGCAATGTGAGATTACAAAAGGTATGTCTTTATTAGATGTCGGACTGAATATGAAGTTAAAGATCAAGCTGCAAAAGGGGACGAAGTGACTCGAAAACGATTCCATGCATTTGTACTCTTTCTGGGAGAACTTTATCTTAACCTGGAGGTGAGGAGAAATTTTTCTTTTTAGTACTGACAAAGCCTGAGAATATAAATTGATCTCAATAAGGAATTTGTGTTTACTCTTTTATAACATTAAGAGTGAAATGGGAGATAAAGAAAATAGTCTCAGTACCTACTCATGGTAGTATCTGTCCTCAAATGGAACATATGTACCATTTTGTCTTCCTGTTCATGGGCAGTGTTGGGAGATAGTTACTAAGCTATGTACTTTTGGAAAGCCATGGTTTACATGTGATTTCAAGCTTTTGGAATACAGACAGTCACACCTTTTTGAATCCTTGTATCATAAATATTAGCACATTTAGTATGTTGACTTTCAGATGGTGACCCAAAAGCAACTTGCCTTGCAGAGCATAAAACTTTGAAGAGGGGAGAGACTAGAGTTTCTGTGTTTTTTGGGTTTTTTTTTTCACCTAATTCACCTACAGTAGTTCTTTTTGGTCCTATTTTATATATTAATCTTCTATATAGAATGTATTTGTACAAAGTCTACAGCTAAATTGGTGGCATACTTGAGTATATGCTTGTTGGGAGGCAACATTAAGTGCTGAATATTACTTTGTAATGGATTTGCTTGATTTTTTTTTTTTTTAACTACTTAGTCCCAGATATCGGTATACCTTCTTAAACTCTGATTTGAGGACTTAGTATTGTAAATACCACTGAAAAGACACACGAATCCACCGTCAAATGTACATCTCAGTCAGTGCATCTAAAAGGTCTTTGTGCAATCTCGTGCCTAATTTACTATCCCTTTTTACCACAGATAACCTTAATTTTTAAAAAAATCTCATGCCGTAATCTTTCTCAGTTTATTTTTGTATAAGCCAAATAAGAACACCAATATAAAATGTACCTTAAATGAATTGTCACTTTAAGAACGCAGTTGAACTTCCTATGTAGAAGTCATGATATGTGTGGTGGGAGTTATAAAGATAAGGCATGGCTCCTGAACCTACAGTTCTTCAAGCCAGAGAGCTGAGATACATGTTGTATTCTGATGCAAGTTAGAGTATTTTTAAATAGTATAAAAAGCAGAAGAAAGCTCTGTGTTCCCAAAAAGGTGTTAATAGGCTAGAGACTGCTTTATGAAGCGGTAATATTAAAGGAGGCTTAAATTATCCTGACCATATATTTTTTTATATATATATAAATTTATTTATTTATTTTTGGCTGTGTTGGGTCTTTGTTGCTGTGCGCGGGCTTTCTCTAGTTGTGGCGAGCGGGGACTACTCTTCGTTGCAGTGCGCGGGCTTCTCATTGTCATGGCTTCTCTTGTTGCAGAGCACAGGCTCTAGGCGTGTGGGCTTCGGTAGCTGTGGTACATGGGCTCAGTAGTTGTGGCTCGCGGGCTCTAGAGCGCAGGCTCAGTAGTTGTGGAGCACGAGCTTAGTTGCTCCGCGGCATGTGGGACCTTCCCCAGCCAGGGCTCGAACCTGTGTCCCTTGCATTGGCAGGCAGATTCTTAACCACTGCACCAACAGGGAAGACCCTGACCATATGTTTTGTATTGTTTAACTTAAACCACTTATTTTGCCAGCACTTTGTTAGACCATTTGTATATCTGTGTTATATTTTGGCATAGTTGCTTTTCATTTTCTTCTCCCCAAAAGATCAAAGGAACAAATGGGCAGGTTACAAGGGCAGACATTCTTCAGGTCGGTCTTCGGGAGTTGCTGAATGCCCTCTTTTCTAATCCTATGGACGACAACTTAATTTGTGCAGTAAAATTACTGAAGGTAGGTTTTACTTATTTTTTTCTTAAAATGTAACTGTTTCATCCCTTTAGTGTATAATTTAGAGGAAGGAAAGTACATATAATGCACAAATAGATCCAAGAGTTAGTTATTTAAGTTAAATATTGACATTTTACTTTACTCTCAAATTTAATATTGGGAAGGCAATATATACTTATTGTTTAATATAAGAAATTTAAAAGTGAAAAATGGAAGTCCTTCACTCCGCTCCATACGTAAAGTCCCTTTCTTTCCCTTCCTCTATCTGCATGTGTGCTCTCGTAAGATCTTACTCTGATGTGGCTGGCTTTTTCGCCACCAAATGAAGGTCTTGGATTTTTGCATGGCTCTTTGCTCAGTAGCTTCCCAGTATTCCATTGTATGCATGCACATTGTTTATGCATTCCATCCTTGAGCAGTTATTTTCAGTTTAGCCACTGTAGCACTGTCAGTAATATATGCAGTTGTTTATGTAACTTAAATTCTTACCCATAGATTTGGTGGCTCAGTGAGCATGTATACCTTAATTTGATAAGTAATGCCAAATTTCCCTTCCAAATGCTGAACCAGAGTGTGTTCCCACCAACAGTGAATGAGTATACCTCTTTTCCCATATCCTTATCAGTGATGGAGAGAATCAGTCCTAGGTTTTATTTTGTCATCGTGATGAGTAAAAACAAAAAGCTCATTTTAATTTGCATTTCTGTGACTAAAATCACTAGTGAATTAAAGCCTTTTTTTGTTTGTAAGCCATTTTTTTAGTTTCTGTGAATTACCTGCTTATATTCTTAACTCATTTTTTCCTGATTGTGTTTTTTAAATTCTGAGTTTCTACACTTGTTGGATGTTGCATATTTCAAAAAGTGATATGTTGATTAAAATTTTATAGCCTTGGTCATATAGCAAACATGCCATACAGTCATTGGCATATAAAGCCTATGATTAAACTTCTGCTATAGTTCATTCCTTTTCCCTGTCAAGAAAAAGTATAGCGATTCCTGAATATTAGATGGTAGAAAATAATTAGGAATATTTAACTTGCTAAATTCATCTTATTTAAAGAATGCTTGAACTACTACTAATATCTTTTTAGAATTTCTGTACTTTATTGAATTCTTTATTTTACTGATACTTGCTTTTTTAGTTGACAGGGTCAGTTTTAGAAGATGCCTGGAAGGAAAAAGGAAAGACTGATATGGAAGAAGTTATTCAGAGAATTGAAAATGTTGTCCTAGACGCAAATTGCAGCAGGTAGGAAAAGAAGTAATATAGACAGCCAGTAGATCTCAATTCCTTGCTTTTTCTTTGGGGTTGTTTTTAATCTGTTGTGCTTCATCAGAATACTCTTTATAGATCTACAGAAATTTTTTTTTACCTATGGCTTCTGCTCACCTAACCACTTTTCTTCAATTATGCTTATGAATGGAAGAAGTTAAGATATTCCTGGGGGAATATGAGTCCATTAAAAATAAAATGATTAATACTTTTAAGCTCAATAAATATTTGGGTAAAGTACTACTGTAAGTCCAGTTGGAGGTATAAAAGTGTTAGCAGGATCGCACTGCCTTTAAGAACCATATATAGCCACAGTTACATGGAATAAATTTCAAGCCTGTCTTAAAAAAAAAAAGACAGCAGGAGCCAGGCAGTGGGCTGCGAGCATGTAGACTTCACCTCAGTGCGTAAGAGAGCACGTCAGACCCTCTGGACAGTGCTGGGTGCCGTTGACCAAATGTGGCTCTCAGAGGCGAGGACAGGCTCCTCAGTGGGCGGCAGTGAGGGCTCTGGCCTCAGTAAAGCAGAAACCACTGCCAAGCGCAGCGAGGCCCAGTGAAGATCTGAAGGCGCTCCTCTGAAGTCCCACTACCTCCAGTGGAGCCCAGTCATCCCTTCCACAGCAGCATCAGTGAGAATCGAAGGCATGGAGACCTCACTGCAGGTTAGCTACCCTCCCGTGAGAGTCTGAAGGATACTATTACCAGAGCTCTGCCCTTTTGGAAGGAAGAAATAGTTTCCCAGATCAAGAAGGGGAAACGGGTATTGGCTGTAGCCCACGGCACCCGCCTCCAGGGGCATTGTCAAGCAGAGAGGGTCTCCGAAGAGCTTATCGTGGAGCTGAGCCTGCTGACCGTGAATTGGACAAGAACATGAAGCCCATCACGCCTGTGCAGTTCCTGGGGGATGAGGAGACTGTGTGTAAAGCCATGGACGCTGTGGCTGCCCAGGGCAAGGCCAAGAAGGGAGGGCGAGCAGCAGACAAACTACTCCCAAGGACACCCTCCCTGCCCATCCCATTCCTCTGCACTTCTCCCCTACACATATCAAACTGACCGCATCTGTAAGTTGTAGATCCAGATGGGGACCAGTGGCTCCCAATTTCATATTAGCCATTTTTTTCTCTTGGACCCACTCCCTTCATGCAGTCTAGTCAGAATGCACCTCTGGGGCAGGGTTGTCAGTCCAAGCAAGGGAAGACTTGTCCAAGAGGGTGGACAGGAAGTAATTCGGGGGCAGGGGGTTGCTAATGCTTTGTCTATTACTAAGGATCTGCTTGAGTAAGGGTTGGGGGAACCATGTTAGGCGTGACCAATGAGGGAAAACAAGAGAGCCTATTTATGTTCCCAGGGGCCGGTCCTGTATTATTCTGTAGTCAGGTGACTGGGTGGCTGTAGTCATTCCAGTGGAGAATGAATGTAATATGCGTGGCGATTGAAACAAATATTTCCTCCCTGCCTGCAGAAGATTGGGATCAATCCTGGATGTTTATGTGTTGTATTTACTTTTACAAAAAAGTATATAATTTTTTTTTAATTTTTAATTTTTTTAACATCTTTATTGGAGTATAATTGCTTTACAATGTTGTGTTAGTTTCTGCTGTGTTACAAAGTGAGTCAGCTATACGTGTACATATACCCCCATAACCCCTCCCTCTTGTGTCTCCCTCCCACCCTCCCTATCCCACCCCTCTAGGTGGTCACAAAGCACCGAGCTGATCTCCCTGTGCTATGCAGCTGCTTCCCACTAGCTATCTGTTTTACATTTGGTAGTGTATATATATCAATGCTACTCTCTCACTTTGTCCCAGCTTACCCTTCCCCCTCCCCGGGTCCTCAAGTCCATTCTCTACATCTGCGTCTTTATTCCTGTCCTGCCCCTACGTTCATCAGAACTTTTTTTTTTTAGATTCCACATATATGTGTTAGCATATGGTATTTGTCTTTCTCTTTCTGACTTACTTCACTCTGTATGACAGACTCTAGGTCCATCGCCCCACTACAAATAACTCAATTTCGTTTCTTTTTACGTCTGAGTAATATTCCATTGTATATATGTGCCACATCTTCTTTATCCATTCGTCTGTGGACACTTAGGCTGCTTCCATGTCCTGGCTGTTGTAAATGGTGCTGCAATGAACATTGTGGTACATGTCTCTTTTTGAATTATGGTTTTCTCAGGGTATATGCCTAGTAGTGGGATTGCTGGGTCATATGGTAATTCTATTTTTAGTTTTTTAAGGAACCTCCATACTGTTCTCCATAGTGGCTGTATCAATTTACATTCCCACCAACAGTGCAGGAGGGTTTCTTTTTCTCCACACCCTCTCCAGCACTTATTGTTTGTAGATTTTAAAATTATATAATTAAAAAAAAAACCTTCTGGGGTTTCTGATGACTGTTGAAATATTCCCACGTGTGGTCATCAGAAAATGAGCCATTCCTTACACCAACATGGGATAAGCTCCTTGATTTCCAAGGTGTAGGAGTTCATCCTCTCACGTGTTAGAATCCCTCCGCTGCCTTATTACTTTGTGGTAGTGAAATGCCTCTTGATCACGTCCAAGTGTGTCTTTCACTGTGCCAGATTTCTGAATCATGTTCCAGTTGCTTGGCCTGCCACTTGGGCCCAGTACGCATTTGAGCATAACTGTACTAGATCCTTTTTTCCAGATCAGTATAGTAAAGGAGTGATGTGCATTTTTTTTAAAAGATAAATTTGTGTTATTAAAGGAAATGTCTAGAATATCAAAGCATGTTAAATTTTTGAAACAACGTTTTAGGCATCTGTGATATATTAGAGCACAATGACACTTGCTCGTTTTAACTCATTTTCAACTTTTGTCTGCAGAGATGTAAAACAGATGCTCTTGAAGCTTGTAGAACTCCGGTCAAGTAACTGGGGTAGAGTCCATGCAACTTCAACATACAGGGAAGCAACACCTGAAAATGATCCTAATTATTTTATGGTATGCCAGTGTTTGCATTTTAAATTTGGTTATTGCTTGAATTCAATTTTGGCAATTTGTAGATAAGTTACATAAACTTATCTCAGAATTTAATACCTAATAACTCTTTTCACTGGCTTAGAGTCACATGGCAGCCATGGAAGGAATCCTCAGTGAAAGGGTAGACTAGACAAAGAGCCATTCAATGGCAAGGGAAATGAATAAGGTTTGACTTGGACTTGGGTGAGTGTAGGGATTCCTCAAAGCAGTTTTTCCAGAGAATTCATGATCAAAGGCCTGCATTTCAAACTTTTACTTGGCATTTTGTAGTAAAGTAAATTAAGAAAACGAAAATGATTACCAGGCCAGTGATGCCCTGAAGCTCTCGACAGGATCAAACAGAAAGAAACTATGGAGGAATGCTCTTACAATCCAGTCTTGGAAATACTTAAAGAAAAAAATGGTTGCAGGGGGTGGGAACCACAACTAAAAATCAGCTGACACTAAATCACAGTGCACGACGACGCACCAAGTCACCAAGGGTGTGACAGGCGGCAGACGGTGGGGTTAGACCCACAAGAACTTGAGATAATAGAATAGTAATCTGAAGACCATAGACTTTCCCAGTGAAATGAAAATGGCTGCTAGGAATTTAGTTTTTTGCTTGTTTTTGTATTATCAGGTACAGATGAATGAAATCAGCCATGCTCAATTAATGTGCTTTAAAAAAGCAATTCTGAAATGATAACATGTTTTAATCGCTCTGATTCCTCCTAGAATGAGCCAACATTTTATACATCTGATGGTGTTCCTTTCACTGCCGCTGATCCAGGTATGTTGTCTCAGTCATTTTCCGACCATTTTTTGGTAAGATAGTAAATTACAGAAAACCATACCCTCACTGGCACAAAGTTGTAGCATTTTGAAGAGTTCACATCGTTCTAAAATATAGGGTAAAGGTTTGTCTCACTAGAATATTCTTATAGTTACCACTTGGAACCATTTCACATCGAACATTTGATTCAGTATATAGTGTCTTGTCACCCTAACAGTGAAGGATTGGAAGAATCCCTCAATTAAATGCAAGCATTTTTATTTTATATTTCCTCTAATATTTTGTTTTTATACTCTAAACTTTCAGGTAGTTAAAGCGGAAGGGGTAGTTATACTATATAGTTCACTATATAGTCAGCAGCTTTCATTGGTACAGGTTAATACTTGCAGATACTAAAAATTGTGAATCTTATTAATATTTGGTGGGTCAGTTAATTAAAATCTAAATCTCTGCACACTTCCCTTCCCAGAAAAGAGCCGTTTTATAGAATGAGTGCTTTAATTGTGATCAACAGAACTGCACTGTGAGCAAGAGAACATTTCCCCACTTTGAACAAACTTACAACCAGCTTATCAGAATTTTCCCATTTGTTTCCTCTGGATAGCAGGCACTGACTGTCCTGTGCCTCTAGCACAAAGGGGTAGAAAGAAGAAGCACTTAACTTCTCAATTTTAAATTATGAAATATTCAAAAATATTAAAACCACACACAGAAAAGGGCATATTGATTCACTGTCAAGATTGAACCAATTTCACTTATCAATATATACTTTGGGTCTTTTCAAAGAAATAAAACCCTTTATAGATAGTAATAACCATTCTCTGTTTCTATAATTGATACCTCACCTTCAAGTCCAGTCCTTCCATAACTTCCCCCCACAGAGGTAATTACCGTCCTGACATTGGTGTCCTTGTGCTGTCTTTTTACTTCATGTATGACTGTAAATGATAGGTGTTGCCATACACAGCAGTATTGACCTAAATGGTGCCTTATTGTGCACATCTTTTTTGCAACTTATTTTTTATTCAGTATTTTTGGTGTTCATGTTGATTGATATATATATAGGTTTAGTTCATTCATTTTAAATGCCAAATAATAACCTACTCAGAGTAAACCACAGTTTATGGATCCCCTCCCACTTGTGGATGGTTGGTTGGTTCACACTCGTTACTACCCACAGTGCTGCGCAAACATCTTTAAGAATCTTTGTGCACATGCAGGAACTTCTTTAGGGTAACAAAGTAGAATTGTTACATTATAGGCTATATGCATCTTCAACTTCACTAAATGTTGCTAAACTGCTTTCCATCATGATTATACCACTTAATATTCCCACCAGCAACATGTGAAAGTTCCTATTTCCCATTGTTGGCAACACTTATTGATACCAGACCTATTTTTTTGTCAGTCTGTTTGTATGAAATTGTAAACTTTTATTTCCCTACTAGTGGTAGTGAATTTCTTTTCATGTTTCTATTGACCTCTTGATTTCTTTGTTTGAGAATCACCTGTTTGTGTCCTTTGCCTGTATTTCTGTTGGATCATTTGTCTTTCTCACTGATTTGTAATTACTTACATGGCCTGGAAAGTGATCCTTAGTTTCTCCTAGTATGTGCTGTCTTTCCCTTTCATGTGTTGTCACTTAGAAGCTTTGAGTGTTAAAGTCTTGTTTGTGCTCTCTGTGACTTAGTTTCCTTACTATGATCAAATTCCATTGTCTTCTAAACCTTGTTGCTTTTTATATTTAGGTGATTAATCCATCTGGCTAGTTTTTATATGTGGTAAATGGTAGAACTTAAATATTCTATAGTTACTCATCTCAGCAACAGGTCATCCTTCCTCTCTTGGACAAAACGTTCCTCTGTGTACCATGTAACTCCCTGTAGATTTGTGTCTTATTCCTGTGTCCATGAATGTGGATCTTTCTTCTTGTTTGTCTTGACACCAATACTGCATTCTTAATTATTCTTACCTACTGTAAATCTTGCTATGTCTGGTGAGACAAATTTCCCTTCGTCCCTTATTCTTTGAGGCTACCTTGATTCATTTTGGTTCTTCGATCTTCATCTTTGTCCAATCTGTTTTTCCTACTTATTTCTAGTGGCTGTTTTATTTATAGAAATTCAATTTGGTTTTCAAACTGAATTTTGTTTCTGCATTTGTTCAAAGTATCTTGATCTTAAAGTTTTGAGTCCTTTTTTTCTCATCATTCTAAACATGCTTATTTTTGCTTCATATTTTTGTTTTCTTTTAATTCTAACCCTGTTATTTCTAATTGTCATATACAAAATGCTTTATGTTGTGTTCTTGTTTTGCAGTCTCATATTTAACTGTCTTTCTTAAACTTTTTTTGTGGAAGTGATTTCAAACTTACAGTAAAGTTATAAAAGTAAAAACTGTGCAAAGAACATCCATCTACCTTTTACGCAGATGTACCTTCAACAGTTTACTCCATTTATTATTTGTTCTCTCCACACTCACTTTTTTTTTCTAAATCATTTGAAGTTAAGTTGCATATACTATGGCCCTTCATGACAGCTCCAGCGTTTTAACCGCCTGTTTGTTTTTGTTTATGAAAACTTGTGGCTTGGATTGTAGGAACATCTCTCCAAAGGGGGGTTTATATTTGCTTGTGCCAGGAGCCACAGCGGTAATACTGGCTTGGAACAAGTTTCTATTTTCTTGTCGTAGGGATTCTTTATGTGGATAATAGAAATTTGAAGTGCAGGCCCATTGTTAAAAATTCTCTGGGGAACCAGTTTCTTCAGAGTACTTCTGTCCTCACTCCAAACCCAGGCAGAGACAAGCAAGCTTCTTTGCCATCTCCCTTTGCCACCGAGGTGTTTTTTGTTTTTCCTTGGTTCACCTTTTGCTTGCAATACCAGTTCTTTGAATGTTCAGCCTTTGTGTTGGTGGGATGGACTTGGGGCATGAATTCCATCTCTCTGTTTCACATGGACTCAAGGCCTTGCTTTCTGACCTTCTGTGGGTTTTAAAATCGAAACCCTTTGTTCATAATACCATCTGGTCTATCAGCCTCCCAGCTGCAGTAGTTATGTATGGCTTTCAGTTCCCTTCTCGTTTCTGTCATCTGGTGACTTGATTGTGTGTGTGTGTGTGTGTGTGTGTGTGTGTGTGTGTGTGTGTGAACTCATTCGTACATTTAAAAGAATGTTTTATCTGTTGCCTTAAGTATTTGTTGCAGGAAGGTTTTATAGTTAAAATTGTCTCCAAATTGCCAAGATTGGGTATCAAAATATCACTAACCCTTTAAGCTAGAATTAGAGTTTTATAGAGACTGACAATCTTGGAAAAACATGGTCTCTATCGAGTTAAATGTAATTACATCATCCTCTCAAAATTTGAGGTAGCTGTTTTTCATAAGAAACTAATTGTAAGATAACTAGTTTTAATATACACTGACCCATTTTATTATTCAGAGGTAAGGACTTCATACACACATGCTAATCTTAAAAGATACTCGGTAACTCTGCTTAAGACAGTTGGCAGATGGAGAGCTATAATATCACCTGTTATTGCCTTAGAAGAGCCCAACCAAGGGAAAGTTAGTATAGCTGAAACATTTATCAGGTATCTACGTTCCAGCTGTCTCTAAGGAGAGGGAAGAAAAGAAAATCTCCTATGCTCAGAACATTTGCTAGGTTAGCCTCCTCTGATTGAGAAACTTCAAGCAATGATGGCTCTTACCTGCCAGCCAGGTAGCTCACTTTACCTCCTTGGGAAGGAGTAATGGGGGAGCCAGAAACTAGGAGGTTTGATTGAAATCCCTCCTTGTGGAAGGAAAAACAGTAGTATGGAAGAAACATGTTCTTCCCCAACAAGTTAGGACAATATCTTGTCTGATGGAAAGAAGCAGCAGAGAATGTAAACAGCATGCACACTGGGTGTGAAATGTACTCTGTTATGTTCATAGTGGCTTTGATTTCCATCTTATATTTAGAGGAATATTAAATATACATTTGACCCCTGAACAACACAGGTTTGAACTGCACAGGTCTGTTTATATGTGGATTTTTTCTCTAAATATGTGCTACAGTACTTACACAGGGTTGGTTGAATCGCGAATACAAAGGAAACGTGTGTAAGGAGAGCGGGCTAAGTTATATGTGGATTTTCGATTGTGTGGAGGGTCAGTGACCCTAAAGGGCCAACTGTATAATTTATGAGCGTATTTTGGGGGCGGGGAGAGATAAAGCAAGCCAATTAGAATATAAGTTTTGTAAAAGATATTCTTAAATATGTAGTTGGAACCTTGCTGTTATTTAAATGTATCTGCTTAAATGAAAAGCCATAATATTAAAAACATTTTTAGGGATAACTGGCCATTTCATATGAATATTTTTCAGCATTAAAATTTTTTATTTTTTGTAGATTACCAAGAGAAATATCAAGAGTTACTTGAAAGAGAAGACTTTTTTCCAGATTATGAAGAAAATGGAACAGATTTATCAGGGGCTGGTGATCCGTAAGTTCTGTTTAGCTGCTTTCTTTTTTGGGGTTTTTTGGGTTGTTCCTTGGGTTTTTTTTTTTATTGGTGGGGGGGTTGTTTTGCTTTGTTTGGCCATGCCGCGTGGCTTGCCAGCATGATCTTAGTTCCCCAACCAGGGCTTGAACCCGGCCCCCCTGCAGTGGAAGTGTGGAGTCCTAACCACTGGACTGCCAGGGAATTCTCATCTTTAGCCGCTTTCTTTGTGAAATTTCTGTGGCCACAGTTTGTAGATGGAGTTTAGACTAGAAAAGATGATGAAAGAATGTGCATTTTGATTTAATGGTGTTATAGTGGTATATATGTAGTAGTTATTTACCAAAAATTTTCAGAAAATCATATTAGAGAAAACACTATGGTTCTGAAAATTAAATATAGTTAAGGTGGAAAAACTATTAATGTAGCATATTCAAACAATTAGTTTTTATAAAATAAATACTATTATTATACCTAAGACTTTAAATAAGTAACTAATGCTGTAAGATCTTAGGTAAGTTCTGTGCCTGTTTCTCCATCTATTAAATAGGAATAGTAGACCCCTCCTTGAGTTTTTTTGAGAACTAAATGAGATACATAAATACTGAGACAGCCCCCTGGCACATAGTAAAAGGCTCAAAGCTTAGCTGTTAAACGATTAAAATTAAAACATAGATAATTATATAAAAATGTTTGGACTGATAGACATATATAAATTATAGTCCTGTTCTCATCTCTCAATCTTCATCTACCATTCTTTGTAATAAAATAAACTTTTACTGTATTACTCATTTATCGTTAGACCGTACTGCATTTTGTATATGGAAGGACCAAGAACTTACGAGGTTTAGTTCCAGTTCTGTTAACAATTCATGTGAATTTGGACATGCTACTTGGATTCTCCTCTTCATAAGTGGAGGGTGGAAATAAATTAAGTCTGTGGCTTCAGTTTTTCTTATCCCATCTCATGTGTTGTAGGTTTAAAAAAAAAAATGAACCACCTTTATTCTGTCTCTAAGTAGTAACATTTTAATTATAAGTCAGTGTAAGATTTTCTAATGTTAACATACTTTTATGTACTAGTTTAATAGAAAAAAATACAGGGATGTGCTTCCAAGCACAGTTAGGAAGGTTCAGCCCTGCCGAGAGTATACTACTGGAAATTAAAGTTGCCCTTGGCATTGAATTTCAGGTTATCCTCTAAAGTTTTGTTTGGTAAGCATTATATTCTCTTTGCCCTAATGAACTTGTGGCATTTCAACATATGGCCTTGTACTAGAAATGGGAGAGGAAGAAGGAGAAAGACCCATCAGCAATTGGTAGGATTGGCAAGATAGTTTTGTCACATGTTGGTAGAAAGGGTCATGGGGGGGGGTGAGGAGACACATTTACTTTCATGGCGTAGTATCTTAGACATTTTCTGAATTAAAAAACATTAAACTTGTCATATATGCTTCTTTCACAGATACTTGGATGATATTGATGATGAGATGGACCCAGAGATAGAAGAAGCTTATGAAAAGTTTTGTTTGGAATCAGAGCGTAAGCGAAAACAGTAAAATTAAATTTCAGCATATCAATTTTATAAAGCAGTTTAGGTTATGGTGATTTAGCAGAACACAGGAAAGCAAGAAAATGTGTCACACTTATACCAAATTAAGGATGTTGAGTTATGTTACTAATGTATGCAACTTTAATTTTGTTTAACACTCTCTGCCAAAATAAACTTTATTCCCTATAACTTAAAATGTGTATATATATAAAATAGTTTATTATGTACAGTTAATTCCACTGTTTTGGCTGCAATAAAATCGATTTTGAAAAAAATGAAAAATGTCGAAAGTAAATTTTGCTAGCTGGTTAGAAGCTTATCCTTTAAATTCTACTTTCCTTGAGGGAAAAATTCTTAGCCTGGAAATACATATTACTGCAAAATGTAGCATCCTTTTTTAGATATGAGTATTATAGCTTTCACTTAGTTTTACATTTAGTGTCTCAATGAATTGAGTTTCAAATATGAATCAGAATCATGAATATCTTTAGCACTGAAGTCTTAGAATATATCATTAACAACTGATTCACATATCCAGATGCTATTTGAGACCAAGGGCTTTTAAAATGGCTTAAAAAAAAAAGACTAAGAACTCCCAACTAAACAACCAAGATTCTTCACTGAGGATTTACTGCAATTCTAGAATTGGTTTTTTTCACCTAACCTCACTACCCTAAAGCCTGGAACATTATTCTGCTTTATTTATATGACTTTCTCATTTTTGTTTTATAGCATGAGTTGCATTGACTTTTTTACTAGAGAATTTTACTAGATCTTTGTCACTCAAGTTTTCATCTGCTTTATAATTGCTATACCTTGAGAATCACTTTTCTAATACTTTTATTACTATAATGTGGTACCACCTCAGCCCTACCTAATTAATATTTTTACCAATGTCAAAAATCTTTTTCCAACTAACTAAAAGTAAAACTTAATGTACAAAAGGATGGCTTGTAAATATGCATGTAAATAGTTCTGTTAATAACCCACTGTTTTACATTTGGTACATCTGTGTCTGCCTATACAATCAGCTTTCTCACTTTTCTGCTTGTTTGTTTGGTCTGGATTAAAATTAGACTTTAAAAATAAAATTTAAATAGTTTTGTTTCCTCTAAGTTTTTGGAGTGGTATCCTGGTATTTTAAAGAATTTCTGTTGAACTTTTTTACATGACATCATAAAGTTCAGATTTGAAATCAGAGAAACTATACTAGGATAGAAGATATTCTTTGAACAAGAGTTTCAATAACATATACATCTACTCAGAAAAAAACCAGCAATTATAAAACATTAAAATTCTTTAGTGTCCTTATTATAAAAGAGAAATATATATGTAATTGGGGCTTTTGGAAATTGTAATAGTCAGAATTCTTTTTTTCAAAATGGCTCCTAACATGGTGGCTAGTACTTTAATCTGCAGTTCTCTAAAGATTGTGCTCACTGTAAGTCTGAGGGATAGGGGGAAGGGGGTGTAAGGAAGGGGCCCGACATTAGACTGGGGCCAAGAATATGCTAACTGAATATACTTTAAACTTTGCCCAGTCGCTCTGTGCATAACCACCCAGTTTATCTGCTAGCTCATTGTCACCAACTACTGCTGTACTCAAAACAGCTACCAACAGGATCAGTGTGTTCCGATTACTAGTGCTACTTAAGTAACCACCCAAACTTAGTGTCTTCAAACAATAAGCGTTTTATTATGCTCATGCTTCTGTGGCTCAGGAATTTGGACAGGGTACAATAGGGGTGGCTTTTCTCTATCCTGCAGTGTTTTGAGGCCTCGGCTGGGAAAACTAAGGACGAGGGGTGGCTCCAACAGCTGGTGGCTCTAATCATCTGGAGTCGTCTTGACTCACATGGCTGATGACCCGGCTGAGATGACTTGAAGCCATCACTCGACCAGACCCACCTACACAAGGCCTGTCCACATGGCTTGGGCTTCTTGCAACATGGCAGCTGGGTGTTGAGGGGCCATTGCAAAAGACCTGGAAGAAGCTGCCTTGGAAGCTGTGTGCAGCATTACTTCTGCTACAGTGTCTTGGTTCTAAGTGAGACGCTTGCTATAAAGCTGTATCAGATAGAAGGCCTTCAAAGAATGTGTGGACATGCTTTAAAGCTGCAACAGTACATACTGAAAGGAAGAGTTGGCCGTGTGCCACGATAGTTGGCCTTTAGGATTGCCGTATCTTCAACAGAAATATGGATCAGTAAGTCTTTTGTAACAGGGACTATTAGTACAGATCTTTAATGAGCAAGGACACAAAGGTGCCAGTGAATGTTAGTCTTGTGTCTGGTAACAAAGTGCAAATATTAGTCTGAACCTGGCAGTTGTGTCATCAACTCAGATCCTCTGTATTGTCAGTGCTCTTCAGCCAAAGACTATCAGGACCATACCTGTACCTGAATGTGCTGGGTTTAGTACTTGTTGTCGTGAGGCAGAATTTACACCATGCGGAACTGTGGGGTATGTCAGTAAGAGGGTGTTCAAAAGAACTTATAGGATTTGGGCTTTGGTTGGATAATTTGGGAGAGGGCCTAAGAGACCGGAGGTACACTAGCTTAGATGCTGTCAGAAAGCAGGGGCAATTCTATGATTAGGTATTTCATTCAATCTTACCTGTAGGGAGGACAGTAGAGTATGGATTAAGTTGTAATTTGTTTAATAAAAAAATCGTCACATTTATCGAGAGAGGATGCTTGGTGTAAAAGAGTAAAAACCTGTCCAGGACTGAAGGACTGAAAATTAGCTCGTACTGAAAAAGAAGGAAGTAGCCCTGCCTATTAATCAGTCTGGGAGGACAGACACAGGTAAAGCCAGCTGCAAATTTAACAGGAAACATTTTTCCCCAAGGCCATGACCACCTCTTTGTGTGACCGCTGCTCTGTTAACAATGATGTCTCCAGACCTGCTTTGCTATCCTCACCCATCTTTTACTGGGGATACCCAATTGCTAAACTGCACTCACCTCATGATAACAGCAGTTAAACCCTGCTTCTAATCCTGTGCAGAAACAGCATCCAACCAGGAAGTGGTCTCTTCCCTTAGAGCTTCCTCAGAATTCTTCAGCAGGAACCCAAACCTTACAACGATGACGCCCTCCTCCCCCTGTGGAGAGCACCATTTGTGTTTCCTCTGAAGTGTGCTTTCTTCCTTACATGTCAAATATTTTGTCAGACTACAGGCTTGAGCCTGGTGGTCTTTGGCTGACTAGACTTTAGCAGATGTAAATAATTTAAGGTCATGTATGCTACTGCTGTATTATGTAAGCCTAGCAAAATGCCAGCCCTGGACGAACTGGACACTGCTGCTGCATCCAAGCATCTGGAGGTCATGTTTCTGGTAGGTTTGTACTGCTATAAATTCATAGTCACCACCTTCATTTAGGCTGTCAGTGCTGCCTGTAATCTTACATTTCTTCATTCTCTTGTTTAATTCAAACCCTCTCTACTCTGCTTGCCCCTTTATTCCCTAAAGACTTGCTTCACCGGAAAAAAAAAAAAAAAGCCACCAGACAAATGTATACAAATGCATCTGCATGTACTTCATTCCTCCTCTTCCTGTATAAGAAGTATCCCTCCACCTATTAAAAACCAGTTATTCAACATGTGCTTGAATCCCATGCCCTCTCACTCTCATGAACTCTATTGTTATTTGGTCTGTAATTTTTTAAAAAATCTTTCTGCATCGGCCCTTTGCATGAGCTGTTGACCATGCCATTCCTCTCATCAAAAGAAATCTGGCCCTTACATTTCTCTCCAATTACAGTCCTATCTTTGGTTCCTAGTCAGACTTCTCAAGTGTTTTCCCATTTTTTTTTTCCATTTCCTTACCCATTTGCTCTTCAAACCCACTGTAGCTTCTGCCACCACTATATACAACAGACCTCATTCGTCAATAATGACGTCCATGTCATTAAGTTGAATAAAGACTTCATTCTTTAGCTTGTTCTCTAGGCAAGACACCAAAATTGAATACACCCAGGCATCTAGAATACAACAGCTTGCTTTCTAGCTTTTGTGCTGTTTCTTAGTGTTTGGGGGGGATTCTTTTCCCTTACCTAATCTGTAAGAACTGGTGTTCCTCAAAGCTCAGTCCAAAGCATTCTTTTCTCATGTCACAATATCCTTGGACTATTTCATCCTCTGAAGCTTCAGTTAGCATCTATCACCATTGACCTCCATATTTATTTCTAATCTCCTGATTCTAGACCTTTACTAACTTGTTTCCACTGGGAGGTCTCACAAAATTTGTCATGCTATTCCCTAAATTTACTCTTCTTACATTCCCCCCTCGTTGATCGCACTGACACCTACTCACTTTCCCCAATCAGAAACCCCTGGAATTGTTTTTAACTCCTACTCTTAAATCATCCCCAAGACCAAAGAGTTGATCTCTTAAATATTTCTTGGAGCTATGCTCTCCATTCTCACTGTCCAGTCTTGAGTCTGAACTGCCGTCATCTCTCCTGTTGCTCTTTCAAAAGCCTTTTACTGGGCTCCACACGTCTGTTCTCATATCCTACAATCCACTCTCTATTCAGTAGTTCCAGGAATTTTTCTAAAGTACAAAAAGCACCACAAAACCCCTCTGTGGTAGACAGAATTTATATATAGGAGGTTCTTATACACTGGAGGGGGAAAAGGTGGGAGTTGGATAGGACCTAAGTTAGCACTGTGTAATAAAACTGATGTTACAGATCAATGAAAACATGGCTGTCTGAGGATGCCCTTATTACACTTTACATAAGATTGAGGTCAATTTGCATATCAGACTTTTAAAAATGGAGATGAATTTAAGGAGCTATACTTCAGTCCCTTAGTGCTGCCACCTTTTGCTTAAAGCCCTTGTAATAGTTTACCACTGCTATTAAGATAAAGTCCATAATTCATAAATCTGTACTACCTACCTCTATAGCCCAATTTCAGGCTTCTCTCCCCTAGGAAGAGCCTCTCTCTTCTCTTTAATCATTCTTAAACCAAACTGGGTTTTTTTTTCAGCCCTTTTAAGGGGCCAGATCTTTCCTTTGGGCCTCAGAGCCTTAACACAAGGCTGTTACTTCTGCTTGAAACACTTTCCCCCTCTACTTGGCTAACACCTACTTAGCCTTTGGATTTCAGTGAAAATATTTCTTCAGTCTAGGTTAGGTCTGCCCACTATACACTCCCACAGACCTCTGTATTTTATCTTAGGAACACTTATCACAGCTGTGATCAAATTACTGTCCAGTCGTTTCTTTCCAGTTAATCTCTAGCCCCCATCCTCAACCCTGGGTCTCATTCGCGGCTTTATCCCCAGCACGCCCAGCACGTAAAAGGCTCTCCATAAATACTTGTTTTAATGGAAATAAATAAATATAGCAGACGCGTCCACTCGCCATTGTAGAAAAAGATTTAAAAGGTAAAGAGAAACTGTTTAAAGTCATTTTCTGATAGCAAACTAGGAAAAGAAGGTCTCTATCTTTGCCCAATTTTTTTAACAGCTTTATTGACGTATAATTGCTTAGATTATTTAAATAACCATTACTCCACTAAATTATACCTCTGTAGCTATCTCGGATAGACCATCAGAATGCAAGTCCCAACCAGGTTTGAAACGACCAGGTCAGACCAGCTCCTTGTGGGGTACCGGAAGTAAAAACCGGAGAGGAGCGGCCCAGCTTCCGGACTGGGAGCCCCCGCCTCCCCTACTTCCGGTCCCGTCCCCCGATGCGAGCGGAGGGCGGGGTCAGGTCGGGACTTCCGGTCTTCATTTGTAAAGTGGGGCGGCTTTTCTAGGATGCGGGAAGGTTTGAATCGCAGCTGTTTGCCTTCGCTTCCTCTCCGGGGTCAGAGCTGTCGATGCTGCTGCTGCTGCTCCTCCGCTCCTCTGACTCGACGAAAGACCGCCAAATACTCTCCCTGTGGCCTTATTCCTCTCGGTTATGATTGTTTTCTTTCATCGAGAAACATAACTTGCTGGTAATTTGTTAAACTCAAAACAAATTCCTCGAGAAGCAGTCGTGGGCGGGCGCAGACGTTTCTACTCCGACCATTTTGGCAAATTAAAAGCACAAGGGCCGTTGATTGTCCTCATTTCCACGACTTTTCAGCTCAGAACTGCTTGCTGTGTGAGTTTAAGATGTTGGTTGTTGTTTTGATGAGGCTTTTTCTGTAACTAGATAGCGCATTTTGAAAAATGAGGTTCCCGTTTATGTCAAGAACAAACTTGTGGCTTTTTGATCGTTAAATGTACTCGGACGTAATGTGCTGGGTAGTGAAAACACAAACAGGAATAAGACAGTAGAGATGACGCTGGAAATTTAGGTTGGAGCTGGATTATTTTTTTTATGATGCCAGGAACTTTAGACATTTCTACTGTTTCTTGTGTATGCTTGATTATTTAAATAATCTAAACAACAATTATACCCCAATGAGCTGTTAAAAAAAAAAAGAAAACTTGGCTAAAGATAAAGACCTTTTTCCAGTTGTTATCAGAAAATATGTTTTCCAACTGTGTATCTGCACTTGTTTTTTTCAGAAATAGCAAGTTGATATCATGCATATATATGATACGTATAGCTGCAATATAAATATATTTATTGCTATGAATATTTATTGCCGTTTAACAAGTATGTAGACAAGTGATGTAAAGCGGTTGGTATGGTCGGGTTGTGGAAAGTTACTTGTGAGGGCAGTACTGGAAATGGATTGGAGAGGGGAAAAATTGGAAAAAGGTCCCAGACAGTCTACAGGAATGGAGGGGAAAGTTGAGGCCTGAACTAGGAAAAGGAGGAGCCAGATTTATGGGGGAGACTGACAAAATCAACAGGACTTGTTACTTGGATGTAAAGGGAAACAGTGAGAAATCAAATATTGCTAACATTGAGATGCCATTAACTCAAATTGCAAATTCGGGAGGAGCAAGAATTTTAAAATTCACTTATATATTCTTATATATTACTTACATATTTATCATTAAAAAAAATTTATTGCACCGTTATTATTGGCTAAGTATTGTTTTAGGTGCCAGGGATAGAACTGTGAATAAGACAGATGAGGGCCCTGCTCAGATTGAGTTTATGTCCTAGTGGGAAAAGACTAAAAGCAATAAATAAATAGAACAGTTTTGATAGTAATAGATATTATGAAGAAAAACGATGAAATGGTTAAAAAGTGATTGGGAGATGGTTGGGAACAACTTTAACTGGTCAAGTTAGGCCTTTGAGGAAGTTAGATATTTGTGCTGAGATATTAACGGTGCCAAAGAACCAGCCATGTGATGAGCCAGGGAAAGGACATGCTAGGCGGAAGGAACAGTGCAAAGGTTCTGACATGTGATACAGCTTTCTTAAAAAAACGTTAAAAAGGCCAACGTAGCTAAGTTGTCCTGAACAAGGAGGAGAGGGTTAGGAGATGACATTGGAGAGGTAGAAGATGACATTGGAGAGGTAGATGGGGGCAGGTTGTATGGCTTTTATAGGCTGTGGTTAAGAATTTGAGTTTGGGGCTTCCCTGGTGGTGCAGTGGTTAAGAATCCACCTGCCAATGAAGGGGACACGGGTTTGAGCACTGGTTCGGGAAGATCCCACATGCCAAGGAGCAACTAAGCCCATGCACCGCAACTACTGAGCCTGTGCTCTAGAGCCCGTGAGCCGCAATTACTGAGCCGGTGTGCCACAGCTGAAGCCCGCGTGCCTAGAGCCTGTGCTCCGCAACAAGAGAAGCCACCGCAATGAGAAGCCTACGTACCACAACGAAGAGTAACCCCTGCTCGCTGCAACTAGAGAGAGCCCGTGCACAGCAAAGAAGACCCAATGCAGCCAAAAATAAATAAATAAAATAAATTAATTTAAAAAAATTATTCAGGTTTTACCTAAGTGCAAATATTGGGTTGTAAGTCAAGAAGGGTTAGATCTCATTTTTATTTTAAAAGGTCCTTCTAGCTACCGTTTGTAGACTGGCCTCCAGGGAGTTGAGTGAAAGTGAATTAGGGGGTATTACTGAAGTCTGCTTTTGGTGGGAGTGATTAAGTTCCGTTTTAGTCATGTGGAGTTTGATGTATCTGTGGAACAGGGACATGAAGAGAGGTCCTGCAGGCAACTGGAAGCTCTGGAGAGAGGTCAGGTAGATTTGGAAGTTCTCTAGAGAAAGAAAATGATTAAAGTTGTGTGAATTTCCTCAGGAGAGATCATTTAATATTGGTTTAATATTTAGTTATATGCTGACATATTCTGCAAAAGATTATAGGCTATATCATATGTAGCTAATTATATACATTGAAAAGGGGTAAGATTTTTTTTAAAAAGCAAGGGTGGGCATAAAAGCAACATGAGTGTATCTAGTAAGAAGAGATGAAATGGGGACTAACTAAGGTCAGGTGCTGATGAATCCTTGATTTGAGAGAATGGTGAAGAAAAGGAATGATTAAACTAAAAAGAGCAATAGATATAGAGGGGGTGGTGGAGGAGGGACCATGGCGCACCCCCACCCTTTTTTTAAAAAAATAAGAGGCAGAGGAAGAGGAAGTTTGGCGCAAGGGAAGATAGACAACATTGTCACACGTTGACCAGTTTAGTAGGGTGAAGACTGAAGTCATTGGGTATAGGAAGGTACTGGTAACCGTTGTGAAACAATTTCAGTAGAGAGGTGGAGGAGAAAGCTGGATTGCAATTCATCGAAGATTGTTGGGAGAGAAAGCTGACACTGAGTGGATACTATACCTGAGAAGTTTATTGGTAGGAAATAGAGGTAAACTGGGGAAAGTGGTATCCATGGAAAGTTGTTTTTTTCTGACAGGTGAAACTTTATCACCTGAGTAACAGAAGGAGATGATGTCCTAGAAGGGGATGGAGTTAGTTTTAGAAAGAATCATAAAATTTACTGAGCTCCTACAAGGCAACATTCACACTACTGCCACTGTCATACATGTTGTCTCATTTAATCCTCACAACGATCCTGTTACCCCCGTTTTACAAATAAGGAAACAACCAACCCAGCCAACCTGTGGTTTATAGCTATGAGCTAGTGGAGTTGGAACCCAGCCCTCCATTCCCCTTCTGTCACACCTATATGGAAAGCGTAAGTGAAAATACAGAGACATTTCAGAGGTAAAGAAGAGGAAATTGAATTCAATGAAATAAGGATGAATCTAAGACACTAGCTGGTTAATTAGCTTTCTGAGTCGTGACATGGATCTACTTCCTTAATGCCAGGCTAGGGGCAAGAATCCAGGTGTTCTTTTCCCTTAGGCCTAATAGTTACTTTTGGCCTGCCTTTTACATGTCCTACAAATGATTTGATGTATTCTTTTTGCGAAGATGGAATTTGCTTGTTATTTGAAATGAGATACTGAGCATACAATTTTCAGAAGTTAAACTTCAGATGCTACTAAAGCTACTAAAATGATAAGGGCATTTATAACTTGGTGGGCCATCTCCCTCTCAGTTATCTTCCACATTGAAGTAGAGCCCTTGGGGTTAATGAAGGCATTCAGATCACATAAGCGTGTATAGCAAGATAATCACTTTTCATTCAACAAAAGTAAATGCAATGGCAATTTTGTGTTTTGCTTATGTTCACTTATTTTGATAGAACTTTTGTACATGACGAGAACTATTTGGTGCTACTGTATTTCTTATTTCCTCAGCCTTTGCCTTGGAAGGACATTTTAGCCATAGTCACAATAATGGCGGCTGAAGTGCAAATAGTACTTTATGAAGATGACTCAGTGGAGGTACAATATGTTGATGGTTCCAGATTGCAGCTTTCTCCCTGTGGCTCTGAATTTTTATTTGAAAAAGCACCTCCTATTTCAGCACATCCTTTACAACAACCAGAAAGAATTCGCCAAAGGACACACTTTGTTATTAGCACGTACCGAGTAAGTAAAGATGACACAAAAACTACTCTTTTTAATACTAAAATATTGTTGAGGTGGCCAGAATATGGAAAGTAGTTAGTATTCCGGATTACTGTCATTCTAAATTGATTTTCAAATCATTTTTTTTAAATTACTTTGTATTTCTTTTTGTAGGAGCAGCTACAGCGAGCCCTAGATTTCCGTAACTCCTTTGCTACTTGCCCTTTTTTATCTGAAAGCATCATACCTTCTGAAAGGAAAATGGTAATATTTTTTAAACTTCATTTTTAAAACAAATATTTGAGGACAAGTAATTACAAACAGGTAGTTTAATATTTAGTCTTTTTCTTCATGACACTTTGAGCATAGACATGTTGCTATAGAACACATAGGCCTATATATTTCCACAGACTAGGGTGTTTTGATATTTTGTACATTGAGACACAGAAGTTATATAGTTTCTCTCTCTGCCTTTTTTTTTCCTTTAACATCTTTATTAGAGCATAATTGCTTTACAATGTTGTGTTAGTTTCTGCTGTATAACAAAGTGAATCAGCTATACATATACATATATCCCCATATCCCCTCCCTCTTGCGTCTCCCTACCACCCTCCCTATCCTACCCCTCTAGGTGGTCACAAAGCACTGAGCTGATCTCCCTGTGCTAGGCAGCTGCTCCCCACTAGCTATCTATTTTACATTTGGTAGTGTATATATGTCCATGCCACTCTTTCACTTAGTCCCAGCTTACCCTTCCCCCTCCCTGCGTCCTCAAGTCCATTCTCTATGTCTGCATCTTTATTCCTGTCCTGCCCTAGGTTCTTCAGAACCATTTATATGTGTTAGCATATATATGTGTTAGATTCCATATATATTCCATATATATGTGTTAGCATAGGGTATTTGTTTTTCTCTTTCTGACTTCACTCTGTATGACCGACTCTAGGTCCATCCACCCCACTACAAATAACTCAATTTCGTTTCTTTTTATGGCTGAGTAATATTCCATTGTATATATGTACCACATCTTCTTTATCCATTCATCTGTCGATGGACACTTAGGTTGCTTCCATGTCCTGGCTATTGTAAATAGTGCTGCCATGAACCTTGGGGTACATGACTCTTTTTTTCTTTTTTTTTTTTTTAATTTATTTTATTTTTGGCTGCATTGGGTCTTTGTTGCTGAGCGCGGACATTCTCTAGTTGTGGCGAGTGGGGGCTATTCTTTGTTGCGGTGCGCAGGCTTCTCATTGCAGTGGCTTCTCTTGTTGCAGAGCACGGGCTCTAGGCGCATGGGCTTCAGTAGTTGTGGCACGTGGGCTCAGTAGTTGTGGTTTACGGGCTCTAGAGCACAAGCTCAGTAGTTGTGGCGCATGGGCTTAGTTGCTCCGCGGCATGTGGGATCTTTCCAGACCAGGGCTCGAACCGGTGTTCCCTGCGTTGGCAGGTGGATTCTTAACCACTGCGCCACCTGGGAAGCCCTGTGCCACACTTTAGATTCCACATATATGTGATATCATATGGTATTTGTCTTTCCCTTTCTGACTTACTTCACTTAGTACAGTAATCTCTAGTTGTATCCATGTTGCTGCAAATGGTATGAATACTTCCCTTAATTTTAGCACACTAACATCTGTACACATAGATAGCACTGTAAATTTACCAGGCTTTCTTGACAGTAGTTTTCGTAAATCTAAGGTTTTATATAAATGGAAGGTGAAATGTGTAAATTGGCAAAAGCTTAACTGATTAAAAGACTGTTATGTGACACTTGCCATTTTTATCTTATGTGAAAAGATGCAACAGGCACTGTTACCTGTTATGAATCTGTTTGCTGTTGGTCCAGATCAGTTTACCTTTGAGTAATTCGATTTTTTTAAATGTTACCCTTTAAGGCACCCGGAATTTAGTGTGTGCTGTACCTGGTGCTATGTAGGACGAGTACCTTATACATGTTATCCTGTTTAGTCCATGTGATAATCCTTTGAGGTAGCATTTCCCAAATGCTGTTCAATCATTTCAGTACCATTTATTAAATATGTAATTCTCCCTTTCCCCCCTTGTTTTGAAAAACTTATGTTATCGTATGTAACATTTTGAGATATGGTTGAGTCTGTTTCTGTGTTCTCTAAATTGTTCTGTCAGTGATTGTTATGCTGGTTCCATACCATTTAGGTTGTGATTGCTTTTCATACAGTAGTGCTGGTCTTCCCTCATTTATATTCTTTTTCAGAGTAGACTTTTGGAGAGAGGCTGCAAATCTATTTATCTCTGATGCAGTGTACACTTTAAATCAAAATACGTTTAACATTAAATATAACCAAGATGATTTTTCTTTTTCTTCTTTTCTGTCCTTTTTGTCAGAGAGTGTGTGTGTGTGTGTGTGTTTTATGTCTACTTTTCTAAGAAATAATCTTAACAATATCAAGTGCTCTCTGGAAAACCATATATAGGCTGACATTTTTCATTCTTTCTAGGTAGTAGAACACAAAACTTTAAGAGCTTTCTTAAGTAATATGTAAGTATCAAATGTATGGAAAAATTGGACTGTTAACAGAAAATACCATCCCTTTTTCTCCCCTCAACTCAGCGTATCTTCACTGACATCTCAGAAGTAAGATGGCCCGATCTTGATACTGATGGTGGCATGATATGTATGCAGAGTGGCACCGTGAAGATATCATCTTTAGACGGTCACGCATACCTTTGCCTGCCCAAATCTCAGCATGAATTTACAGTACATTTTTTGTGTAAAGTAAGCCAGAAGCCAGACTCATCTATAGTACTGTCAGAAAAAAATAATAAAGCCAAAAAGGACAAACTAGTTGAAAAAGCTGGCAAAATCTGTACATATGGAAGTTTTTCAGGACAGAGACTGAAGAATAAAGAAAATGAACTTTATTATCAGATCACGAAATCCAAAGAACCTTTAGAGAAGAGTTGTGTAAATGGAACTGAAGGGAGGGAGGCACTGTCTTCACCTGGGACAAAAGACACGTGTGTATACACGTGGGTAAAGCAGTGCTGGTCAGTGGCCTCCTGTCCGGAGGAATGGGAATATCCTTTGTCTTTAGCACTTCGTTTTCATAATAAAATCAGCAATATGTCTGGAACTGATGCAGATATCACCCAGAAGAGAATTTTAACTTCTGACGTTTCTGAGGAAAGAGGAAAAGAAGTTTCTGTTCTTCCCAGGGCCCTGTTACTAAGCTGTCCTGTCCCACACCTGCACAGGTAATGGAAGAATGACTTATTTGTCCTAATGCTTTTGTCAGAACCAGACCTACCTAAGGATCATTTTTCTTTCGGAATCATCTGATACCATTCATAAGGAAAGTTCAGTTGATCTAAAACTTTGCTTGTAACGGATAGTAAATAATGTCCCCGGCTAATGTGTTGCTTATATTTCTTACTTCACATCCATGCATTGGATGTTGGTGGAAGGCTGACTACACTGGGTACTTTGTTAAGCATGGAGACTGTAGAGATGAAGAGTCCCTGCTTTCTAGGAGCTTAGAGTCTAGTAAGGGTCACTATCACTGGAAAGATTATTAAAGTGTGGTAAGTGACGGCACAGAGCTCTGTGGGAGCAAGCCCTGGGAAACATCCGCTGCTGCTCAGTGGAACCTGTTAGTTCTGTTGCTGGAGCATGGACCTGACGTGTGTGATCATGGGTTCTTTCTTTCATACATAGCCTCAGAGGACACCCTTGTCTTTGGTTAAGTGACTGTAAATGTGTCCATCTTCAACAGGGATAAACATGGAGAGGCTTCTGGCTGGCTAGGTACAGACCTTTTACCTTCACTAAGAAATGAATAGCCTAATGGTTATAGATTTGTAACATGAACTCTGCATAAGTAGTGTAGTAATAATGATAATAGCTAACACAGAGCACTTACTTTGTGCCAGGCATGGTTATACTTTACCTATTTTTTCCTCATAGTAACCCTATGAGGTAGGTACTATTATCAACCCCATTTTGTAGAGGAACTTGAGACACAGAAATGTTGAACAACTCAAGCACGGTCTCCCACCTAGTGCTTGTAGAATTGGGATATGATCCCAGGTAGTCTTCTGAGTACATATTTGTTATTGGAAACAAAAAATGGGAATGATTTTTAACCTTGTCATGATTATGTAGTTAGAATTGGGAATTCCAGTATTATAAGTACACATCAAAAGAGATTTATGCTTCTAAATTAACAGTTTTTCAATAACTTGCCACTGGCCTTGATTGAAATCCATTATCCTTAGGCATGGCTTAACAGGCCTTCTGTTATATGGTCTTTTCGTGGGTCTGTAATCCTCACCACTCTTGCCCTTGCTTTCTCTACTCTTGCTAAACTGGACTTCTTGCGGTCCATAGAATTCTTGCCCAAGCTTTCTTTTACGACGGCACCTACTCTGTCCATGCCAGGAACACTCCTTTTATCTCTCTCAGCTCGCTAACTTATGCTCATTTTCAGGTCTTAGCATAAATAAGCCTTTCTTCCTTAGGGTCATTATTCTGAAGTCCCTAGATTGGATTAGGCTCTATACAATCCCATAGCATACAGTAATTCTCTTTTCTTTATGTTCAGTATCTACTACTTTATGTCCCTGCTAGATAGAATCTCCATTGAGGGCAGGGACCATGTCTGCTTTCTTGGGTGTCATATCCATAGTGTGTATTGCACAGTGCCTGGATCACCATAGATATTTCAGTAAATATTTATTGTTTGAATCCTAAATTTTAAAGGTTAGTGAAACTTAATTTATGTATTTATGCTGAGATTCAATAATGAGATTATTAAAAATACTAAGAAAAATACATGGAAAAATAAGATTACAATTGACTCTTGGACAACATGGATTTGAACTGTGTGGGTCCACTTATACACAGGTTTTTTCAATAAATATAGTGCTGTATTTTTATTTTTCAGATCTTTAAATGAACTAAGTATGGGGGGAAAGTTGGTGTTCGATTAGAGATCACAATTTGGGGAATCAACAGAACTAGGGTTTGAGTGCTGATTTTATCCAAACTGTTTCAGCTTCCTGCCCTTGGGTGAGTCATTTATAAACTCCTTTGCTTTTGAGGCAGAGATAACAGTACTCAGTTTTCTACTGCACTGGGGTTAGTGCCCCCAACCCCCATGTTGTTCAAGGGTCAACTGTAGTTTTAAATTTCATTAATGCACTTTCATATTAATTTTTACTTTTCTTTGATCTAATGACTTAAGCAAGAAATAAATCTTACTACAGTAGCACTGTTCTGTTCACTTCTAAAGGTAATTATGTTAGGCAACCAGAATTAATAGCTTGTATTTTGTCCTTCACAGGTGGGAGTTTTGTGATTCACTTTCACAGAGACAGTTTGTTGAAGAAGAATATTCCTATCCTGAACTAGTGAAAGTGGTTTGGTACAAGGGTATTACCTATAGGTAAGGCACTTGTGTTGCATTTGGAGCTATTTAGCAATGTCACAGAGGGTATAGGACTACCCTTGTGGATAGACTCCCCCGTGAGTACAGTTTTGCCTGGGGCCACCATTCTCCTGTGTTTGGCCCTGAGTTTTACAGATCTCTATGTGTACTAATAAAATTTAAATTAAATTAAATTTAAATTTAATTAAAACTGAATAAAATTTAATTAATAATTTTATTAGTCCACATAGATGTCTTGTGACTAATTCACATTAACCATATTCACAAGATTTTTGTGACAACTCCAAAGCCAATGAGGAATTAGTTTTGCTTGTGAATGAAATATTTTGCCAGTTATTTAGGATACCCCTTCCAAGCAATAGGGGATCTAGTCATCTGAATTAGTCATGTCAGAAGGATGCCTGTTGAGCATGGAATTAGAGGAGAAGTTAGCTAGCCTAGAAGAGATTTCAGCCACCATTCATGCCACAGATATTCACTGAATGTCTCCTCTGTGTCTGCACTATTCTATTGAATTATCCCTATTCTACCACAAAGTATACCTTGCTAGTGACTGGAATACTAGTGTTGGCTAGATTCAGAGTTTCACTTCTGTAAATAATGCTAGAAGAGATCTGTGAAATTTTTGTTCTTTGGGGTCTCCTTTTCCTGCATGAAAACCACCCCTTTCTCTTTTTTTTTTGTTTGTTTTTATTTGTTACTTTTATTTTAAAAAATTTTTATTGAAGTATAGTTGATTTACAATGTTGTGTTAGTTTCAGGTGTACAGCAAAGTGATTCAGTTATACATATATATGTATGTGTGTGTATATATATATGTATGTGTATGTATATACATATATTCTTTTTCAGGTTCTTTTCCCTTAGAGATTATTACAAAATATTGAGTATAATTCTCTGTGCTATATAGTAGGTCCCTGTTTGTTATCTATTTTTTATATAGTAGTGTGTATATGTTAATCCCAAACTCCCAGTTTATCCCTCCTGCCCTTTCGCCTTTGGTAACCACAAGTTTCTTTTCTATGTCTGTGGGTCTATTTCCGTTTTACAAATAAATTCATTTGTTTTGTTTTGTTTTTTAAGATTCCACATGTACGTGATATCATATGATACTTGTCTTTCTCTGTCTGGCTTACTTCACTTAGTATGATAATCTCTGGGTCCATCCATGTTGCTACAAATGGCATTATTTCATTCTTTTTTAAGGCCAAGTGGTATTCCATTGTATATTATACCACATCTTCTTTATCCATTCATCTGTCAACGGACATTTAGGTTGCTACTGTGTCTTGGCTATTGTAAATAGTGCTGCTGTGAACATTGGGGTGCATGTATCTTTTCGAATTAGAGATTTCGTCTTTTCTGGATATGTACCCAGGAGTGGGACTGCTGGATCATATGGTAACTCTATTTTTAGTTTTTTAAGGAACCTCCATACTATTCTCCATAGTGGCTACACCAATTTACATTCCCACCAACAGTGTAGGAGGGTTCCCTTTTCTCCACATCCTCACCAACATTTGTTATTTGTGATCTTTTTGATGATGGCCATTCTGACTGGTGTGAGGCGATACCGCATTGTAGGGTTTTTGTTTGTTTGTTTGTTTTGCGGTACGCGGGCCTCTCACTGTTGTGGCCCCTCCCGTTGCGGAGCACAGGCTCCGGACGCGCAGGCTCAGCGGCCATGGCTCACGGGCCCAGCCGCTCTGCGGCATGTGGGATCTTCCTGGACCAGGGCACAAACCCGTGTCCCCTGCATCGGCAGGCGGACTCTCAACCACTGCGCCACCAGGGAAGCACCCTCATTGTAGTTTTGATTTGTATTTCTCTAATAATTAGCAATGTTGAGCAGTTTTTCATGTGCCTGTTGGCCATCTGTATGTCTTCTTTGGAGAAATGTCTATTTAGATCTTCTGCCCATTTTTTAATTGGGTTGTTTGTTTTTTTGATATTGAGCTGTGTGAGCTGTTTATATATTTTGGAAATTAATCCCCGGTCAGTAGCATCATTTGCAGATATATTCTCCCAGTCCATAGGTTGACTTTTCGTTTTGTTTATGTTTCCTTTGCTGTGCAAAAGCATTTAAGTTTAATTAGGTTTAGAGAAACTTAGAGAAATTAAAGAAACAATTCCATTTACCATCACATCAAAAAGAATAAAATACCTAGGAATAAACCTACCTAAGGAGACAAAAGACCTGTACTCCGAAAACTGTAAGACACTGATGAAAGAAATTGAAGACGACACAAACAGATGGAAAGATATACCGTGTTCTTGGATTGGAAACATCGACATTGTTAGAATGACTATACTACCCAAGGCAATCTACAGATTCATTGCAATCCCTATCAAATTACCAATGGCATTTTTCACAGAACTTGAACAAAAAAATCTTAAAATTTGTATGGAGACACAAAAGACCCCAAATAGCCAAAGTAATCTTGAGAAAGAAAAATGGAGCTGGAAGAATCAGGCTCCCTGACTTCAGACTATACTACAAAGCTACAGTAATCAAAGTAGTATGGTACTGGCACAAAAACAGACATATAGATCAATGGAATAGGATAGAAAGCGCAGAAATAAATCCATGCACCTCTGGTCAATTAATCTATGACAAAGGAGGCAAGAGTATATAATGGAGAAAAGACAGTCTCTTCAATAAGTGGTGCTGGGAAAACTGGACAGCTACATGTAAAAGAATGAAATTAGAACATTCTCTAACACTATATACAAAAATAAACTCAAAGTGGATTAAAGACTTAAATGTAAGACTGGAAACCATAAAACTCCTAGAGGAAAATATAGGCAGAACACTCCAAAGAGTGTTCAAAAGATAAGTTGCAGTGATATCTTTTTGGATCTGTCTCCTAGAGTAATGGAAATAAAAACAAAAATAAACAAATGAGACCTAAACCCACCCCCTTCTGACAATATGTTCTTCATATATGTTTCGATAAAATTGACTTGGCTTAAGTTTTTATAAATTATATACCCAATACCTTGACTGTACCTGGCTGCTCCAGGTACAGTCACCTTCTCTTAGGGGTGGCTCCTTTTACACATGGCTAACCTCATCCATCAGGTATTGATTCTACTAGTTTCATTTTTACAGAATAATATTATTTTTAGGCTCTGGAGTTGTCATATTTAACTCCTATGCAGTGGGCATTGCTTTGATGACTATAATGTACCAGCCACTGTGAGTGGCAGTGGGATACCAGGATGATAAGACAAGATGCCTGACTTCTAGAAGTTGAGCTTAGTTGAAATAGATACATTAACCAATTCTGGGTGTTCTGTTTATTTTTTTCAAAAAAATTAATTTAGCTGGTTGATGTGCAGAGTATGAAATTATCCGTTTTTTTTAGATAGGCAAAAAAACCCCTCATACTACCTTTTTTTTTTAATATGATTGCCATCATCTATATGTTAATTTCAATGAGAAAAATATTTTTTTAATGATTATTTCTTTTCCTTAGACTTACCCACAAAAATATGAACTCAATAGAGGTTTATCCTGGAGATGGATCTGTTTTCAAATCAGAAGGAGCTTATTTGGGAAACTATTTTATATATTATTCCATTCAAGAAGGATCAGAAGAGGTAAGTTGACAATGAGGTCTCAGCTCAAGAAGATTTTTGGTACATGGCTGTTTATAAATAATTCTGAATATATATATATATATATATATATGGGAAATTTGATCTTCTATAAAATTTCTTGCTACTACTTCTTAGTCTAAAGAATTAATATAATCTTACTGCCAGCATTGGCACAGTAATTACTAACTGCCTTATTTTTGCTGTATTCTCATCCAGTATTCTGTCATCCATTTGCCTAAGCAGTTTGTTTTTAAATCAGAAATTAAATTTCTTCTGTCATAGAATTTATCAATAGGAAACACTAAAACCAGCAATATTATTTGGAATCAGTATACTTCTTTGAATTAATATTTGCATATTAAAAAGCACATTCTTTTCTCTCCACATACAAGTGCTTGCATATATAAAACACCTCTTAACTCCTAAATCTTCATATACAATTAGAACATTGAACAGGATCGTTCTGTTGTTGAAAACAGTGAAACATAACATGATCTATTTAATATATCAGACCAAAATGTAATCATGTGGAAATTTTGTTAATAGTCTAAATTTGCTTGTTCCCAGTCTGACATTTGAAATCCACCCTTTTATAGGGATTACTATAGTATCACACAGCTTTGCTTCGCAGGATGGAACATAATACGTTTTCTTTCTCTATTACAGAGTATTTGAGTGATAAGATTATCACGGTTGCTAGGAAGAAGACTTAAAACTAGAGCAGATTTTTTTTTAACTAGGGAAAATTTCAAACATATGCAAAAGCAGAAAGACTGGCGTAACAGACCTTCATGTACCCATTACCCAGCTTGTTCCATCTATACTTCCCACTGCCCCCTCCACTTCCTATTTATTTTTAAGTAAATCCCAAGTATCATTTTATTCATAAATATTTTAGCATATATTAGAGCAGATTCCCTGCTGAAGTCTATTTGTAGGAAAGTATTTATTCAATAAATATTAATTGAACATTCATAGGCAGGCACTCTGTTAAGCACCGGGTAAAGATGAAGCGTTCTTGCAGTCAAGAGTTCACAGTCTAGTAGTCAGTCAGTCAGGCAAACAGGCAAATGAGATGAAAGCATGACCAGTAGTGTGTGTGTGTGTGTGTGTGTGCGCGCGCGCGCACGCACATGTGTAGTACATGAGATGATTCAGTAAACAGGCAAATAGAATGGGTATGCATATACATCCACACTACTGACTGCTATGTATCGAGAGTTCAAACAACTACAAGGCAAATACAGAACATCTTCCTGGAGCTTCAGTTTTACTCAAAGGTGTCATGGGGAGGGGGTGATAATTTTTATACTGAAGCAAACGTATCACATGTGCTTTGGAGAGAAAACAAAACTTCCAGACAAGTTAGTTGTGCCTTGTGGTGGGGCTGCTTTGGGCCTCACACACTCAGACCCCAGTGAGCAACACATTCATTCTCCTCTGTCCACTTGAGTGAAAAGATTTAGAAACAGTTTGCTTTCTTTGGGGAGTACAATTGTTTGCTCCTTACTTTAGCCCATATTCCAAAATAAATTCCAGGTGGATTAAAGGGCTAAATGTAAGAAACCAAACTTCATATTTATTAAAAGAAAATAGAAGGACAGTGTTTATAGTATTGTGATAGGGAAGGCCTTCTTAAGTACAATACACAAAACCAGAAGGCTTAAAGGAAAGTTTGATCAGCTTGAAATTTTTAAATGTATGTTAAATTTTAAATATTTAACGTCTGTTAAATTAGATAAAGTAAAAAAGACAAAGACCTGGAAGAAAATATTGTACACTATAAATCATTAATAAAAAGACCAGAAAAAAACCTAACAGAAAAATGAGCAAAGGATAAGAATGATTATGCCATGTAACCCATAGTATTTGAAAACACGTTCAACTTTACTACTTGCATCAAAGAAATGCAGATTAAAATAACAATGATATAATATTTTTCACTCATCAAAGTGTCAAAAGGTTGATAATATCTACTGCCAGCAAGGGTATGGGGGAAAGGGGTGCTTTCATAGTGTTGATTGGAGTGTAAATTGATTCAGCCTTCATGAAGGCCAACTTGATAATACCAAGTAAAATTGACTAGAAATTCTGCTTCTAAGGTATCTATCCTAGAAAACTATGAGCACATATATACAAAGAAGCATGGCCAAGGATGTGGACTGTGGTCTTGTTTGTAGTAGTGAAAAACTGGAAGTAATCTAAATGTTCATCAGTAGAAAATGGTGAAATAAGCTGTGGTGATCAGGTCATGGGAATGTTGGAAGCAGTTTAAAAGAATGAGGAAGATGTAGACGCATAGAAAGACAGATACTGAAAGATCTCCAAAATGCTGTTGAGTGAAAAAAAAGTTGCATGAGAAGATGTACAATGATATCTTCTGTGTAAAGAACAAAAAACAAACCCCAAACCCAATTATATTACTGTATATAATACACGTGTAAATGCACAGGGAAAGATCTGGGCAGATAAAAACTAAACTGAAGTGGTTACTTTTGGGGAGGAATCTGGGATTTTGTGAGGGAGGAAGAGTCGGGAGGGGCTGAAATCTTATATTTTTGAACTCTTCCCCCCCCCCCAAAATGTAGTAATGTATCATTGCTTGTATAATTAAAAATTTAAAGAGGAAAGATTGACAGGAACTGACAGTGCTTCCATAGAGATAAACGCTTGGTGCTTTGGGTCCACATAAGGAAGGGTACCTGACCCTGTTTGGGAGGCTCCAGGAAAGCCTTCTGGAGGAAGACATGGCAGGAGGAGTTATACAAAAGAGGGATGGATGTTAGAGGAGCATATAGCTAAGGGAACACTGTTCTTGCTCAACTCTTTGCATGGCTGGCCTTTTGTCATTAGAATTTCTATTTCAATGCCACCTCCTCAAGGAAGCTTTTCCTGACTATCCAGCTTAAAGAAGCTACCTATGACACTCCCTATCAAGGTACCCTCCTCTTTTTTTCTTCTTGGCATTTAGTACTTTGTGACATTTTCATATTGATCAGTGTTTGTTTACTAACTAACCCACCTAGAGGTAAGCCTTGTCTTGTTCAACACACT
The DNA here is from genome assembly GCF_964374135.1 of Grampus griseus. Lineage (NCBI taxonomy): Eukaryota > Metazoa > Chordata > Mammalia > Artiodactyla > Delphinidae > Grampus > Grampus griseus. The sequence goes on along the minus strand of NC_139019.1, from coordinate 35,797,629 downwards.
ATTTTGCTAGTGCACAGAACAGTAGATAAATGTCATCTAACTGGAGGCAAGAGTCTGGGGCCAGTATGGAATGTTGAAGGAAATGAAAATGCTGTGGTAGGCTGTAGTAGACTAAAACAGAGGTAGAATGGTGGGGGAAATGTCCACAGAAGAGATTAGACCAAGTTGAGCCAGTTCACTAATGGAGCATGAGAAACCCTATTGCTTTTGGAGAGCCACTGAAGGATTTAAGTAGGGAAGTGACATCATATTTTTGTTAGGTCTTTTCAGAGGAAGATGAACTGAGATGGGGAAGCAGTGGTACTTCAAGCTGTAGAACCAGTTAGAAGACATGTATAGTAGTGCAGAGAAGGAAGTATTAGGGCCAGGCAGTGGTAATGAGAATGGAAAGATAAGAATGGACCCAAGAAATATTAAGGAGACAGAACTAATGACTGAACGGGATATTGGGGATGGGGAAGGAGTTGAAAATGATGCCAAGTTATTGAATTAATCAATGAGTGGTGGTACCAGGCACTGGATTAAACCAAAAAAATTTTTAAACCGAAAGTGTATTGATGATGGCATTTTTTGAACTTACCAAGAGATTTCCATAAAAGATTTAAATTCTATTATAGTTCAGTCCCATCTGCCTGATAGTAATTGAAAGAAACTCTTAATTGTAAGATGCATCTTTATTTCAGAGAGGTTAAATTGTGAAAAATAAGCATTTTAGAATTGATGAAATTAGGCAGTGGAAAAAGACAAGAACCTTCGAGGGACTCAGTATCCGATAGAGAAGGACATAAATAATTAAGGTGTGATATTTTGAGTGCCTACCATGTGACTTAGCCCACTGTGCTAATAAATGCTGAGGATACAGAGGTCAGCAAAACAGATTCAGCCCCTACCTTCACGAAGCTCCATTCTAGCAGAGAAGACCAACATTAAGTATAAAACATTAAATTGCAATTGTAATGGAAACCAAGAAGCAGGAATAGAGGTTTTCTGTGCTTGTAGACATAACTAGGGGGTTTCACCTAGCGTATGGGACCTCCTTAATGGCTTCCCTGATGCTGAAGGAAAAGTAGAGGAGTTAGTCAGACAAAGGGAGGTGATGGAGGGAGGGAGCTGAGTTCTAGGAAGAGGGAATAACATGTAATGATTGACATACCAGAGGTAAATATGAAGTAGGAGGGAGGGAAAAAAATGCAGATTTTGAAGGGAAGGTAATTTCATTTTGATATGTTGAAGTTGAAATGTCTTTGTAATATCCGGTAGAGATTTAGATATTCAAGTCTACAGTCCAGGATAAAAGAGGAGAGATTATTTTTTGAGTACCATACTATAGACTAAATTCTGTCCCAGTTGCTTTATATATGTATTATTTTATTAATCCTCGGGACAATGTGGATGGTAGGTAGTATCCCCATTTCATAGGTTGTAGGCACTGAGACTTAACACAAGTTTGTATAACCTGCCCATCATTATAGTAGTAAAAGGCACACCTGTGATTTGAATCCAGCTCCGACTTTGAAGCTTATTTTCTCTCACTGATGGTAGAGTATGGGCAACACTCTCTTGTGGTTCAATTCAGACCTCTACTACTACTTAGCCCTCAAGCCTCAGTTTCCTTATCTAAAAAATAGACATTAATATTTCATATCTCTCAGGATTATTTTGAGGAGTAAATGAGATAATCCTTTGTAAACTACATAGCATAGCACCTAGCAAATAGTATCATCTGTTTAATAAATGTTAGTTGTTGCTGTTGTGATATTTATTATGCACACAGTTTTGGACCCTCCTGGGATTACCCAAGAAGAAACAGGAAATCAGAAGAGAAGGCTGGAGACAGAGTCCTGGTAAACGCTAGCATGAAAGAGTCTCAGAAAGAGGAAATTCAGAGGGAATAACAAAACAACATTTTTTTCTAATTCAAGAAGTTGAGCTTGTAAATAATAATATTGTCTTACACAAACTAGCAATTGTTCTTCCATTAATAAAATACAACAAAACGATATAGCCATTCAATTAAAATAGTAATTAAAACAGTTTTTTAAGCCTATTTAGCCGCCGCCTTCTTTTTTTTTTTTTCTGTCTAAAGGGAAAAAGGGGCTTATGGTAGGTTTCCTGTTAATGCACAGGGAAATTAGTTTGTTAATTTGAGTACAGCCAAGATTTAAATTGAGCAGTAAGTTATAGGCTATTAGAATGTAATTTTTGAGTAGGATAACTTTTGATAGGAGGAATTCTAGACTTTAAAAAAAAAAGGGAAAATGGAAAAGCATCATAAAATACCTTTTAAAGTTACCTTTTATGGGCTGTTGATTAACTTAAAATAACTGCTTGCCTTTTCACTGTATAAATACATATTTTAAGGAAAAAAAGTAGCTAAGTAATAATGGCCAAAATTTATTATTGAATCTTTTTTAAAATTTTAAACTAATTTTCAGAGAGAAGAGAAAACTTATTCAGTAAATAACCTTCCTCCAGAGAGACCAGGAAGTCCATTTTCTGTTTGTTCTCTAATTAAACAGGCAACCAGGTAAGTGCTTCACGTTCAACTGAATCAAGTGTTATGTGTCTGAGAAACTTGATACATTTTCTAGTGGTTTGGATGAGATTAAGAATTGGTGGGTACAGTGGAAATGTCTTTAGTAAAATCTGTCAACTTTTCTGGTCTCATCATTTATAAAATAAAGTGATCACAATGTCATTATAAGAGTACTTCTTGGCATTTCCCTGGTGGTCCAGTGGCTACCACACTCCCAATGCAGGGGGGCCCGGGTTCGATCCCTGGTCAGGGAACTGGATCCCACGTGTTGCAACTAAGAGTTTGCATGCCACAACTAAAAGATCCTGCATGCCGCAGCTAAAGATCCCACATACCACAACAAAAATCCCTTGTGCCACAACCAAGACCCGGCACAGCCAAATAAATAAATAAAGATTAAAACAACAGCAACAACAAAATCCCAATTATTTAAAAAAAAAAGTACTTCTGGCTTTGAAATTTGAAGTTAAATATGGAGAAACATCCACATATGGCAAGCAACTGCTGGAAGAAAATAAGTGCCTTTTCTCTAGGTAAGTGTGGCATCATTATTGTTCCTTGGAATCAAGTTGAAGATTTGATGATACATTTGAATTTTCATACTTCTTTATTATCCTAGGAGTAATAACGATTTCTGAGAATGAACAGAAGGTGAACTGTAGTTTGGTTCTTTGGTTCATATGTTTTTTAATTCATTAATCAGTCTGTGGCACTGAGAGGAATGAAAGTGGATTGTTGAATTAAATTATTTGTTTTATAAACTTATGTTTAAGCAACTTCTAAAGTAGATTTGAAGGAGCAGAACTGGTCATTTGATTTTCTAGGGACAGTTGATTCACATCCCCACCACTCTTAGACTATGCTAAACCTTTCAGGTGCTGTGAATCTGTCACTTCTTAAAAAGGAGCAAATTCTGAAAATCCTCTCCATTTGGAGTCATTTCATTGCTAAAAATTAGAGAAATAACCTTAATTATGTAAGATTAGCACAAAGGGAAGCAACAGTAGTAGTTCCCTTCTAGGGGCTTAAGGAAGAAAGAGGTCCAAACGTATTTTTGTGGAAACGAGTTACTTGCCTAAAATGTTGTATAGCAGTGAGAATGGGTTGCTAGAATTGGAAAATGACATTATTTGCAAATGTTTAAGTAGTATTTTTCTTGTTCACAGAATTCTTCAGCATTGTGCCAAGATGAAGCTTTCTTTAAGCCATAACTATCATATATGCTGCTGGAAAATGGTATCTTAAATTATTTTAAAAGCAAGATATTTTTAATTGCTTTATTATTTGTATACATACATATAAGTTCAAATTACTTTCATCTAAGTCATGTGAGAAAGTCTTTGTAATATTAATACTGGTTTATTTAAAAAATCCATTTAATAGATAAACACTGCAAAACTGGGCTTTTATGTTATACTTTTACTGTATATAGTTTGTTGTTTCTTTTTTCTTAGAGGGGGAGCACAGGGGAATTGATTGGATTTGAAGTATGTGAAAACATAGTTATTTTGAAACATATTACAGTATTCATTCTATTTCCATAACTGTAAAAGTAAATTTTTTTTAATGCTGACTTGGAGGAAGTGATTCTCAGACCTTGATTTCTGTATCTATACTGCTTTGATTATAAACCTATATGTTGCTGTAGTTCCTAATCTTTGTCTATTTTCTATGTAAAGTTCAGCAGAATGGTGACTTTCCAAAGGTATTAATCTGCTTACAATAGACTCTTTTGGGTAGCCACTTCTGGAAAAGTCAAAACATCCATAAGGGTTCTACAATATTCAACTTCTGAATGAGAATCTGAAGTTGCCTCCGTGTTCATTAATCATTTCAATCTTATTAGTGGATAACTGTCTTTCCTGCTATTTTTATTTTCTGGTTTTAGGTACCTGGGATAAATGATAGCAATATACTGCCTTTGCTTTTGAGAGAATCGTTCATACCCAACGTGGGAAGATTTCTTGCATACTCTGATGACAAAGTACATGCTGTCTTTTTAGATGGCATTACTCTAACCCTGAATTGGAATTTCAGCTCTCTTATTGAAAAGAGACAGGTAATTATACTTCAGACTGAAATCTATTTTTTATTTATTTATTTTTAATCTGTGGAAATAGAAAATGAAGTACCACAGTATCTCTATTTTTTGAAGTATAAAATCTGTCAAGAGGCTTTACTGATCTCATTGGATTTCCTAGCAGAAATCAGAAAGGTGTGACAAATCGTCATTTTTATAAATGTAACTCATTATAGAGAGAGGGACTAGTATTTTTGTTCTTTTGATAATTATCTATATAAGGGTGGTGGTTAAATAATACCCATATCCCATGTAAAACAAAACTTTTAAGTCAGTCAAAATAAAGTTTTAATGATTCATCTACTTCTTTTTTTTTTTTAACTGAAAATTAATTAAAAAGAAGGTTTTGTTTTTCAGTTCTAGAATACTAAAACTTTCCTTTCCTCCTTGCTTCTTAAGGTAAATCGAGGTCTCAATTTATGTTGGTGTAAGTTAACTTTTCCTGATGGACAAAATCAGTTAATTCAGATTCAACACCCTGGACCATATGAAAGGTACTGGAAAGCAATTAAAAAAATAATTTCATGTTAGTAAACAACTTCCTTTTAGAGAGGAAGCATAAAAACATTATTTAAATGTTGTATATATTTTTAGTTTTTCCATGTGGAAAATGCATAAAGTCATTTCAGCGGGTTTCAGTAGCTGCATTGTTTTTGTTTTTGTTTTTTTGGCCATACCGTGTGGCTTGTGGGATCTTAGTTCCCCGACTGGTGATCGAACTCACGCCCCCTGTAGTGGAAGCGCAGAGTCTTAACCACTGGACCTCCAGGGAATTCCTCAGCAGGTTTCAGGGTTTACAGTTATATTGGTCTCTAGCATAACTAAATAGATCAGGTCAGCTTTAATCATTTCCATTTGTATTCTAGTGATTTTTCAAAAGAAATGTGTTATAGATATAACTGGCTTGCTGTGGAGGTTGGACTGTGGTCAGCTGTGTTAACCAGTTAACTAATTAATCCCCTAACCAATTTAAACTAAGGCTTACAGCCACAAATAACTAAACTTATGTATTATTTCTGTAAAGTGAAATAAAACAAACTAGCTAACGATTATTCTTAAAATGGAGAAGATTCTTGAAATCAGCTTTTTATGAATATACTTTTTCTCTTTTGGCTTATGTAATTTGTTATAATAATCATTCTCTTTGTGATGTTCTTGACATGTTAGTGATTTTACTTGAGGATGTTCACAAAACAATTGCTTTTTTTACCTCTTGAATTTATTTTTCTGTTGGGAGTTATTGCATTTTGGTTTAAATGCTCCAACATTCATTGCTAGTTTGAATAATTTGCCTCAAAAGATAGTGTCTGTTTAGCAAACATTAACTATTTATTTCAGCCAGTCACTCCAAATCATTCGTTTTATTGAACTTGATACTTGTTTTGTGTGTTTGATGAGTTATATGTAATTCTGGATGTGTGTGTGTGTGCATTAACAGGTGTGTTCTGGTTTAAATTTTAGAAAGCAAATGCTCACTTAGTCTTGTGTGTAAAGACATTTTCATGATAAAATTTAATGAAATTCATTTTACTTTGAAAAACTAAAAGGAGAATTTAGGTATTAGAACTTTGAATGAAATCCAAGTGTTAACCTGTGTTCTGATTCTTAAATCTCATCTTTATTAATCATATATGTGAGTAAATCATCTTATTCCTGATGAATGAGAAAAACTTGCTTTTTCTTTTTCCAATGAAAACGATTTAAAAATTGCCCTACTTTAGAATTTTTTCTTTATTCTTTTTTCCCAAACCATCTTAATGATTTTTCCAATTTTTAAATGCTTTTATAAATATTCTACAAGTTCGTTTTTCAAATATCTGTCTTAATGTATTCAATCTAGATATGTGACAACAGTAATATCATGGTGCAGAAGACTGACCCAGACTAGTCAGAAAGAAATGCCTACACATCCTTCATCTTCTGTTCCGGAAGAAAACTGGTATTTGTATTTATTTTAAACTTAATCTGTGTAGAAGAGCCAAGTAATCCTCAAAAATTAAAATGTTAAAAGGTAAACTGACTCTTTTTCCCAAAAAAACTTTCTCTTAGTTAAATATATTTAACTCCTATGATGTTTCGATAGCTTAAATCTTGAAAATATCTTTAATTGGATATCTCACTTATTACCTTTCATCATAGTATATTTCATCTGAAGATTTGAAAACTTCATATCAAAATGGGTGACTCTTTTAGTGTAATAAATTCATCCTGAAAACTTTATGGAAAAATTTAGAGGATATATATTTTTTTTATCTTAGTAATATTAAAGGAAATAAAATGTTGACTAACGTAACAAGCTTTCAGGAAAAGTTGATTTTTAAATAATTTCTATTATATTAATTGCCTCCCCCAAATTAATTGATAAATCAACAAATAAAGCAAGATTTCAGTCCCTCCTGTGTGCCTTTCAGTGTGTAGGGGACTAGAACTGGGCTCCGAAGGAATATTTAGGGAAATTAAGACATTTTAGGGAGGAAGCAAGGGCAGAGGTAAAAAAGGGTATTTTGGCTTGTGGAGATAGTAAGAAGTTAGTTTTTATGGAGCAGACACTTACCTGCTTGGGTGTAGTGTGACTCTGATGGATAGGAATAGACCTTGTAATCAATAGAGGAGTTCAGACTTCATAGAATTACAAGTTCCTATATGGAAAAATGACAGGAAGAAAGAGCCTTAGGAAGGTTAGTGTCACTGCAAGAGTATAATCTGATTATATTGGAAAAGAAGGATATCAGGAACAATTTAGGAAGCTTTAAATTAAAGTAAGTTGTAAGAGGACTTACCTGGTGGTCCAGCTGTTAAGACTCCGAACTCTCAATGCAGGGGGCCCAGATTGGATCCCTGGTCAGGGAACTAGATCCCACATGCCGTAACTAAGAGCCCACATGCTGCAGCTAAAGATCCTGCGTGCCGCAACTAAGACCTGGCACAGCCAAATAAATAAATAAAAAGAATAAAGTAAGCTGTAAGGTGTCTTAGTGCATGGTGCATGGTGAAAAAATATATATACAATAAGCTTGATTCTTATCACCTTTTCCTAAGTTACTTAGAGAAAGAGGTACAATCAAATCAGTAGATGTTATTTGAATATCCAGATATCTTAAGGATTCAGCTTTCCAGGTCCCGCTCTTCAGCTACAGTTTAGGAGCAGAAAAGTTGCCTTAATAGCTAGCAAAAAACATAGTTGGGAAGAAAGGGAAATTGTACATGGCTATAAAATTGGTTACTTCATCATTGCTCAGCTGGCAAAGTTTGTAAAATGCTAGGCTTTTTATGTGAAAGCTTAGAAGAGGATAACTGTCAAGACAAACTGAGAAGTGAGGGGGTAAGAGAAGTACAGATTGGTGAAAGCAGCTATGGGTGGAAGCAACGCGGAGCAGAGGGGAGACAGGAATTGAGGAGTGGGGAGGGGAGATACAGCACTTGAACAGCTCCATTCCCCTCCCAAAGCCTAAGACATCTCCACAGAATCAGATGATTCTTGTTTTCTTGTCAAAGTGGATAGGTTGAAGGGAGAGAAGAGATCGCATAATAAACAGTTACCTAAATTGTATTTCAGCTGTAAACATAATATACAGCTACCTAAATTGTATTTCAATATTTTATTTCCAACTCACCCTATATTATTAGCTTACTCGTTCAACTTTTTAATAGGAATGCTTGTCAAAAAATAGTACAGGAGATATTTTATAAGACGTTGGTTTATCATATGAGTGACAGCATTAAAGGTAGTTTGTACGGTTCTGGGTGTACCCAGAAAATGTGTCTCATGTTTAAAAAAGGCAGGGGGAGTGTGTTTTGCAATGATGAAGAGTCGGCGGGTTTTGGAGTAAGTCACATCCAGGTTTTTACTACGGATGCTTAAAATGATGAAAGGTCTCTTTTATTCTCCGTTCATAGGCTGGAGTACAAGGAAAGAGTGCAGGCTGATGAGGTGCATGTGGTCCATTGTGTATGGTCCATTGTCTGCCAGTAAAGCAGACAAGTCGTATACCCTATTGTGAGCTGTGAAAAGACTTTTCTAGTGACTTGAATAAAGAGATGTTTTAGCATGAATGTCCTCATTAATTTTGCAAAGCTAGTCCAGTTACACTATTTTCTAGTTGTGTGCCACTGCTCATATTTCATCTAGTGATGAGGGAAAACACAAAGAACACACACGTAAGAGGTTCTGCTGGATTTGTGTACATTTAGCCTTCTATCCCACACCAGTTGCCCCAATATCTGTTTCTGTGGAACATGGTAAGGGCTGATGTTCATATATTAACCCTTCAAGTCAAGAAGAGAATGTTTAGTATACTGTGCTTAAGAAAACAATGAAATGGTAGTCTATTCCAGAAGAAATTTAATAGAAAGTAGTCATTATGTTTTGACACCTAATTCAGTCGTATAAAAAGTTGGCCCTGGAGACCGTCCATTCCCTAAGAGTTCCGTATAAATGAGGTCTTAACTATATGTGTAAGATCCCTTCTCCTCCAAAGAAACTATCTAGGTATGAAGATCAGAAAATTAAACAGTTCAAGAGAAAGCATTACAAAGAAGTTTATGATTAATTAACATACTGCTGTAGGAATTCAAAGGAGAGAGTATTTCTTTCATAGAAGTGATGAGATTTTAGTAGGTTTTTAAAGTTTTAGTAAACCTTGAGGAGGAAAGTAGAAGATATGCCATGTCAGTACTGAGTTGTAGCAGGAAGGCTCATTACCTTCAAACCTCAATACTTAATTCAGAAGTCCTGGAGGTGGAGGACTTTTATTCACTTGCCTTACTCATGAAAGGCACTCAGTAAGCATCAGTTGAATCAAGGTGATTTGTTGCTAAATAAAGCCAATATAAAGAGAATTCTTAACCTCTAGGTTCTTATGTCAAAAATTCTAACCTTTATGAAAAAAAATTAAGTATGCTCATTTGAAATATTGTGGATATAAAAGAATCAGACAACTAGCATGAGGTTTTTTTTGCACAGGTCTGTGGCTTCTGAACTTGAAAAGATACAGAAGTTTAACTGTATCCTTTAAACAGAATGTATTGTCCTGCATAATTTCTCTCTTTCCATTGTAGGCTTAATTCATGACTCTACTTTATATTAATTCATACTTATATATTACAGAGCTTTATTGAATAATATTTAAGATTGTAATTTAAGATGTATCTTGTCTATAGGAGGTACATCATGTTAGCATTTGTACTTTTCATTGGGTTTAACTCAGCAAAGGACAGTGAACTGGGGTTAAGATGTCCTATGGAGACTTTCACACTTATATAATTATATTCTAAATTATAACTGAGAACTATCTCTGACTTCTTTCTTTTTTTAAATTTGTAGGATTTTTATATACTATTATTTGTAAAAAATTTCAGCTTTATTGAGGTATAATTGAAAAAATTATAAGATACTTAAATAGTATATCACAGTGACCTGACACACATACACATTGTAAAAGGATCACCCTATCTTGTTAATTAACACATATATCACTTCACATATCTATCTTCCTCCTCTCCTCTACCTCACCAACCCTCCCGGGGTAGATGGTGGTGAGAACATCTGATTTCCACCCTCCCAACAAACCTCAGTCATACAACACAGTGTTATCAGCTACAGTCACCATGTTATACATTAGATCCTCAGACCTTATTCATCTTATAGCTGAAAGTTCATATGCTTTTACCAACCTCTCCCTCTTTCCCCACCCCCAGCCCCTGGCAACTACCAGTCTACATTCTGTTTCCATGAGTTTGACTTTTTAAAAAATTCCACATATGAGTGACACCATGTATTTGTCTTTCTCTGTCTAGCTTAGTTCACTTAGCAAAATGCTGTCAAGGTCCATCCGTGTTGTTGCAAATGTCAGAATTTCCTTCTTTCTCATGGCTGAGTAGTATTCCATTGTGTGTATATATATGTACCACATCTTCTTTATCCATTCATCCAACAGTGGACACTTAGGTTGTCTCCATATCTTGGCTATTGTGAAAAATGCTGCAGTGAACAAAAGAGTACAGCTATCTCTTCAATAGACTGTTTTCATTTCTTTTTTTTTGTTTTTGTTTTTGGTTTTTTTGTGGTACGTGGGCCTCTCACTGTTGTGGCCTCTCCCGTTGCGGAGCACAGGCTCCAGATGCGCAGGCTTAGCGGCCATGGCTCATGGGCCCAGCTGCTCCGCAGCATGTGGGATCTTCCCGGACCGGGGCATGAACCCGTGTCCCCTGCATCGGCAGGTGGACTCGCAACCACTGCTTCACCAGGGAAGCCCCGACTGTTTTCATTTCTTTTGGATATATACCCAGAAGTAAGATTGCTGGATCATATGGTAGTTCTATTTGTAAATTTTTGAGGAAACTTCCATACTGTTTTCCACAGTGGCTGTACTAATTTATATTTCTACCAAGGTACACAAGGGTTCTCTTTTCTCCATATCCTTACCAACACTTGTTATGTCTTATCTTTTTGATGATAGCCATTCTAACAGGTGTGAGGTGATAGCTCATTGGTTTTGATTTGCATTTCCCATGATGATTAGTGATGTTGAGCACCTTTTCATGTACCTGTTGGCCATCCGTATGTCTTTGGAAAAGTACCTATTCAGTTCCTCTGCTCATTTTTTAATTGTTTTTTTTTTTTTTTTTTTTTTTTTTTTTTTTGCTATTGAGTTGTATGAGTTGTTTGAATATCTTGGATATTAACCTCTTATCAGAAATATAATTTGCAATATTTTCTTCCATTCCATAGGTTGCCTTTTCATTTTGTTGAAGGTGTCCTTTGCTGTGCAAAAGCTTTTTAGTTTGACAAGTACCGCTTGTTTATTTTTGCTTTTGTTTTCTTTGCTTCTGGTGTCAAAAAGTCATTGCCAAGACTGATGTCAAGGAGTTTATTACACCCTATGTTTTCTTCTAGGGGTTTTTTGGTCTCAGGTCTTATTACATTCAAGTCTTTAATCCATTTTGAGTTGATTTTTGTGTATGGTGTAAGGTAGAGGTCCAGTTTTCCCAACATCGTTTATTGAAGAGTCTATCCTTTCTCCATTGTATATTTTTGACTGTTTGTTGTAAATTAATTGACCATTACAGACATACGTGACTTTATTTCTGGACTTCTTATTCTGTTCCATTGATCTATATTTCTGGTTTTTGCCAATGTCATACTGTTTTGATTACCATAGTTTGAAATCAGAAAACTTCCAGAGTTGTTCTTCTTTCTCAAGTTTGCTTTGGCTGTTTGAGGTATTTTTTGGTTCCATACAAATTTCAGTACGGTTTGTTCTATTTCTGTGAAAAATGCCATTAGAATTTTGTATTGTTCAGTACATTGAATATTGTATTGAATCTGTAGATTGCTTTGCGTAGTATGGACATTTTAACAATATTAATTCTTCCAATTCATGAGTACAGAATATCTTTCCATTTATTTGTGTCTTATTCTGTTTCATCTAATGTCTTATAGTTTTCAATGTACAGATCTTTCACCTTGTTGCTTAAATTTATTCCTAGGTATTTTATTCTTTTTGATGTAATTATAAATGGAATTGTTTTCCTACTTTCTTTGTCTGATAATTCATTATTTATTTTTATAAATTTATTTTATTTATTTATTTATTTTTGGCTGTATTGGGTCTTCGTTGCTGTGCGCAGGCTTTCTCTAGTTGCGTCAAGTGGGGGCTGCTCTTTGTTGTGGTGTGCGGGCTTCTCACTGCAGTGGCTTCTCTTGTTGCAGAGCATGGGCTCTAGGCACGCAGGCTTCAGTAGTTGTGGCACGTGCACTCAGTAGTTGTGTTTCATGGGCTCTAGAGCTCAGGCTCAGTAGTTGTGGTACACGGGCTTAGTTGCTCCACGGCATGTGAGATCTTCCCGAACCAGGGCTCAAACCCATGTACCCTGCATTGGCAGGCAGATTCTTAACCACTGCGCCACCAGGGAAGCCCAGGTAATTCATTATTAATGTATAGAAATGCAGCTTAATTTTTATATTGATTTTGTATCCTGCAACTTTACTAAATTTATTAGTTCTACCAGGTTTTTGGTGGAGACTTTAGCAGAGTCTATATATAATATCATATCATCTGCAAATAGAGACAGCTTTACTTCTTCCCTTCTGATTTGTATGCCTTTTATTTCTTCTTTTTTTTTTTGTCTAATTGCTCTGGCTGGGACTTCCAGTACTATACTGAATAAAAGGGGTTGAGAGTGAGCATTACTGTCTTCTTATCTTAGAAGAAAAGCTTTCAGCTTTTCACTGTTGAATATGATATTAGTTGTAGGCTAATCATATATAGCCTTTATTATGTTCAGGTATGTTCCCTCTATACCCAGTTTGTTGAGTGTTTTTCTGCATCTATTGACATATGATTTCTATCCTTTATTTTGTTAATGTGGTATACCACATTAATTTTCATATGTTTAACCATCCTTGTATCCCTAGAATAAATCCCACTTGATCATGGTGTATGACTATTTTAATATATTGTTGAATTTGGTTTGCTAATGTTTTGTTGAGGACTTTTGCATCTATGTTCATCAGAGATACTGGCCTGTAATTTTCTTTTCTTGTAGTGTCTTTATCTGGTTCTGGTTGTCAGGGTAACCGTGGCCTCGTAAAATTAGTTTTGAGGTATCTCTCCTCTTCCATTTTTTGGAAGAGTTTGAGAAGGATTGGTATTAATTCTTGTTTAAATATTTAGTAGAATTCACCAGTGAAACCATTTGTGTTGGGAGGTATTTGATTACTGATTCAATTTCCTTACTAGTAATCAGCCTGGATTCAGTATGTTTCTAGGAATCTATCCATTTCTTTTAGGTTGTCCAATATCTTGGCCTATAATTGTTCATAGTAGTCTCTCATGATCCTTTGTATTGTGTGGTATTGGTTGTGATTTCTCTTCTTTCATTTCTAATTTTATTTGAGTTTTCTTTTTTGTTGATAAGTCTAGCTAAAGGTTTGTCTATTTTATCTTTGAAAAAAAAAACCCAGCTCTTTGTTTCACTGACATTTTCTTTTGTGTATAAGCTCCTTCCAGGGAGATAGCAGCAACCTTGAGTAGGCCAGAGAAAGAATGTGGAGATATCATCTGCCAGCCTCCTGAGTCTCCAGGGAGGATCACATTCAGCCCCTAGGCACGTGCTAAATTAGAAGCTTTTAAAACATGCAAATAGGCATACCTCAGGCAGCAGCTTCTAAAGTATGCAAATAGCCCTCTTTGAGGGAAAGACTGGGAGATGGGTGTTTCTGTCTGCTCAGAACTAGGAGTTTTAGGGGCCTGTCCCACACTTAGGAGTCTTAAAAGTTGGAGCATTAGATCTTGGGGCAAACTGTTTACTCTTCAGGGAGAAGCTGGGAATTGTGAGTTCCCCCCTATTGTGCTAAGGGTGGGGTTTATAGTGAAAGTGTGTCTCAACCTTTCTTACCCATTTAATTGTGGATATATTCTTATTCACTCAGTGTATAGGAGTCACTCGGGTAGTTCCTGGATTTCTGACAGCGAGAATTTCTCCATGTGTAGCTGTAGATTCAGTGTCACATTTGTGGGAGGAGGTGAGTTCAGGAACCTCCTACATCACCAGCTTGGACTGGACTCTTACTTCTTTTTCTTATTAAACCTTTTGTTCTGTACATTCCTATCCCAATCATCTAAATTTCTTTTATCCTGTTATTTTTCCATAATCCTATTCAAATAATAAAGTAGCTCTGCAACAGAGGACAGATTCTTTTCACTCTAGATGTTTTAAGTTAAAAATACCCTACACAGATTGTTTGTATTCCTCTCACCCCTACTTTGGTTCCCTTTTATTCCCATATCACTTCTTCATTTAAAGAAATGTTACTGAGGTTTTAATTCTTTTATTTCCTCCCTGTCACCAAACTTCCATCCAAATACAGACATACATACTCTCTTTTCCTTTCCCCCTCTTATAGTCTTAACTAGTTTCTTCATCTATAAGGGATAGACTTGATAAATTCTGAAGTCCCAACTCTACTGTGAATCCAAGAGATCTTCCTCCCAATGGAGAAATAATATTTTAATATGAAGGCTAGGCTTTCTGAATTAAAAACAATTATAATGAAAAATATGGGGGAAAAGCTCCTTAACTAAGCAACTTAGTATTATTGGAGAACAGTGGTGTCCTAAGCCAGATTTCTAACAAGAAAAATGAACAGTCTTTGGATCATTGTAAACCACAATCTTCAGAAGACTTGCTAAAAGAAGTTAATGAAAAGAGTGTATCAGTGGCATTGAAAAAAACCTCTGAAATCCTTCAGGATATTGACTGTCTTCTATCAAACTCTAAAAGGTGAAATATGGAATTATTACAATATATTATTAAACCTTGAGGATGTTATTTCAAGTGACTGGTAGAAAATTACTAGAAAGCCAAGAAATTATATATATGACTTCTGTACAATGATTTTATGAGAAATGACATTTAACTTTGGAGGTATTTTACCTAACTTGTAAATTTTAAAATATATATTTTATTAATAAAGAACTATTTTAAAAATTTGAACAATTTCTTATCTCAGATTTGAGAAAAAATTTTATAAAACTGTAGTTGTTGCTGTTTTGTCTTGTGGAGCATTCACTATTAATCAAGTTTCTTTCATTTTACTTATGCAGAATTGTGTACATTGATCATTTGCTATTTAGTCTCTCTACTCCAAGTATTTTTCAGTAGAACCATGAAAAGAGAATTAGATCTTAAAAAAACAAAACGAAAAACCTTAATGTGGGCAATATTGCTTCAAGCTAAGAATCGAGCACTTTAGCTAAGACTAAATTTTATCTGGACTATCTCATGTACCAGATATTTTCATTTGTTTTGAACATCTCCAAAGATTTATGCTACAAAGTGTATGAAACCAAAAGAGGAATGAGCTCACCAAAAGTGCTATGTATTACACCTGTCTCTTGGGAAAGAACAAAACCATACATCTAGAAAGACTTCAAGATTATACCAGACATAATCAGAAATGTTCAAATTAACTTATGATTTCTTGAAAAGACCAGTCTCTTCACATAAAAGAGAAGAAGCAACAGAGGAAACAACGAGAAAAATAGAGAGCAAAGCAAGCAGAGTGTAGTAGGTTAGGAGAGGTAATGTAAGCAATTTGAATGGGCACAATGCTCTCTTTAGCTCACAGTGGGCTCCCTGCCACCTTCAGGTCTCAGCACAAATATCCCTGCCTCAGAGGGGCCTCCCCCAGTTACTATTACATCACCATGTTTACTTCCTTTAGAACACATATTTCAGTCATTCAACTTACTTCTTTGTGGTCTGTATCCTCCACTAGAACTTGAGCTCCATAAAGTTATTTTATAGTCTTATTACCAAGCATAGTGCCTGGCATATTGAGAGCGCTCAGTATGTATTGTGTAATGAACAGTCCCTTTGGGCAGCAGACTGCCCACAGAGAAAATAACTAAGTTCTGTTTTGGTTGCAGGAAACCACCTATGTTGTCCCTAAATAACTCTAGAAAGCCTAGACTATAAGAAATGCACCCGTGCTGCCATAAGGGTAATGCCAAACTGTTACTGCATTCAGACAGAAAATATTTGTTCTTAACATGACTAGAAGCACCCAATATTGTGGTTAATGTGTTCAGTAATATTTTTAATAAGCTTTTAAGCTGTGCAGGTAAAATATGTATAATTTCCTCCCTCAGTTGAGTCTTTCCCGTTGGCTAAGAACCAAGAGTGTGACAAGCAATGAAAAGTTCTGTAACAGAAACTCAGCCACACTTTAAGGTTCCGTGAAAGACCTAGAAGTTTGCTCGAGATAGAAGATTCGGATTCTCTATGGTCTCCTTCAGCTATGTACTTAATATAATCCCATTGCCGCCCCTGCATTACATCCAACACTTGTTTTGAGAAACCAGGTAGGAAGGAGAAAGAAATTTTCCTCTTTGAGCCCCCGCTTTTCGCCCAGTGCTTACTAGAGCCACATGTCAAGCTCGATGTCTCCTTGGTGCTCACAGAGCAGCCACCACTCCGAGGCAGGGAGTCGGGATGGGAACTGGCCACAGACCCATTAAACAAGCTGCACCTTGTCCGTTCAGTTAATCAGAGTCAAGCCACCCTTTATGTTGTCTCTTTTTCCGACTCTTGGGCATTCAGTAGTCATGATTAAGCGTTCTAGCCTTCTCACTGCTGTCCACAAGAAAAAGCTGCCCCCAACGTATACCGCACAGCGCCAAAGAGTAATTATCAAGAGCTCCCCAAGGGGGCGGTGGAGCGCCACAGAGGACCGTAAGGTCCGCAAAGTCGCCCGGTCTTGCGGAGTGAAAAACTCTCTCCTACGCCCACCCTAAAGGATCCCATGCAGGAGGTCGGAAACATCTCTACATCTCCGGGACAGCCGGCGGCACCTCTGGGCAGAAGCCCGCGCGTCCCATATTCGGTGAGGTTAATTCGCGTCCCCGGCTTCCCGCCGCCGCGTGGGCGCGCTGTGGACGGCGCCGGCTAAGCCGAGAATGAATCCTCAGGGTCGAGAGAGGGGAACCAACAAGGCACTTTTCACTTCCCACCCGTCGTCCCAAATGTGTCCTTTTGGGGAGCACGACGGTAGGGGAACTCGAGGTACCCAACCCCTCGTCTTAAGAGCCCTCAAGCCGCGTTCCTGGCCGCTTAGAGTGGAACCAGTATCCCGGCGTCCTCTCGGCCTGCGTCGCGGGCTAGAGTCGCTCAGGCCCGCGGCCGGCGTGTCTATGGTACCGACGGAAGCGGGTGTAGAGGGGCGGAGCCGCCGTTCGCGCGGCTGGCTTGTTTCAGCTGGGGGAGCAGACGGTGGGTGCGGCTGATCCTCAGCAAGGGACCGGGCGGGGGGGGGGGTGACTGACTGTATGGACGCCGCGAAACTGCGTCCTGAGGTGGCAGGCCGGAGGCGGGGACCACCTGAACCTGAAGTCTAGAAGATCCAGGTTCCCGATGGGAAGGCGTGGAGGGGCGGCAGTCGCGTGGGACCCGAGAGCAGGCGGGGTGTGCTCGACAGACACTGGCCGGTGTCTCCGGGATCTGCGCGATCCCTGCACGGCCCTCCTGCTTCGTCGCGCCTTATAGATCCCATGGGCGTCAAGCCCTCGCCTAGGCTTCGCGCCCCTGGCGTTTCCCTGGCTCTGGGCGGGTTGCCGGCGATCTTGCCAGAGTTGCCCATTGCCACCTTTCCAGCCACGAGGGCCCTTAAGGCGCCCAGGCTACCGGGAGGGGTGATTGTGGAGATTGTAACTTGTTCCCTTCCCTGCAGACGCCAGGGCTTTCCACCTATTTTCTTAATTGACATTTTAAAAATTATTGAATCATGCCAACCTTAGGAAAGAATGACTTTGGGAATTTGCTAAGACTTGTTGAAATTCAGAATCGTATGTATTTGTAATGGTCATAGGAAAGAAACATTTTACATGCAGGTTACGAAGAGTATCCGTGAAAGTGAGCAAGATTTGTGTTTCCTTTCTTTGCAAATTAGCTGAATTAGACTTGGCATCTGCTTTGAGTACTACAGCATTAAAGAAAGTAAATATAAAGTTTCACAGCAACTACAGTTCATTGAAGAGGACTTATTTGTAAAGCATAATAAAGGCAGTTTTCGGATTCTAGACGGTGCTTTTTCCTCAGGTTTTTGTAAATATTTGTGATGGGGTTTGGGGTGGGGGAGAAGGGGTGAAGCAGAAAAGGACATTTCTGTTGGGAATTTGCTACCTCTTATTTTTTTGGTAGGAATAACGTCAGAGATTATTAACAAACCATGCACAACAGTGTGTAAAGTAACCGGCTAAGTATGTGTTTGTAGAGTTAAGGAAAGGGGGAGGATTACTGCTAGGTATACTTTGAAGACCCCATAGTTGATGGCATAGTACTCTTATAGGAATGGTGCGTGGCAGAGTTTGGCCATTGCCGAAAATGGCTCCCGCAAGTCATAGAGAGACATTTATGATCTGGGTAACTGGCTGTTATGGCAGAAATCATTCCAAATAATATCTTCAGTTCACAGGCTGAGGATTGCTAACCTGCTTACCCCCTGTATTAGTATAATGAAATATTAAACACCTTGAGCACATTAACTTCATGCATGACAAGTTTAAGAAAATTATAATTACTGCTCTTAATGAACTTACCCAACAAAAGTGAATATGTAAAATAAAGGTATTTTACAGTTTAAGAGGTTCTGGAGTCCATTCTATTTATGCGGGAGGAGCAGGAAGTGGAAAAAGGAAGCAGAGAGAAGAAAAATGGGACACTTAGGTGTTCTAGTCAGAGACAATAAATAAGAGGAAGTACAACTATTAAATTACTTTCTCATACTCAGAATCTACTCTAAATATCTGCACCAGTAGTTGGAGTGGAATAGATGTCGGAACTGTGTTTCTGGGACCATAATTACACCTTTCTTGAAAAGAGAAACTACTGTTTTAGCTATCCATGCTGCATAACAAATTACTGTACCCCAAAACTTAGAGGCTTAAAACAGTAAACAGTTATTATCTCACTGTACGTTTGGGCCAGAACTTTTGGAAGAGGCTCAGCTGGATAGTTCTGCTCAGGGTCTCATGAAGTTGTAGTCCAGATGTTGGCAGTGCTGCAGGCATCTGTAGGCTTGATTAGGGCTGAAAGGATCTGCTTCTGAGTTCGCCCAGGTGAGCTTTTTGTTCCTCTCTCATCAAGCAAGCTGTTTAAACTTTCCATTTAAAATGCATTTTGTGCTGCCCCATTATGTGTATCTGTTCCTATTCATAAACTACTACAGTATATAGACATTTGGAAAACAGTAAGTTTTTCTTTTTCACGTCGATTTAAATTTGGATCATCATTTAAATACTTTAAGTGATCTTTTCATGTTTCACTTTGCTCATGACACTTAATTAGCTACTCGATCCTTTTTTGTATCTGAACTCATCGAGTAAAACATTAGGTGAGTACATTTAAATATATTTAGTGATGACAAAAATTGTTTAGTGAGTAAAAGAAGATGGATGTAATGAAATGGCTTTATAGAGACATCATGCAATTTGCAATTAGGTGTATAATGACCTTTTGTCTGCTTTCTAGGATGAGACTTGACAATAAATTTGCAATTAAATGCACACAGAAGCATAGTTTGAGCGGCAGAAGAGCTTTTCTGTTAGGCCTCTGTGTATACTGTGCCCAGCATACGTTCTCCTCACAACTCATCCATCTGACTGGCCTTCTTTCTTCTTAGGGCTAATTTACAGGCCACGGCTTACCGAAGGAGGGGGATATTGCTCTGCGGCTGTACCTCTCTGGCTTGGTCATTAATTCAAGCTTTCTGTGTCCCAGTTCCCATCCAGCTAAGGGGATAATGATATTATCTTTGGTTCAAAGGAATATTTTATAAACTTTAAAATTATATGCACTGAGCCTTTAAACACATTGACTTCTTTATCCATTCAGGTGTCAGATGTTTACTTTGCAAAGCAGAGACCTGATTCATGATGTGTGGAACTATAAATCCTAAGGTATATGGAAAGGATTCATGACCTTGGAGGTTTCTTTTGCATTTTGGTCATATCTCTTGGTTGAAAGTATCTTGAAATCATTATTTCCTAATCCTGGAAGAATCTGTAGACTATAACTCAATCTTAGTGCTTTAGAGAACAATTTTCATTTTTCCAAATGACTAAGAATTTGAGGATGGTTTTAGATTCCATTGTCATTAACAAAATAGTTGTTCTCTGCAAAGCAAGTATTCTTCACACTAATAAAAAAACTTAAAGGAACCTGCATAAGTTTATTTCATCTGGAGATACAGAAATCTTTCATACAGGCTTTTCATGTACCAACTAATACATAAATGTAAATACATTATTTTTATATTATACTATAAATTTGACGTGAGATTTGCATACAATTTTATTAATGTTTAATATTCTAATCTTTTATTAATATTTATAATGTTATAAATATGTTTCTACATTTTAAAAAATTATACTTTAAGAAACTGAGCTTAGCATCATGGTCTGAGTTATTAATTACTTCTAACTTTTCAAAGGAGCTTTATTGGTTTTGTTTTCATGATAGTAATAACATTAAAAATTTTTATGAAATCAAAGAAAAGGGAAAAGTAATGATCACATGTAAGCCCACTAGTGAGAGATAAGCCAATTGAACAGCCTTCCAGATTTTTTATGCATATGTACATATTTTTAACAAAAATGTAATATTTTACATATTATTTTTAGGCTACCTTTTAAATTTTAGTATTTATTGAGCATTTCCTATGTCAACAAATATGGGAATAAGTATTTTTTTAATGACTGCATAATTGTATGGAATTTATTTCACTAGCCCTGTATTTTGGACACACAGTTTCTAATTTTTCCTTATTATAAGCAATGCTGTGCTGAACATCCATGTGTAACTCTTTGTATTTATCTAATTCGTTTCTTAGGATAATTTCCTAGAATTGGAAATCCTGAGTCAAGTGTTTGCTCATTTATTAATCATTTTTGATACATATTGTCAAATTGTCTGCTAAAAGAGTTATACCAATTTATACAACTGCTAATACTGAGTGATCGTTTCCCCACCACAAACAAATCATTAGCAATCTTTCGTCGATCTTATGTTGAAATCTCATTGTTTTAAATTCAATTGATTACCAATAAAGTTGAAATCTTTTAATAGTTTTCTTTGACCGTTTGTATTTATTCCTTTTCCAAATTGCCTTTTCATAGACATTGCCATGTTATTACTGGGATACGTATTTTTTCTTCTTGTTAGTTTTAAAAGCCCTTAGTAAAGTAGGGCTTCTAATCTTTCTCCATCATAAATGTTCAAAATTTCCTCCATTTATTAGTCTTTAATTTTGACATGCAGAAGTCTACATTTTTATATAGTTATGTCTATCAGTATTTTTTTTTTTTTTTTTGCGGTATGCAGGCCTCTCACTGTTGTGGCCTCTTCCGTTGCGGAGCACAGGCTCCGGACGCGCAGGCCCAGCAGCCATGGTTCACGGGCCCAGCCGCTCCGCGGCATGTGGGATCTTCCCGGACCGGGGCATGAACACGTGTGCCCTGCATCGGCAGGCGGACTCTCGACCACTGCGCCACCAGGGGAGCCCCCAACTCCAAGTTTTGAGAGCAAAGAAACAAATATGCCAAGAATCTTTTATGACAGCAGCAGATAGGGCAGTACTAGCAGCAATGCCAATGATAATATGTGGTGATGGGTCAGGCAGTGTAAGCTGGGCTCGGGGGCAGAGAGGTCTTCACCACAGGTGTCTGGTGTCATTTTCACTGAGGTGCTTGAGGCAGTTTGAAGCCTGGTTCTTGAAACCTGGCAAGTCTGTGATTTCCCAATATCCTTTTAATGGTTTTTGCTTTTACTTAGAGTCCTTTCTCTTCCGTGCACTTAAGAACCCTAACTGACACAGGATCTGAGTGAAATAATTGTTCCTTACCAATTTGGAATTATACATACATTTCCGCCTTCCCCAAACACACACTTGACCTGTCTCAGACTTTGCATTTACCTTTCAGTATTCATATTACTCTGCTTTTGCAAGTTTATTGGCATTAACTCTTTCGAATGCCAATCTGAAAATGTTTTGTGAAGTTGCTAAAAGAAAATCCCTTTTATGATTTTGATGAGTTACATTAAATTTATAGATTAATTTGAGGAGGATAATACCATCCATGTTGTCTTCTTCCTCAGTAAAATGGTCTGGCTCTTGTATCAGTAAAGTTCCATCAAAGGAACAGAACTACTTTGCGTGCTAAGGAATAAGAAGTTTAGACCTGCTGTAATCGTGGGGCTTGGAGGGCAGGCGCTGCAGGCCGTTGCCTCTGAGTCTGTTTTTGAACCTGAAGCTGCAGCAAGTCGGGAGGGGAAGGTAGATGTGGATGAGAACAAGAACAGAATGGAACCTGCACTGGCCTCTCACCAAATCCAGTTTTGATGCTGTGGGTGACCTGCAGGAGAGGCTGGCACTCTTGACCTTGGGGCTGCACATGCAGGCCCAGGATTTGGAGAAGCTGAAGGAAGATAACGGTGAAGGCTGAAGGAGCTGCAGGCCTAGCTGCTTGCTCATGCCAGCAAGGTGAGCTGACAGATCAGCAGCAAGACGTGCGAGCTCCATGGTGCGTCCAGCACCAACCTTTAGAGTTAAAAAATGTGGCTGCTGCTTCACTTCTGCCTTCCAAGTCCCATGTACAGTGTCTCCTGTAGCCAGCACTACAAAGAACTATAAAAGGAAGGGGATTCTCGGAAATGTCCTTCCAACTTAGATGCGTTAACATAGCACAAGCTCTAAATAGCACAGAGCTCTAAATAGCTGATTGATAAAGTACAGTTTTGACATTTTCTTCACATGCATTACCTGTTTAGTTTATTCCTTGATATTTGAATTTTTATTGCTGTTGTGAACGTTCATTTTCCTGTATTTTCCCCTTATGATTATTGCTGGTATATTAATAATTTATCTTGAATTAGCCGCCTTTTGCAACTTAAATTCTAACAATTTTCAATTTATTCTCTTGGATAGGCAGTCAATTCACTTACAAACTAATGTAATTGTTTTCTTCCTGATATGGTAATGATACATTTCTCTCTCCCTCCCTCTATCCCTTCCTTGCCTCATTACATTGATTAAAACTGCCAGAACAATATTATAATAGCTGTACTGTTTTGACTTTAAAGGTAATGTTTCTTGGTTTTCATTCATTTTGGTTTCTTATAACCTAGCAGTTCTTAATGTTTAGTGAACATAAGGATTACCTGGTATTCGCACTTGCTAAAAATGGAGATTTCCAGGAACACATGCTACATTTTACTAAATGCCATTTAATCATTTAATAGGCAATACCTGGTGGATAACAGATACAGTGTATGATGATTTTTATTTAATTCATTCAATAAACACTTGTTGAGCATCCACTGTGTGCTAAAAGATAGTGGTGAACAGATAGACAAAGTCTGCTCTCTGAGCTTTTGTTTTCTTTCCTGAAATGTTTACAGAGCATAAACACTTGAAAAGTAAGCAAGTCTTTTGGCTCTAACAGAATTATTTGCACCACCATTTAAGCTTAGTTTCTTCGAGCTAATTAGGTCACTATTTTTCTTTTAAGCAGTTTAAAAGTGATGAATTATGTATTGCATTGTGGTCAGAGAATTTGGCCTGAACATTTCCACTTTTTAGATTTTGTTGAAGTTTTTCTTGTGGATGAGTAAATGTGTAATTAAATTTTATAAATGAGCCACAGACATTTGGAAATAATGTGTATTCTATGTAATATACACAGTTTTAGACCTGTATATGAAATAAAATTTGTAATTAAATTATTCAGACTATATCTTTTTTTTTTGCTACTTGACCTCATTCATGTAAGCACGATTTGACATGTAAGCATCTTCTTATCTAACTTTACTATGACTTGAATATTTTATCCCTTTTAGTCCCACTAAGTCGTTTGCCATAAATTGTGTTTGATGGTAGTATTACCACAGCTGCTTAATTTTGTTTGTGTTTTCTAGGTATGTATTTTCTCATCTCTTTATTTTCTATATTGCTAAGACTTTTTGTTTGAGATGTTTTCTTATGAACAGTAACTTGGGAGATGTTTACTTCTATTCCAATCTGTCTCCTTATAGAGAAATTTAATACATTCACATATATTATAGTATTTGTGTTTGATGTGTTTGTTTCCTTTTTTATTTTTTTGGTGGGTGGGGGTGGGAGTAAAATTTTCTTCTTCATTTTTTTTTTCTGTTTTGCTATATTGAGCAAGTTTTATGTATTCCTCTCTTCTTCCCCTAGAAATTTAGAAGTGCTGCTCCTTATTTTTTCCCCAGAAATCATATATAAAAGTGTTATAATTTCTAAGGTAAAAATCTTAAAATTTGCAGTTGTCACGTAAGGGCCATAATTTAGTTGTTTAGAACCCTATTGTCATAGTCCTGTTCTCCCAGAGCTCTGTAATTGTTGTCCCACAATATTTGGTGTTGATGTTAATCACATTCTCTTTCTTTTGCAGATAACCATTGTTGTTGATGATGATGTTTTTTTTGGACATGGAAACTCTTAAGGATTTTCTCTATATTTTAATTTTTTTAACGGTTTTTATTTATACATTAATTATAAACAATAGCAGTAAAAGCTTTCCGAACATTGGCAAGAAAAGCCGAAAAATTGTTGGTCTTCCTTACATTTTCTTGAAATTCTGCTAGGCACTCAAAATGAGGAGCGCCATCTGACACCTCATAGTCCCTTGCTTCATTTAGGCTCAGGGAAAACATAAATAGGCTCTCAGGATGCTTAGGGTCAATATTAGTGAATATAAACTGCAACTTATCACCATAAATTTTTCGAATTTCTAGTCCAAGTCGACCTGTATACAGGTCTGCAGATTTCTGTAGCCTTTTCAACCTCTCTTCATTAGCTTTGTTAGCAGTGGAAATAGTTTCCCTCTTCCTAGCATATTCTTCCTTAAGGTCCTGGATATCTGCAGTCAGTGCGTCCAGTTCCTGCTTTTTGTCTTTTACTTCAGCAATCAACTTCAACAAATTCTCTTTCTTTTCTTGAGTGAGCTTATTCTGCCTGCAGATCTGATTTTGATATTCCAGAAACATCTCAACCATTCGTTCTTCTTCCTTTAATTTCACAGCCAGCTTTTCTGCAAATGCTTTAATGGAATCCTTGTAGGTATCTCTTAGGCCCACCATCTGACAGGAGGTGTCACTGACAGTGCTTTTGAATTTATTCCAAAATTCATTTATGCTTTTATCGAACAGTGCCAGTTCGTCCTCTACCACTTTGTAAGACAATGTGATACCAGCCAACAGCGGGTCTCCAGAATCGGATCCCGCAGCCGCGCCAACTCTCCTATTTCAAAACTCTCTTTATTTTTTGAATTTGTTTTTTCTTTCAATGCCCACCTCTTTGTCCTTTTTTTCTCCCTCAAGCTTTGGGAAAATTCTTTGAAAGTATTTTTACTCACTAATTGTGTTTTTTGAAGCATTCATTTTACTATGCATTGCTTCTATTGACTTTTATTTGGGCCATCAGGTTTTTTATCCCCATAATCTCTTTCTTGTTTTCAGATGCTCCTTTTACATGAAAGGCTGCTACTGTTACTGACAATAAAATGTTTTCTCTAACTTTTTAACATCTTTATTGGAGTGTAATTGACATGTAATAAACTGTACATATTTAAAATGTGCGATTTGATATGTTTTGATGTGGGTATGAGACTATGAACCGTGAAACTGTTACCACAATCAAGATGATGAACGTATCTGTCCCTCCAGTTTCCTCATGCTCCTTTTTTTTTTTTTTGCGGTACGTGGGCCTCTCACCGCCGCGACCTCTCCAGTTACGGAGCGCAGGCTCCGGACGCGCAGGCTCAGCGGCCATGGCTCACAGGCCCAGCCGCTCCGCGGCATGTGGGATCTTCCCGGACCGGGGCACAAACCCATGTCCCCTGCATCGGCAGGTGGACTCTCAACCACTGCGCCACCAGGGAAGCCCTTATGCTCCTTTTGAATCCTTCCTGCCCCTCCGGTCTCCAGGCAACCACTGATCTGCTTTCTGTCACTTAGATTAGTTTGTATTTTCTAGAATTGTATATAAATGGAATCATACTATGTACTCTTTTAAAACAATATTTCTAAATGAAAATTTCAAACATAAAAGGAGTATAATGAACTAAAGTATATCCATTACCTAAATCTAACAATTATAACATTTTCACATACTTGCTTCAATTATTTACTTTTTAAAAATAGACTTTTTTTTTATAGTAGTTTTAGGTTTACGGGAAAACGGAGCAGAGCAGAGAGTGTTCCCATATATTCCTTCTACCTCTGCACACATTTCTCCCTATTAAGTTTTTGCATGAGTGTGGCACATTTGTTACAATTAATGAACCAATATTGATACATTATTATTGACTAAAGTCCACAGTTTACATTAGGGTTCATTCTTTGTGTTATACAGTTCTATGGGTTTTGACTATGTAATCTTTTTTTTTTTTTTGGTCTGGTTTAGTGTTATTTTAAGGTTCATTCATGTTTTTGTATGATTCACGTTTTGGTTTCTTTTTATTTCTTTTTTTCCACATTTTGTTTATCCAGTTGGGTTGTTTCCAGCTTGGAGCTAATGTAAAGAAAGCTGCTATGAGCATTGATGTGCACATCTGTGATGTGCAAGTCTTTGTGCAGGTGTTTGCTCTCATTTCTCGTAGGTAAATACCTAGGAATAGAATGACTGAGTCATATGGTAGGAGTATGTTCAACTTTTTCAGAAACTGGAAAGTTGTATCATTTTACATTTCCACCAGCAGTGTATGAGAGTTCTGGTTGCTCCACATCTTGTCAACATTTGGAATGGTCAGTCTTAAATTTTAGCAGTTCTAATAGTTATGTTTGGAATCTCATTGTGGTTTTAGTTTCCATTTCCCTAATCATGAATGATGTTGAACATATTTTATGTGCTTCTTGACCACCTGTATATCATTGTTGTAAAATACCTTTTCAGATCTTTCACCCAACTTTGTATCAGTCTGTTTTTCTGTTATCATGTTTTGAGAATTCTTTGCTCTGTGTACAAATCCTTTATCAAATATGAGATATGCAAATATTTTCTCCCAGTCTGTGTCTTGTCTTTTCATTCTCTTAACATTGTCTTTCAAAGATCAGAAGTTCTTAACTTTGATGAAATTCAGTATATCAACTTTTTAAAACAGATGGAGCTTTTGATACTGACACTAAGAACTCTTTGTATAACCCAAGGACAAAAATATTCTCCTGTGTTTTCTTCCAGAAGTTTTACAGTTTTGTTTTACTTTTAGGTCTGTGATCCATTTTGAGTTAATTTTTGTATAGGGAGGAAGGTATGGATTGAGGTTCATTATTTTTGCATATGGCTATCCAGTTGTTCCAGCACCATTTGTTGAAAGGAATATCTTTGCTCCATTGACTTTCCTTCGCATGTTTGTCAAATAATCAATTGACCATTATGTGTGGATCTATTTGTGATCCCACTCTCTATTCTGTTGCATTGACATATTTGTCCATCTTCATAACGATACCACATTCTTCATTACTGTAGCTTTATAATAGACTTGAAATCAGATGGTGTAAGTCCTTCAACTTAGTTCTTTTTTAAAGGTGTTTTCCTATTCTAGGTCTTTTGCATTTCCCTATAAATTTTAGAATATATACAATGAGCTATGCATAGTTTTTATTACAGAATGGAGGTTGAATCATTCTCAATAAATCATTTAGTTATTCTTTAAGTCTCAGAACTAAAACAAAACAATACAAAAACTTCAGGTATCACACAACATTGATAACTTTAACTAGATAAATGATTTCAATATTCTATGCCAGGCAAGCACTCAGAATTATGATTGCCTTTTTATGCCAGTTAAGGTTCTTTGGTTAGAGGTAACAGAAAGGAAAAGGGGGCTTATTGGGAAAATCCTGAGGTAGCTCATGGAAGGTGAAAGGTGAGCTGCAGGAACCAGGGCAGCTCTGAGAACCTTAGAGATTGGACCTGAGGACTTAATGTCCTTATGATTCTTTTTTCCTAGGCTGTCTCATGTAGTGGAGTCCATGGTCTGTAAGAAGAAAAAGAACTTTCCCCATCAGCTCCACTAGGGAAAATTCTGAAAGGGAGTCTGATTGGCCCAGCCGGGGTCACCTTCATAAGCAGAGTAATCACTACTAATCACTACTATAAAATTATTACTAATTAGTAATTGCTTGTTAATCACTACTATTAATAAGGGATACAGGGAATTCTAATTGGTCAGCTCCAGAGTTTGGGTATTTTGATGAGCAGTTTTCCCAAGGGAAGTGGATGCTGTTATCAGAAAAAGTATGGAAAGCAGTTGCTGGGTACACAGACGCAATGGATCCCCACTGCTGTGTAGTACACATTGCTGAAAGAAAGAACTATTTGATGACCTCAAAGTATTAGTCAGTGGGCTTTCTTAAATTTCCCTTGATACATGCTACGATCTAAACTGTTGTTCCTACAAAGCTAATCTGTTCTCTTTGGGCCACATGGCATACTATATATAAATGTAAGAAATACCATTTCTTTTAATATGAAAGTTGCTAAGAGTATATCGTAAGTGTTCTCATCACACTCACACAAAGGTAACCATGTAAAGTCATGAATGTGTTAAGTAACCTTATTGTGGTAATCATTTCACAATACATATGTATATCAAATCATCATGTTGTGTAAGATAAACTTACACAGTGCTATGTACCAGTTATATCTCAATAAAGCTGGAAAAAATAAAATGAAATTACTGATAACAGTTAAAGAAAAAAAGAAATACCAGTTTTTACAACTTGGTTTTATACTTGTAAAATTATTCTCGATATTGTTTTGGTTATATATTATAATGGCAGCCCATAATCTTCATTTTCTCTGCTTTCTATTTTAGGATGACTGGGAATGTAAACAAGAATAAGCTGTTTGTTTCCTGATGGATTTTAGCATGACATACCATTTGTGATGGCATCTGAGACTGAGAAGACCCATGCTTTACTCCAGTCTTGTAGCACTGAATCTCTTATTTCCAGCCTTGGTCTGGGCATTTTCTGCCTAGTAGCTGACAGCCTTCTTCAGTTTTCCATAATTCAACGAAATGACTGGCTTCGTGCACTCTCAGATAATTCAGTACATTGCGTGATTGGCATGTGGTCATGGGCAATAGTCATTGGAATCAAGAAGAAGACTGACATTGGAGAAATCGTCTTAGCTGGATTTTTAGCCTCTGTTATTGATATAGACCACTTTTTTCTAGCTGGATCCCTATCTTTAAAGGTAAGAAACCTATATGTTTAATTTTTCTGGTCTTTCATTTTTTTTAACATCATTTTATTTATCTTCACAGCATCATTCTACTTAGAGCTAGAGAAGATTAGCCTTATTTTAAAACAGGAAAGCCCATTCTTCCAACTTTTTTGAGCACCGAGTACTTCCCTGAGGGCACAGACATGTTGCTGACCACATTATATGGCATCACAAAGTGCCGTGGAGGCACCCAGAGCAAGGGCTCACTAATTGTACCGAAGGAGTTCCATTCTGGCTTTACAGAGGATGTGTTTAGTCAAGTCTTTTTTTTTTTTTTAATTGAAGTATAGTTAATTTACAATGTTGTGTTAATTTCTGCTGTACAGCAAAGTGGTTCAGTTACATGTATATACACATTCTTTTTTTCTAATATTTTTTTCCATTATGGTTTATCATAGGATATTGAATAGAGTTCCCTGTGCTATAAATAGGATATTGTTGTTTATCCGTTACCCAAGTCTTGAAGGAAAGATTAGCTAACTGCTTTAAAGTAATGGGGGTCATTCTCAAGGCCATCCTAGTCCTTTTTGTATCAAGGTTCTTTCTTTAGGACAACACTTAGAATTTTCCCCTATTCTTCATGTTTTACAGTTAATATGAAGTGTGCCTATGTGCTCCATAACAGCTGAATAGCTTGAAGATGGTTCCTAGGCCTGGGGAATGACTATAATGGATTCATTCATTCCTCAAGTCCCTCTTGAGGCCAAGGTGTGCATTTCAGCAGGCTGATCAGGACACAGTCCCTGGTGGAGAAATTGAGGAATTTCATTGAGGCTTTAGGGGTATAGCTTACACAGTGACCTATTAGTATAGCTTATACAGTGACCTATTAGTATTTAAGCCTAAAATGGCAGTTCCGATAATATTTTCTAAGTGTCAACAGATTTACCTACTGTTTGTGTAGTTATAATCTATAAACACATCAGGAAAGAAATACAAACTTGTAGAGCAAGGACTCAGCTTTGTTCACCACTGGCTAGAACACTGTCTGGCTTACCTAGTAGGTGTTCAGTAAACATGTGTTGAATGAATAAGAAATGATCTTTTGTTCTTCCCAGTATGTGTCAAGTCCCGCACCAGGTACTTCTCAGAGGTTGTCTCACTTATTTAGAAATTTAATCAGTAAGGAATCAGTATATTCCTGATTAAAGACAAATTTTAACTTTTTTTTTTTTTTTTTTTTGCTATAAGTAGAGGCAGCATAACATTGCTGTTTAAGATTGGAATCAGAAGACCAGAGTTTAAATCCTAGTATATGGTCTCAGCAGAGCACTTTTCTTCCTTAAGTCTCAATTTTGTCATCTCTAAAATGTGGATTGTAACGTTACTTCCCTCATAGGGTTGTTGTGAGGATTAAATGAGTACGTTAAGTGACACACCCTGGCAAATAGTTGGTAAAAAGTGTGATTTAGGAGAACTGCCAAGATGGTGGAGTAGAAAGATCCTGAGCTCACCTCCTCTCACAAGCACACCAAAATCACAACTATCTGCAGAACAACCATCAACGAAAAAGACTGGAACTTACCAGAAAAGATCCTCTACAGCTAAAGACATACAGAAGGAACCACAACGAGATGGGCAGGAAGGGCAGACTCGTGATACAATCAAATCCCATACCCCCTGGGTGGGTGAACCACAAACTGGAGAACAGTTATACTGCAGAGGTTCTCCCACAGGAGTAAGAGTTCTGAACCCCATGGCAGGCTTCCTAGCCTGGAGGTCTGGCACCAGGAAGACAAGCCCCCAGAGCATTTGGCTTTGATGCCAGCAGGGTTTAATTGCAGGAGCCTCACAAGACTGGGGGAAAGAGACTTCACGCTTAAAGGGTGCACACAAAATCTCATGTGCACTGGGACCCAGAGCAAAAACGTTAATTTGATAGGAGCCTGGGCCAAACCTACTTGCTGGTCTTGGAGAGTCTCCTGGAGAGATGGGGCAGCTATGGCGCAACCTGGAGACATAGACATTGGTGGCAGAGATATTGGGAAATATTCAAATGTGTAAATACTGCTGCTGGGGGCTGCCATCTTAGCTCATTAGTGCCAAAACCTGGCCCCACCCAACAGCCTGTAGGCGCCAATGATGCCTCAGGCCAAACAACTAACTGGGTGGGGAATAGCCCCACCCATTAGCAGAAAGTCTGCCTAAAGATTTCTGACCCAGACACACCGCTAGACATGGCCCTTCCCACCAGAGAGCCAAGACCCACCTCTAGCCACCAGTGGGCAGGCACCAGCCCTTCCCACCAGGAAGCCTATACTAGTCTCTAGACTAGCCTCACCCACCAGGGGGCACACGCCAGTAGCAGAAAAATACAGTCCTTCAGGCTGCAGACCAAGCCTGCCAACAGCAAGCCAGACCTGACCCTGAGACAAGCTGGGCCCTGCCCCTGCCCACTAGCATGCCAACGCAATCTTTGGGACACTCCACACACTATACCCAACTGTGTCAGGAACTGCCCCCCACCAGCCAGTGATTCGAAACACGCTTTGGGATCCCTGGGCCCTGCAGTCAGACCAGGAACGAGCTCTGCCTGCCAGTAGTCCAGAACTAACCCCAGGATCCAGCTTCACCTGCCAGTGGGTAGGCAATAGCCCCAGTGTCTTCAGGACCCTGACTCCGCTCAGCAGTAAGCCAACACTAGCCGCAGGGCCCCATGGAGTTCTGCAGCCAGCTGCCTCATGACCAGGCCCCACCATAGAGTTCTGCAGCCAGCTGCCTCATGACCAGGCCCCGCTAAACAGCAGCCAGCAGCATCCACACAAGACAGGGCCTGGCAACCAACTGGACTAAGAGCCAGCCAAGCCTACCAGGCCACCCACATAGCCCAACACAAAAGAAGGACCCACACAGCCCTCTTAGGGGGACCCCTAGACCATATAGCTTGGGTGATGAGAGGGGAGTGCACTGCTGGGATGCATAGGATGTCTCCTACAAAAGGCTACTTCTCCAAAGTTGAGAAATGTAACTAACCTACCACATACACAAAAATGCAAATAGCAACCTATGACAGAATGAAGCAGCAGAGGAATATGTTTCAGACGAAGGAACAAGATAAAAACCCAGAAGAACTAAGTGAAGTGGAGTAGGCTATCTACCTGAGAAAGTTCAGAATAATGATTGTAAAGGTGATCAAAGAACTCAGGAGGAGAATGGATGCACAGAGTGAAAAGTTAGAAGTTTTTAACAAAGAGTTAGAAAATATAAAGAAAAACCAAACAGAAATGAAGGATACAATAACTGAAATGAAAAATGCACTAGAAGGGATCAATAGTAGACTAAATGATACAGAAGAATGGATCAGTGAGCTGAAAGACAGAATACTGAAAATCACTGCTGCTGAACAGAAAAAAAGAATGAAAAGAAATAAGGACAGTTTAAGAGACCTCTGGGACAACATCAAATGCACTAATATTCACATTGTAGTGGTCCTGGAAGGGGAAGAGAGAGACAAAGGGCCTGAGAAAATATTGAAGAGATAACAGCTGAAAACTTCCCTAACGTGGGAAAAGAAATAGTTACCCAAGTCCAGGAATTGCAGAGTCCCATGCAGGATTAACCCAAAGAGGAAGACACCAAGACACACTGTAATCAAAATGACAAAAATTAAAGATAAAGAGAGAATATTAAAAGTAGCAAGGGAAAAGCAACAAATAACATACATGGGAACTCCCGTAAGGCTATCAGCTGATTTTTCAGCAGAAAACTCTGCAGGCCAGAAGGGAGTGGCAGGATATATTTAAAGTGATGAAAGGGGAAAACCTACAACCAAGAACACTCCACCCAGCAAGGCTCTTGTTCAGATTTCAGGGAGAAAGCAAAAGCTTTATAGACAAGCAAAAGCTAAAAGAATTCAGCACCACCAACCCAGCTTTACAACAAATGTTAAAGGAAATTCTCTAGGCCAAAAAGGAAAGTCTGCAACTAGCAACAAGAAAATTATGAAAGGAAAAACTCATGGTAAAGGCAAACCTACAGTAAAGGTAGGAAATCATCCAAACACAAAGCTAGTAGGGAGGTTAAAAGACAAAAGTAGTAAAAATCATCTGTATCCACAATAAGCGGTTAAGAGATACACAGAACAATTAGATGTAAAATATGACATCAAAAGCAGTAATTGTGAGGGCAGGAGAGTACAAATGCAGGGTATCTAAAATGCATTTGAAATTAAGAGATCAACAACTTAAAACAATCATATATATACATATATATATATATATATATATATATGGAGAGAGAGAGAGAGAGAGAGAGAGAGACTCTTACAAAAACCTCATGGTAATTGCAAACCAAAAATCTCTAATAGATATACACACAAAAAGAAAAAGGAATCCAGACATAACTCCAAAGATAGTCATCAAATCACAAGAGAACGAAAGAAGAAAGGGGGGAAAACACATACAAAAACAAATCCAAAACAATTAACAAAATGAGAATAAGAACATACATATAGATAATTACCGGAAATGTAAATGGACTAAATGCTCCAAACAAAAGACATAGAGTGGCTGAATGGATACGAAAATAAGACCCATATATATTCTGCCTACAAGTGACTCACTTCAGATCCAGAGACACATACAGACTGAAAGCAAGAGTATAGAAAAGGGTATTCCATGCAAATAGAAATCAAAAGAAAACCAGAATAGCAATACTTATATCAAACAAAATGGACATTAAAATAAAGACTGTTAACAGAGACGAAGAAGGACACTACACAATGATCAAGGGATGAATCCAAGAAGAAGATATAACAATTATAAATATATGCACCCAACTTAGAAGCACCTCAATATATAAGGCAAATATTAACAGCTACAAAAGGAGAAATCAACAATAACAAACTAATAGTAGGGGACTTTAACACCCCACTTACATCAATGGACAAATCGTCCAGACAGAAATCAATAAGGAAACACAAGCCTTAAATAACACGTTAGACCAAATGAACTTAATTGATATATAGAGAGCATTCCATCCGAAAGCAGCAGAATACACATTCTTTTCAAGTTGGAACATTCTCCAGGACAGATCACATGCTAGGCCACAAAACAAGCCTCGGTAAATTTAAGGAAACTGAAATCATATTAAGCATCTTTTCCAACCAAAACACTGTGAGACTAGAAATCAACTACAAGGAAAAAAACTGCAAGAAACAACATGTGGAGGCTAAACAGTATGCTACTAAACAACAAATGAATCACTAAAGAAATAGAGGAAATCAAACAATACCTAGAAACAAATGATAACAAAAACATGATGAGCCAAAACTTATGGGATGCAGTAAAAGCAGTTCTAAGAGGGATGTTTATAGCAATATAAGCTTACCTTCAGAAACAAGAAAAATCTCATAAATAACCTAACTTTACACCTAAAGGAACTAGAGAAAGAAGGAAAAACAAAACCCAAAGTTAGTAGAAGGAAAGAAATCATAAAGATCAGAGCAGAAATCAATGAAATAGACATGAAGAAAACAATAGAAACGATCAATGAAACTAAAAGCTGGTTCTTTGAAAACGTAAACAAAATTGATAAACCTTTAGCCAGACTCATCAAGAAAAAAAGAGGGCCCAAATCAATAAAATTAGAAATGAAAAATGAGAAGTTACAACCGACACAACAGAAATACAAAGGATCATAAGAGACTACTATGAGGAACTATATGCAAATAAAATGGACAACCTCTAAGAGATGGACAAATTCTTGGATAGGTACAGTCTCCCAAGACTGAACCAGGAAGAAACAGAAAATATGAACAGACCAATCACCAGTACTGAAATTTAATCAGTAATTTTAAAACTCCCAACAAGGGACTTCCCTCGTGGTCCAGTGGGTAAGTCTCCACGCTCCCAATGCAGGGGACCCGGGTTCGATCTCTAGTAGGGGAACTAGATCCCGCATGCATGCCACAACTAAAAGTTCGCATGCTGCAACTAAGTCTGCATGCCGCAACTAAGAGTCCGCATGCTGCAACTAAGAAGGCCACATGCCACAACTAAGAAGGCCTCATGCCACAACTAAGAAGCCCGAGCCTGCATGCCACAACTAAAAGATCCCACATGCCGCAACTAAAGATCCCTAACCACAGGTTAGGAAATCCTAACCACAGCAATCAGAGAAGAAAAGGAAATAAAAGGAATCCAAATTGGAAAGAAGTAAAGCTGTCAGTGTTTGCAGATGACATGATACTATACATAGAAATTCCTAAACATGCCACCGGAAAACTACTAAACCTCGTCAATGAATTCAATGAACTAAACCTCGTCAATTCAGTAAAGTTGCAGGATACAAAATTAATATACAGAAATATGTTGCATTTCTATACACTAACAATGAAATATAAAAAACAGAAAAATGAAACAATTCCATTTACCATCACATCAAAAAGAATAAAATACCTAGGAATAAACATAACTAAAGAGGCAAAAGACCTGTACTCAGAAAATTATGAGACCCTGATGAAATAAATTGAAGATGACACAAACAGATGGAAAGATATGCCATGTTCTTGGATTACAAAATCAATATTGTTAAAATGACCATACCATCCAAGGCAATCTACAGATTCAATGCAATCCCTATAAAATACCAATGGCATTTTTCACATAACTAGAACAAATAATTTTAAAATTTGTCTGGAAACACAAAAGACCCCGATTAGCCAAGAGTCTTGAGAAAGAAGAACAGAGCTGGAGGCATCAGGCTCCATGACTTCGGCCTATACTGCAAACTCCAGTAATCAAAACAGTGTGGTACTGACACAAAAACAAACACATAGATCAATGGAACAGGATAGCAAGCCCAGAAATAAACCCATGCACTTATGCTCAGTTAATCTACCACAAAGGAGGCAAGAATACACAATGGAGAAAAGGCAGTCTTTTCAGTAAGTGGTGCTGGGAAAACTTGACAGCTACATGTGAAAGAATGAAATTAGAACATTTTCTAACACCATATACAAAAATAAACCCAAAATGGATTAAAGACCTAAATATAAGACCAAATACTATAAAACTCATAGAGGAAACATAGGCAGAACACTCTTTGCCATTAAATCATACCAGTATTTTTTGGGATCTGTCTCCTAGAGTAGTGGAAATAAAAGCAAAGATAAACAAATTGGACCTAATTAAACTTAAAAACTTTCATACAGCAAAGGAAATTATAAACAAAATGAAAAAACAACCTATGGAATAAGAGAAAATATTTGCAAACGATGCAACTGACAAGGGATTAATTTCCAAAGTGTACCAATAGCTCATATAGCTCAATATCAAAAAAACAAACAACCCAATCAAAAAATGAGCAGAAGAACTGAATAGACAGTTTTCCAAAGAGGAAATGCAGATGGCCAACAGGCACATGAAAAGATGCTCAACATTGCTAACCATCAGGGAAATGCAAATCAAAACCACAGTGAGATATCACCTCACACCTGTTAGAATGAATATCATGAAAAAGATTACGAATAACAAATGTTGGTGATGATGTGGAGAAAAGGGAATGCTCATACGCTGTTGGTAAGAATGTAAATTGTGTAGCCACTATGGAGAACAGTATGAAGGTTCCATTAAAAGCTAAAAATAGAGCTACCACATGATCCTGCAATCCCACTCCTGGGCATATATCCAGAAAAGATGAAAACTCTAATTTGAAAAGATATATGCACCTCAGTGTTCATAGTAGCAGTATTTACAATAGCCAAGACGTGGAAGCAACCTAAATGTCCATCGACAGAAGAATGGGTAAAGAAGATGCAGTGTATGTATATGTGTGTGTGTGTGTGTGTGTGTGTGTGTGTATAGATAGATAGTTAGATAGATAGATAGATACACACACAATGGAATATGTCATTTGCAGCAGTATGGATGGACCTAGAGATTATCATACTAAGTGAAGTCAGACAGAGAAAGGCAAATATGTGACATCACTTATATGTGAAATCTTAAGAAAACGATATGATCTTATTTACAAAACAGAAATTGACTCACAGACATAGAAAACCAACTTATGGTTATCAAAGGGGAAAGGTGGGGGAGGAAGGGATAAATTAGGAGTTTGGGATTAACAGATACACACTACTATATAGAAAATATTGAATAGATAGACAACAAAGACCTACTGTAGAGCACAGGGAACTATACTCACTATCTTGTAATAACCTATAATGGAAAATAATCTGAAAATGAATAAATATGTGTATAACTGAAGCACTTTCCTGTATACCTGAAGCTAACACAACATTGTAAATCAACTGTACTTCAATTAGAAACAAAAACAAAAAAGGAAAAGTGTAATTTATAAATGCATTCATCTAGAATTTAAGTATTTCTACTGTAATTCTTAAAAAACATTTAGGCTGTATACTGTATTTATTCCCTAATTCATTGATAAGCAGTAATGTTAAGAATATGAGTCATAGAGTCAGGCAGATCCAGTATCAGATTCCAACTCTGCCACTTGATAACTGCACACTGTGGGGAAGTTACTTAGTCTCTCTAAGTCCCAGTTTCCTCCTCTATAAAATAATCCCTAACTCATAGGGCTATTTCTAGGATTAAATGAGATACTGTACATAAAGTATAGCATAGTGCATGTATTGATCCTTATATTTTCTTTTAACATCTTTACTGGAGTATAATTGCTTTACAATGTTGTGTTAGTTTCTGTTGTATTACAAAATGAATCAGCTATATGTATACACATACCCCTCTTGCGTCTCCCTCCCACCCTCCCTATCCCACCCCTCTGGTTGGTCACAAAGCACTGTGCTGATCTCCCTGTGCTATGCAGCTGCTTCCCACTAGCTATCTATTTTACATTTCATAGTGTATATATGTCAATGCCACTCTCTCACTTCGTCCCAGCTTACTATTCCCTGTCCCCGTGTCCTCAAGTCCATTCTCTATGTCTGCATCTTTATTCCTGTCCTGCCCCAGGGTTCTTCAGAACTTTTTTTTTTAGATTCAAAATATATGTGTTAGCATACGGTATTTGTTTTTCTCTTTCTGACTTACCTCACTCTGTATGACAGACTCTAGGTCCATCCACCCCACTACAAATAACTGAATTTCATTTCTTTTTATGGTTGAGTAATATTCCATTGTATATATACGCCACATCTTCTTTATCCATTCATCTGTTGATGGACACTTAGCTTGCTTCCATGTCCTGGCGATTGTAAATAGTGCTGCAATGAACATTGTGGTACTGTCTCTTTTTGAATTATGGTTTTCTCAGGGTATATGCCCAGTAGTGGGATTGCTGGGTCATATGGTAGTTCTATTTTTAGTTTTTAAAGGAACCTCCATACTGTTCTCCATAGTGACTGTATCAATTTACATTCCCACCAACAGTGCAAGAGGGTTCCCTTTTCTCCACACCCTCTCCAGCATTTATTTTTTGTAGATTTTCTGATGATGGCCATTCTGATTGGTGTGAAGTGATACCTCATTGTAGTTTTGATTTGCATTTCTCTAATAATTAGTGCTGTTGAGCAGCTTTTCATGTGCTTCTTGGCCATCTGTGTGTCTTCTTTGGAGAAATGTCTATTTAGGTCTTCTGCCCATTTTTGATTGGTTTTTTTTTTTTAATATTGAGCTGCATGAGCTGTTGTTATATTTTGGAGATTAATCCTTTGTCCGTTGATTCGTTTGCAAATATTTTCTCCCATCTGAGGGTTGTCTTTTTCCCTTCTTTGTAGTTTCCTTTGCTTTGCAAAAGCTTTTAAGTTTCATTAGGTCCCATTTGTTTTTATTTCCATTACTCTAGGACGTGGATAAAAAAAGATCCTGCTGTGATTTATGTCAAAGAGTGTTCTCCCTATGTTTTCCTCAAAGAGTTTCATAGTGTCCAGTCTTACATTTAGGTCTCTAATCCATTTTGAGTTTATTTTTGTGGGTGGTGTTAGGGAGTGTCCTAATTTCATTTTTTTACATGTAGCTGTCCAGTTTTCCCAGCACCACTTATTGAAGAGACTGTCTTTTCTCCATTGTATATCCTTGTCTCCTTTGTCATAGATTAGTTGACCATAGGTGCGTGGGTTTATCTCTGGGCTTTCTATCCTGTTCCATTGATCTATATTTCTGTTTTTGTGCCAGTACCATACTGTCTTGATTACTGTAGCTTTGTAATATAGTCTGAAGTCAGGGAGTCTGATTCCTCCAGCTCTGTTTTTCTTTCCTCAAGACTGCTTTGGCTATTCGGGGTCTGTTGTGTCTCCAAACAAATTTTAAGATTTTTTGTTCTAGATCTGTAAAATATGCCATTGGTAACTTGATAGGGATTGCATTGGATCTGTACATTGCTTTGGGTAGTATAGTCATTTTCACAATATTGATTCTTCCAATCCAAGAACACGGTATGTCTCTCCATCTGTTTTTGTCACCTTTAATTTCTTTCATCAGTGTCTTATAGTTTTCTGAGTACAGGTCTTTTACCTCCTTAGGTAGGTTTATTCCTAGGTATTTTATTCTTTTTGTTACAATGGTGAATGGGATTGTTTCCTTAATTTCTCTTTCTGATCCTTCGTTGTTAGTGTACAGGAATGCAAGAGATTTCTGTGCATTAATTTTGTAGCCTGCAACTTTACCAGATTCATTGATTAGCTCTAGTAGTTTTCTGGTGACATCTTTAGGATTCTCTATGTATAGTATCATGTCATCTGCAAACAGTGACAGTTTTACTTCTTCTTTTGCAATTTGTATTCCTTTTATTCCTTTTTCTTCGCTGATTGCCGTGGCTAGGACTTCCAAAACTATGTTGACAAGACTATGTTGACAAGACTTGTCAACTATGTTGACAAGACAAGAGTGGACATCCTTGTCTTGTTCCTGATCTTAGAGGAAATGCTTTCAGTTTTTCGCCATTGAGAATGATGTTTGCTGTGCGTTTGTCATATGTGGCCTTTATTATGTTGAGGTAGGTTCCCTCTGTGCCCACTTTCTGGAGGGTTTTTATCATAAATCGGTGTTGAATTTTATCAAAAGCTTTTCCTGCATCTATTGAGATGATCATATGGTTTTTATCCTTCAGTTTGTTAATATGGTGTATCACATTGATTGATTTGCGTATATTGAAGAATCCTTGCATTCCTGGGATAAACCCTACTTGATCATAGTGTATGATCCTTTTAATGTGTTGTTGGATTCTGTTTGCTAGTATTCTGTTGAGGATTTTTGCATCTATATTCATCAGTGATATTGGTCTGTAATTTTCATTTTCTTTTTTTTTTTTTTTTTTTGGTGGTACGCGGGCCTCTCACTGTTGTGGCCTCTCCCGTTGTGGAGCACAGGTTCCGGGCGTGCAGGGTCAGCAGTCATGGCTCATGTGCCTACCCGCTCTGCGGCATGTGGGATCTTCCCGGACCAGGGCATGAACCCGTGTCCCCTGCATCGACAGGTGGACTCTCAACCACTGCGCCACCAGGGAAGCCCTGTAATTTTCTTTTTTTGTAGTATCTTTTTCTGGTTTTGATATCAGGGTGATGGTGGCCTCATAGAATGAGTTTGGGAGTGTTCCTTTCTCTGCAAGTTTTTGGAAGGTTTGAGAAGGATGGGTGTTAGCTCTTCTCTAAATGTTTGATAGAATTCACCTGTGAAGCCATCTGGTCCTGGACTGTTGTTTGTTGGAAGGTTTTTAATCATGGTTTCAATTTCATTACTTGTGATTGATCTGTTCATATTTTCTGTTTTTTCCTGGTTCAGTCTTAGAAGGTTTTACCTTTCTAAGGATTTGTCCATTTCTTCCAGGTTGTCCATTTTATTGGCATAGAGTTGCTTGTAGTAGTCTCTTATGCTGCTTTGTATTTCTGCAGTGTCTGTTGTAACTTCTCCTCTTTCATTTCTAATTTTATTGATTTGAGTCCTCTCCCTCTTTTTCTTGATGAGTCTGGGTAAAGGTTTATCAATTTTGTTTATCTTCTCAAAGAACCACCTTTTAGTTTTATTTATCTTTGGTATTGTTTTCTTTGTTTCTATTTCATTTCTTTATTTATTTATGGTCGTGTTGGGTCTTCGTTGCTGTGCAGGCTTTCTCTAGTTGTGGTGAACGGGAGCTACTCTTCATTGCGGTCTGCGGGCTTCTCATTGGTGTGGCTTCTCTTGTTTCAGAGCACAGGCTCTAGGCATGCAGGCTTCAGTAGTCCTGGCACGTGGGCTCAGTACTTGTGGCTTGTGGGCTCTAGAGCTCAGGCTCCATCGTTGTGGCACCTGGGCTTAGTTGCTCCATGGCATGTGGGATCTTCCTGGGCCAGGGCTTGAACCCATGTACCCTGCCTTGGCAGGCAGATTCTTGACCACTGCGCCACCAGGTAAGCCCTTTTTCATTTATTTCTGCTCTGATCTTTATGATTTCTTTCCTTCTACTAACTTTGGGTTTTGCTTGTTCTTCTTTCTCTAGTTCCTTTAGGTGTAAGTTTAGATTGTTTAGCTGAGATTTTTCTTGTTTCTTGAGGTAGGCTTGTATTGCTATAAACTTACCTCTTAGAACTGCTTTTGCTGCACCCCATAGGTTTTGGATCATCGTGTTTTCATTGTCATTTGTCTCTAGGTGTTTTTTTATTTCCTCTTTGATTTCTTCAGTGATCTCTTGGTTATTTAGTAACGTATTGTTTAGCCTCCATATGTTTTTGTTTTTTACGTTTTTTCCCCTGTAATTGATTTCTAATCTCATAGCATTGTGGTCAGAAAGACGCTTGATATGATTTCAATTTTCTTAAATATACTGAGGCTTGATTTGTGACCCAAGATGTGATCTATCCTGGAGAATGTTCTGTGTGCACTTGAGAAGAAAGTGTAATCTGCTGTTTTTGGATGGAATGTCCTATAAATATCAATTAAATGTATCTGGTCAATTGTTTCATTTAAAGCTTGTGTTTCCTTATTAATTTTCTGTCTGGATGATCTGTCCATTGATGTAAGTTAGATGTTGAAGTCCCCCACTATTATTGTGTTACTGTCGATTTCCTCTTTTATAGCTGTTAGTAGTTGCCTTATGTGTTGAGGTGATCCTATGTTGGGTGCATACATATTTATAATTGTTATAT
Source organism: Grampus griseus (assembly GCF_964374135.1). Lineage (NCBI taxonomy): Eukaryota > Metazoa > Chordata > Mammalia > Artiodactyla > Delphinidae > Grampus > Grampus griseus. The sequence continues at coordinate 35,755,157 of NC_139019.1, read as the reverse complement.
CTTCTTCTTGGATTGATCCCTTGATCATATGTAGTGTCCTTCCTTGTCTCTTGTAATATCCTTTATTTTAAAGTCTATTTTGTCTGATATGAGTATTGCTACTCCAGGTTTCTTTTGATTTCTATTTGCATGGAATATCTTTTTCCATCCCCTCACTTTCAGTTTGTTTGTGTCCCTAGGTCTGAAGTGGGCCTCTTTTAGACAGCATATATATAGATCTTGTTTTTGTATCCATTCAGTGAGCCTGTGTCTTTTGGTTGGAGAATTTAATCCATTTATGTTTAATGTAATTATCGATATGTATGTTCCTTTTACCATTTTCTTAATTGTCATGGGTTTGTTTTTGTAGGTCCTTTTCTTATCTTGTGTTTCCCACTTAGAGAAGTTCCTTTAGCATTTGTTGTAGAGCTGGTTTGGTGGTGCTGAATTCTCTTAGCTCTTGCTTGTCTGTAAAGATTTTGATTTCTCTGTCAAATCTGAATGAGATCCTTGCCAGTTAGAGTAATCTTGGTTGTAGGTTCTTCCCTTTTATCACTTTAAATATATTGTGCCACTCCCTTCTGGCTTGTAGAGTTTCTGCTGAGAAATCAGCTGTTAACCTTATGGGAGTTCCCTTGTATGTTTTTTGTCATTTTTCCCTTGTTGCTTTTAATAATTTTTCTTTAATTTTTGTCAGTTTGATTATTGTGTGTCTCGGCATGTTTCTCCTTGGGTTTATATTGCCTGGGACTCTCTGTGCTTCCTGGACTTGGGTGGCTATTTCCTTTCCCATGTTAGTGAAGTTTTCGACAATAATCTCTTCAAATATTTTCTTGGGTCCTTTCTCTCTCTCTCTTCTCCTTCTGGGACCCCTAAAATGTGAATATTGTTGCATTTAATGTTGTCCCAGAGGTCTCTTAGGCTGTCTTCATTTCTTTTCATTCTTATTTTCTTTATTCTGTTCCACGGCAGTGAATTCTACCATTCTGTCCTCCAGGTCACTTATCCATTCTTCTCCCTCAGTTATGCTGCTATTGATTCCTTCTAGTGTATCTTTCACTTCAGTTATTGTATTGTTCATCTCTGTTTGTTTTTAATTCTTCTAGGTGTTTATTCTTTAATTCTTCTAGGTCTTTGTTAAACAGTTCTTGCATCCTCTCAATCTTTGCCTCCATTGTTTTTCCGAGGTCCTGGATTATCTTCAGTGTCATTATTCTGAATTCTTTTTCTGGGAGGTTGCCTATCTCCACATCATTTAGTTGTTTTTCTGAGTTTCATCTTGTTCCTTCATCTGGTACATAGTCCTCTCCCTTTTCATTTTGTCTATCTTTCTGTGAATGTGGTTTTCCTTCCACAGGCTGCAGAATTGTAGTTCTCCTTGCTTCTGCTGTCTGCCCTCTGATGGATGATGCTATCTAAGAGGCTTGTGCAAGCTTCCTGATGGGAGGGACTGGTGGTGGGTCGCTACTTCTATTTTTAAGATATCTATTTTTACTTGTATAATTTTATGATATGTCTTTGTTTTATTATTTATCTATGAATGAAAAATTTGCATGAATATTTTAGAAATTAGGCAAGCAACAGAAACTTCTTGTTTCTTCCTTAGCAACTATTAATATAAATAGACTTCACAAATGAAATTGTGAATAGTCAGTATCCCTCCACACATCCAGAGCACAACTGCTAATCATCTCAACATGAGGCTATTGCTCTCCACCAAGTACTGATTACTGTAGCCCATCCTGCCCCCCATCCCACGCTGCTATTGAGGAGCATGATATATTGTGGGTATATAACTTAAAAACAAAGGTGGAGGCTAAAATGGCATAATACAGAAATGTTATGTGTTCTGACAAAGTAAAAATAAAACAACTAAAAATGTGGAGGAGTAGGGAGAGGTAATTAGGAATGTAGAATAAATAAACTCTTTGATGTTCAGCGGGTAGGTGGGGATTAAAGAATACTGGTTTAAGGAGTGGCTTTACAAGATACCCAGTTTAAGGTTGGTCTGATTTGACAGTGTTGCAAGGTACAGTCTCTTTAATGGATGATTTTTTTTTAATGTGGTGGGAAGGTTGTGTCCTCTATTTTTTAAAAAATAGGAACCTGACTTTTGCCTTTACTACTTCTTTTTTCCCTTTACCACCCGAGTCTCCAAAGGCTACCTCTCCCTTCCTTTGTACCATCTTCTCCTGGAAAACTAATGCTTTTCAGAGCCTTGAATCGTGCCCACTTTTAAGTCCTTTCTGTGTAGTTAGTGCTCTTATGTACGAGGACCCCACACTTGGGTTGAACTTTCTCTTTCTAGTGGTAACTTTAGATCAATCTTAGATTTCCCCTTATCTTTCTTCAATGCAGTTTTTTTTGGCTTGAGTGGGGAGTGTGAGAGAGTGCTCACTAACTTGGTGTTTAATACTTTAGAGTAATTGAAGTTTGGGCATTCTCTGACTTCTGGCTATGCTAAGTGGGGCTTGGTATAGTTTTATTTGTCATTGTTCTGTAGTGTTTTTGAAGATGTGTGGGGAGATTCCAAATCAGGCAATCTTCTCTATCTTCAGCTTTATTTTTATTAGAAATTATCTAGTTGGAATTTAGCCTTTAGAATGTGTGAGAATGAAACCTTACTCATGGATCATTCAGGTGTTAAGCCTGAAATTTTCATTTGTTTAGATATTGATTACATTTTTACAATGGTTTAGAAATGCTATTGGTTTATTTAACTCAACTTTCAAATACTTGTTTAAAATAATATACTGCCTCTAAATGTTGTTATAAATAAATTCTGAAAGTATTCAAGGCTAATATAAAAGGTTACAACAAAAATACTCATCTTTTATGCATATATTAATTGAAGAATGGGGTGGGGGAGGGACAAGATAGGGGAAGGAGATTAAGAGGTACAGACTATTAGGTATAAAATAATTAAGATACAAGGATGTAATTTATAGCACAGGGAATATAACCAGTATTTTATAATAACGTTAAATGGAGTATAATCAATAAAAATATATGTTGTACACCTGAAACTAATATAACATTATATATCAACTATACTTCAATTTTAAAAAGTTTAATTGAAGAATATTTTATTCAGTTGTGAGACTTTTTCAATACTCTTAGAGGTCCCAGACAATTTTTTTAAAGTCCAAGTTTACACTAACCATATATTTAGGATATAAACTGTTTGTATTGTGACTTTTCTAAGTAAATAATAGGAAGCTTTTAAAAATTAATCACATGTTCCTGAGATCGTGATTTCATTTTTAGTGCAAAGTGTTTTTGGAGGAGGTGGCATAGAAAACGTTTCCTTTGCATTTCCAATAGCCTGCAGGAAAACAGATGGTTACAATATTAGGAAGCAGCTATAAAATTTTGTTTGCCAAGAAGGAAATGATACTAGCTACTGCTTTCCCTGTGCAGGCTGCTATTACTCTTCCACGAAGACCTTTCCTTCACTGTTCTACTGTGATACCCGCTGTGGTTCTGACCCTGAAGTTTACGATGCACCTTTTCAAGCTCAAAGATTCATGGTGCTGTCTTCCCTGGATGTTATTTATATCCTGGACCTCACACCATATTCGAGATGCAATTCGCCATGGCTTGTGGATATGCCCATTTGGAGAAACTTCTCCTTTGCCATTTTGGCTTTATGTAATAATCACATCATCTTTACCTCACATCTGTTCATTTGTTATGTATTTCACAGGGACGAGCCAAGTGATGTCTTCAAAACATGGAAATTATATTGATGTCTGAGATAACCATATGGCAGTCTTAAAGAACCAATGGTTGAGATAATGACAGCCAACATTAAAGTGAATTTTAAAAACATGTTAGGTACTTATATTAATTATAAGATGTATAATGAATGCTAACATTTCTTTATTTCATATATTTTGATCCTGACTGAAGTTTAATTTGCCAAGTGCTTTAGTGAGTTGTGATTACTGGCAGAAACTGCTTTTGTGCACTTATGTTATAATATTCTTAAAAGACAGTAACATTAGACCTAGGTTATTGTTTCAGAAATAACTTTAGGAAATAATTATTATAATATGTTGACTGTAGTAACATTCTACCAAAGTAGTATTTTTTCATTATCTTTGCCCTCAAATCTCATGTGTTGGAGTTTTAACTGTTTTGAAAAACATAACTAAATTTAACAAAATATTTGTTTAAAATTAACATTAACAAAATATTGATACTTGACTCATAACCATAAAATCCACAAAAAAGGACCTAACCAATAATGTCATTTCAAATGTAAACTCCTGAATGTGCCATTAAAATTGTTTTAGTTGCTATCAATTTGTTTACATACTATTCTAAAATATTATACCAGTTAAATCATTTTTTTAAAATTTGCCTGATACTAAGAGACAAAACAATTTTTTTTCAAAAAAGTAGTTTTAGGAAATTGACTTTTTCCTTTGTTCTTTCAGGTTATCTTCTGTTAAAAATGATTAACCTTTATTAGAGAAGGAAAATTGAGTTGCTGTAAGTTTTACATTTGCACAGTTTAATATACTTTGACATAACAATCAGTGCCCCAAAGGCACCTGTTTTTTGGTAGCATTTGTACCAGCTGCTGTCTTCAGATTTTCTTACACATTTGTGTTTGTAATGCTGGTGACTGTGTGCCTTAATCTCTGAGAAGTGATGAAACAGTGCCTTATCCAAAGCAGATTTTTCTCATTAAGTTAAACAGAGTTCTGTAAATTGTTATAAAGGGTCAGCCTCTTTACTTTTTGTTGTTAAGCAATTGGTTGCAATCTGTTAAATTTTATAATTTATTAGCTCTTACAATGTATTATTGTCTTTTGAGAGCAATTATTGTCAATTTAGTTGGTTTAATAGTAAACATTATATAGTGGGGGTAAATTTGATTAAGGTAGAGATTTTTAAAAAGCATATGATTTTAGAAATCCCTGGAAATAAAGCATATATGTTGTGTAACTCTTTCTGACTAAATCACAAAACTCTCCCTTTTTTAATTTCTCCATATTAAACAAATGAATATCATAAAAATATAAGGCCTTATTTAAGAATGTCACATTGACATTTTGGGGGTTGTCCTAACTTTATTAGAATGGGAACTCACTTTGACCATGAGTCCTTGCTTAAACAATAACTAAAAATTTTAAGTGTGGGTTTATCTTTATCTTTGTTCCTACCTCATCAGAAATGTTCCTTGTCCTCTAAGTGGTCTCTGAAAGCTGCAGTTGTAACCTCTAGAGATATAGTAAGCAACTTCTCATGCCGCCATTTTGTCCCCTTTCTTAGAGAAAGAGTTTGCTTCAGTACAACTTATGTTGAAAGTTGGATTGTATCTTCTTTGCACGGGTGTGTTTTCTCCATTCTCCAGACGTCCTCCTTTCACTTAGTGTTCTCTCTTGGCTGTTTCACTGATCTGACCTCCCGATCTACTGTTTTCTTGAGCCATGTTCATTATGCTGGCTACTCAGGAGAACTTCCACCACTGAACTATTTTCTACTCATCCCAAGCCTACTTTCTTTTAGTGGTGGGCTAAGAACCTCAGTTGTGTATGGTTAAAACTCCCATTTATCCACACCTCCTTTCTTTAACTTAGACCTCTCTTCTCCCAGGCAGCCACCCTCTTTCTCCCAATCAGACACATACTTCTTGGCTCCTTTCTCTTTTGGCTGGTGGAACAATTACTTTGTTTTTCCCATTTTTCCCAACTGAAGGGTAGAGGAATAGGGGCTATTCTGGTACTTGCTCACTGTCACAGCTAAACCATTTATCCAACACAATTCTGTCTTCTTCCTTTGATATCTCATTATTCGTTCCAAACCCTCTTCACCCTCACATGCTACCCTCTAAGACTCAGTTTCACCTTCTTTGATGATATGAGCAACTGGATCACTTTTTTCCCTTTTATTCTAACCCTTGATTTTATCCTCAGTCATCAGATGACTCACCTGAAATCGGGACTTCAGTATCCCCTCTTCTTCTGTACCACTAACTCTCGTCACATCATATCAGCCATCCACCAGCACAGTAGGCCTCTGTACCTCCTTTTTAGGTGACACTGCTCATCTAGGAGAGCTCCAACTTCGTCTCCTTTTTCTAAACCAGTAGTTCTCAAACTGACATACATCAGAATCACCTATAAGGCTTGTTAAAACGGGGATTGCTTGAGGCCCACCCCAGAATTTTGACTTGGTACGTCCTGAGGATTTGCATTTCCAGCAAGGTCCCAATTGATATTGATGCTGCTGTTCAGGAACCATCCTTTAAGAGCCACTGCTCTAGACACATCCTGTTTAACTTCCTTTTTCTCCCCTCCCTTCTCTTCATTGAGCCAACTCTTTGCCTTACTGATATGTTTAATTTTTCTTAACCTTCCTTTGTCAGCAGGTCCACCAGCCCGCTTCTGGGTACATTTAATTCTGTCCTGGCTCCACATATGCAGTGTGTAAGTTACTATGTCAATCCCCTAATACCCCAGACTTTCTTGTGTGCTATCCAATTAGCCAACCCAGAATAATCCACAGCCTGCTTTCCCCAGTTCTCCTTTAGATTACATGTCTTTAAAGTAGTTATGGATCCATGCTGACTTGGCCTACTACAATTCATACTATCTAACTTTGGCTGGGTACTTAATAATACTCTGCTCGCTGCCAAACAACTTTTTCCCAAATATTGTACTAGACAAGCCGAGCCTCAGAATATCTGCCCACGTTAGATCCAGCCACAAGCCAGGAAGTGCACAGCATTTCACTGATCTGAGAAACTCTTGTTAATAATCCATCTCCACAGTTACTTTGCACTTTGCGTAAATCCACAGCATTGCCACATGCGTCCCTTGGCATTTCTTTACTTCCCAGGGATCATGATAATAATCAAAGGGTTTCTGAAGCATATTACCCTTTTGACTGATCTTGCAAGGAGTTATTTGGCTTATATACCCAGCAGCGCTAATTAACGCTGCTTCAAGGTTTGGGCAGCCTTCCAATTCCGTCTGCCCCATGATGGCCTGAAAAGGAGGGGAATGTCAGATTAGGGCTCTAACACTCTGATATTCCTCAAATACCTGTGTGAGCTCGCAAAGAAAGCACCCAACTGAATTCACACATCCTTACTCATTCAATATTCATTTGATTTAATTTAAGCACTGTCCAGGTTCTCAGATTAGCAATATTGATACCATGCACGTAAAGTGGAAGTCAGAGAAAATTTTCCATAAATGTCTGGGTGATGTTAAATAAAGTGTAAAAATGTGGTATAGTGGTTACATAACAGACCGCATACAGGGGTGGCATATCTAAATGACAGTGGTCATAACCTCGCTACCCTGAGCTATTTCACGCAATCGCAGGGAGTAACTGGAGCTTTTTGAAGTTTCATAAGAGATCCTATCAGGACCACAATGTATGCGGCAGAGGCCCTGCTCTTGGAAAGCCATGTGTAAATACCATACTTCCCTCTTCCTGGAGCTCTGTGGCTGTCTGCCCAGAGTCAATAACAATAGTCTCTCAGTGTTAGGCCTGTTCCATGGCCAGCAAAGACTGTGTCGTTTCTCTAGATTCTAAACTGATTGGCACAAGGCTGCCTTTGGTCAATCTGGACTCACAAAATGTTGTACGAGCCCCAGGCCAATCTTTCTGGAAAGGGCTCTGCCATTTCTAAGGTGTGAAACCCAGAGCAAATCACTCCGCAAGCCCTCTGCTCCCACCTCGACATATCAACCCAAGTGAGATGGGATTAGATAACTCCCACAAGATCTCTAAAGGATAAGAACACTACAGAAGAGTGAGAAGAAATTATGGACAAGAGATGGGAAGCCTGCCTATTTGGCCTGCTTACGATGTGTGTAGCCTGCATTACTCTTCTCTTGATGCTGTAACAAATTACTGTAACTCAGTGGTTTGAAACAAATGTATTATCTTACTGTTGTGTATGTCAGAAATCCCACACAGGTCTCACTGGGCTAAAATCAAGACATCAGCAGGGATGCCTTCCACCTGGAGGCTCTAGGGGAGGCTCAGCTTCCTTGCCTCTTTCAGCTTCTAGTTGCCGCCTGCACTCCTTGGCTCGTGGTGCCCTTATTCCATCTGCAATGGCAGGTCAGCTTCCTTTTCACATTGCATCTTTCTGATCCTCCATCCATAGTCATGTCTCCCTCTGATCACAGCTGGGGAAGATTCTCTGCTCTAAGGGCCCATGTGATTAGATTGGGTCCATCTGAATAATACAGGATAAACGCCTCATCTCAAGGTTCTTAATCACATTTGCAAAGCCTCTTTTGCTGTGTAAGGTAACATCCACAGGTTCCGGGGATTAGGATGTAGAGAGCTTTGGGGCCATTTATTCCGCTTACTCTTTGATTCTAGCCCTGGTGTCTTTGAACAGGTCATTTGTCTTCTTTTAAGCCAATCAGGAATAAGCCAGGTGCTTTCCAAGACTCCCTTCCTGCTCTTTCTATAACCTTCATCTCCTTGTCCTAGTAATGGGCAACCTCAGTTTCTGGGGAAATGACCTCCAACTTGTCAGAGTTAAGTTTAACCTTGGGATAATAATGTCCTTTTCTCCCCTGCTATTAACACTTTTGGTTGTTACTTCTCTTTATTTTTTCCATGTGGAACTACTGAATCTTCATACATACCCTTTCTCTATTTTCCGTGGGGGGGGAAAAAATTTTAATTCATAAAATTCTTAGCCAGTAAAACACTCAGCATTCCTTTGGGTGAAAATGAACACAATACCTACCCTCACATAACACCGGTTCAGTCAGCTCTGAAACAAATGTTTAATGTATTCCTGCTGTGTTGCAGGCTTTCAATTAAAAACTAATGTTCTAATGGTGAAAATGACAATCTCTACATTAAAAGAACAGCTAGGCTAGTAGTGGGGACATACAAGAGACAGCACATCTCAGTACAGCGTGTTAAGTGCTGCAATAAGCAAGCGCAGGGCCTCTGAGGTCCCACTATGGAAGAAAGGGGAGTTCCCTGAAACTAGAAGAAAAGCAGGAGAGCTCCAGTGAAGGTGAGAGTGAGGTGATGGGAGGTGGGTGGGAAGATCCCCACAGGCAGAGGGAACAGTGTTTACAGAAGCCTGGCGAGACTCCAGATTGTAGGTAATTCAGCATTGCTGGAGCAGGGTGTTTGAAGTGGGAGAGTGATGAGGGTTGATGGCAGTCAGCTGACCATGACTAGGGCCTGGAAAACCTTGTTTACCTGTTAAGAAGTTGGGAATTTATGCTGAGGGCAATGTGGAAGCATTGAAAGGTTTAAGCCTGAGGTTGGCATGATCAGGTTTGCCTTTTTTCCTGGAGACTCTAATTGGGAGCTCAATCCAAGGGCTCCTGCGTTTTAACTGCCGTCACGTAATCATGCGGCCTTCCCATGAAGAACTTTGGAGGTTAGAGGCACAACAGCAACAAGAAGCCTATGTTCGGGCTTCCCTGGTGGCACAGTAGTTGAGAATCTGCCTGCTAATGCAGGGGACACGGGTTCGAGCCCTGGTCTGGGAAGATCCCACATGCCGCGGAGCAACTGGGCCCGTGAGCCACAACTACTGAGCCTGCGCATCTGGAGCCTGTGCTCCGCAACGAGAGAGGCCGCGACAGTGAGAGGCCCGCGCACCACGATGAAGAGTGGCCCCCGCTCGCCGCAACTAGAGAAAGCCCTCGCACAGAAACGAAGAGCCAACACAGCCAAAAATAAATAAAATAAATAAAATAAATTGAAAGAAGGCTCAACATTTAAAAAAAAAAAAAGAAGCCTATGTTCTCGGTGCCACTTGCCTCTGAATCTGGCTACTCATAATCTAAGAATAAAACACTAGAAATACTATGTAAGCAAAATCACCCCTACCTTAAGCAAACCAGGGATGTGGTCCCTCTCCCGCTGATTGCAGCTGTTTGGTTCGGGTCTGGCCCCTTTACATGGAGCACTGGACTCTCTGCGGTGCCTGGAATGAACCGTGCTCCACAACACCTTTGTGCACATGCTGGACTGGAAGCCATTTCCTTCCCCGCTCAGGCGTCAGGGTAGCTCTTACTCTCCCTTCAAGACTCACCACAAGTGTGTCCTATCAGTAAATCATTTAAATCCTCTCAATTCAGCCTCCAAGGTTGAGCTAGGGTTCCACGTCAGTAAAGTGTTCTGCCTCCCTCTGTTTTGTGGCTATCACACTACGATGCAGGCTAAATGCTTTCCTGGTCCTACTACTCCCCGTCACCACCACCACTACAAAGTCCAGAGGAGAAGTCTTGTAACTAGAACAGATCTGGATGTGCACCCTTTGTTACCAATGCAGGATGCTTGGCAAGGCGAATGCTATCTTAGTATAGCAGCCCCAGGATATTAATTAACAAGAAACCAGTTCAGAGATATGTGAATGAAAGTGTTAGGACTTTCTCATCTCACCAGGGGTTCGCATGGGAATTAATCTTGGGGTGTTGAACCAACCCTAACCCTGCACAGCTTCTCCCCCACACCCATCTTTGCTGGGCAGCAGTAACTGGGCAGAGGAGGAAAGGACGGGGATGCAAAATCTGCAAGTCTCAAAGCACTGGTGAGGACAGAGACTGGATTATTTCCATAGGGAGGCGCCGGCGCCTGTGCGGAGGACCGTGAAATGGCAGAGCGCTGAGGGGAGAGGGCTGCTGGGAGGGAAACGGGGCACTGAGGTGGGAAATGAGGATGCCCTCTGAAGGCCCAGGGAGAAGGCCCTGAAGGAGGCCCAGGTGATAAGCCTTGCCCCTGAGAAGGAATGGCTCAAACAATGTGTTCCCTGCGGAGAAAAATATCAGGAAAATTGATAGATGAGGTACTCAAGGTTCCCAAACTTTCTTGGTTTACAGTTGATGTCCTTAATGTCTCAGTAATTTTTTTCAACATACCACTAGGCCAAAAGAAATACCAAATAGTGCCTGTTATTTGGTTGGATCCAAATGACTTCACAGTGGTAGTTGTGTGGCATCCGACAGTTGTCCTTGTATGTCTCTCAATAATTGAGAATATCCCACAGCACCTCTAAGAGTTCGTTTCACAGCACCTCTAAGAGTTCGTTTCAGCACCTGGGTGGGCCTCAGCACACAGTTTGGGAACTACATTACCAATGCAAGAGCAGCCTTCCTTTTTGAGGACTTGGGTTCTAGGAAGCATCAATCCCAGACAAGACGAAGATTCACCGAAGACCTGTAAGGGTGCTTGTTTTGATTTGCCCCACTTCAGAGTAACCTAGGGCTCACCCTGAGGAACAGAATAGGACAGAACCTATCACAGGAATTAACATTGTAATTTTTGATTTTCTTTCACTCTCCCTCCACCAGCAAGGATTCCTTGAGGGCAAACACACTGTCTGCACCTCTTACTCTTTCCCTAGAGCTGTGCTCAACACAAGGTGGGGACTCAATACAGGCACACCTCCCTTTATTGCACTTTGCAGATGTGTACTGCATTTTTTACAGATTGAAGATTTTGGCAACCCTGCGTTGAGCACGTCCATTGGTGCCATTTTCCCACCAGCATTTGCTCACTCTATGTGTCTCTATGTCACATTTTGGTAATTCTCGCAATATTTCAAACTTTTTCATCATTATTATATGTTATGGTGGCCCGTGATCTGTGATCTTTGTAGTTACTATGACTCCCTGAATGCTCCGATAATGGTTAGCATTTTTTAGCAATAACGTATTTTAAAATTAAGGTATGTACATTTTTTTTAGACATAATGCTATTGCATACTTAATAGACCACAGTATAGTTTAAACATAACTTTTATATGCACCAGGAAACAAAAGAATTCGCTTGACTCACCTTATTGTTGTACTTCCTCTATTGTGCAGTCTGGAACAGAACCCGGTGTCTCCAAGGTATGCCTGTACATTTTTTGTTGAATGAATGACTGAATGGTTATATCTATTTCACCCTTCCCTATTTTCTTAGAAGATATGCGCTGACATGTCCTTGACAGTCCTAACTCAGGACTCTTTCCTGAAATGTCAGCCAAAAAAAGGAAAATATAATTATCCAGGTTCAAAGCCAGCAGCAAAGACCTGGTGGGAGCTTAAAATTTCATTTGTTCTCCACCCTAAGGGAAATGCAAGGGGAAAGGTGACCTAGGAGCACAAACACAGGAAAAAGAAAGATGGACATTACTTTGATGTTTTATTATTTAAGATCGTGGGGCCTTTGTTTTGATGCTTTTAAAGAATTGCTAAATTATTGGGGTGGTTTGGGTACAAGCTAGCACTGAGATAGAGGAATACATTAATCACCCATTTAGAGGCAGTTCACAGCAATATTTCAGGTTCTCATGCTTTTCCAGAGGCTTGCCACTTTCCATCGAGAGGTAAAGTCTATTTCTCCTTCCTTTCAACCTGTGTAGAACTTTGTGACTGCCCCAGCTAATCGAATGCAATAGAAATGAACCTGCATAAGTTTCCAAGACAAGTCATAGAAGGCCATATAACTTCCACCTGGTTCACTCTCTTGCTCATGGGATACTCCTTGGAAGCCAGCCACCAGGCTGTGAGGAAGACAAACTAGTCACATGGAGAGACCCATGCAGAGACCAACCGAGGTCCCCAGCTGACAGCCAGCATGAACTGCCAGGCATGGGAATAAGCCCTCCAGATGATTCAGGCTCCCAGCCTTCAAATTACTCCAGGTGATGCTGAGTGGAGCAGATGTGAGTCACCCACTGCCTCAAGTGCAGATTCATGAGCAAAATAAACGCTGATTTTTTTTTTTTCCACCCCACGTGGCATGCAGGAGATCTTAGTTTCCCGACCAGGGATCGAACCCGTGCCCCCTGCAGTGGAAGCATGGAGTCCTGACCACAGGTCCACCAGGGAATTCCCCCAATGTTGTGGTTGTTTAAGCCACAAGTGTTGGCATATTTGTTATGCAGCCTCAGTCAAAAACTTTTTTTTACCACTGTATTTGAAAAATGTATACATAGTGTAGTAAGGAACACAGAACTCTGAACATAGAATGCCTGGGTTCCAATGCTAGCTCCAATACTTACTAGCTTTCAACCTTGGGTAAATCACTTAACCTCATGCCTGTTTCCTTATCTATAAAATGAAGGTAACAACAGTTCCTACTTCATAGGATGGCGCTAATCATTAGGTGACTTAATATGTGCAAAGTGTTTGGAACTGTGCCCACTATGAAATAAGCTCTACATAAGGATTGGATATTGCTGTGGTGGCGATGGTGGTCTTATAGTTGGTAATGTTGGTGTGTTCGGCAGAATTCTAAAACCCCAGTGACTCCTGCTTCATGGAATCCTGTCACTTGCTTCTAGTCAATAGATGTAATTAAAGTCCCTAAAACTAACCTTAAGTGAATCAAAAGGGAGATTATCCTGGGTGGACCTCACCTAATCAGGTAAGCTCTTTAAAAAGAGCTCTTTAAAAGAGGACCTAGAGATCAGACTCTTGCTGGCCTGGAAGAAGCCAGCCACCAGGAGTTCAACAACTGTGAGGAAATGAAAGCTAACTACCACAGGAACTTGGAAAGGACCCCCAGCCTCAGGAGAAACTGCAACCACGGCTGACACTTTGACTGCAGCTTGTGAGATGCTGAGCAGAGGATCCAGGTAAGAAATCATACTTGACTCCTGACCCGTGGAAACTGTGAGCCAATAAATAAACAGATGTTGTTTTAAGTCAGTAAGTTTGTGCTAATCTTATTCAGCAATAAAAACAAATATAATTGGTAAAAATTCAAACCATAAAAAAGTATATACAATGAAAAGTAGATTTTTCTACCACCCTGGACATTCATCCTCCTCAGAGGCAACCACTAGGAAAAACCTGTGTCTCATCATTCCAGAAATTTTGTATGCATATGAAAACATCTACATGCATCTGTATTTCCTTCTTACACACACACACAAGGATATATATATATAGTGTACATATATATATATATATATATATATATATAATATGGATATATATCTTGAAACATGGGCCAAGGGCAGTGAGTGAGTATGTTATCTCAGAAATCTGTATTCTTTAGAAACAATATAGAACATCTTCCAGCTGAAACAGCTTTTAGGAGAGACAGGATAGGTCCTCTTAAGTGCTTAGGTGGTTTCATGATTTACACTCTGTAATTAAATGTGTGATGGGGTTGGGCATTAGTCTGCCAAAGTAGAGAAGAAAGACTATTTTTCCACTGCTTTCCACTTTTTTTTTCCTTTCACTTACAGACCAGAGACCTTTACTTACAACACCTTATCTTTACTGCTACAGTAAAGTCCATCGTGTTGTGTGCCATGATTTATTTTTCTAGCACCCTACTGATAGGTATGCAGCTTGTCTTTAATAGTTTACTATTAAAAAATGCTACAATGAGATTCTTATGCTTACATCTTTGCATACATGTGTCTGTAGTATAAACTCCAATAGTCAAACTCTTACGTCTTCATTTTAAATTGATAGGTATTACCAAACTAATGTCCTAAGACTTTGCACCAAATCACACTCCTTCTAACCACTTGTGATAAATAGATACTTGCTAACACACTTTGACCTTTGCCACTCTCATAGGTGAAAAATGTATCTCACTTTGTTTTCTTTTTATTTGTTTACATAGTTTTGAATGTTGAATAATGTTGAATAATGTTTATAAGCCTTATTTCTGTGAACTATATGTTCATATCCACAGCCAAATTTTCCATTAAGTCACTGGCCTCTTCCTTATTGATATACAAGATCTCTTTATATAATAGCCCTTTGTCTGTTGTCTGACCAATGTCACCCCCCTCCACGTGCAACTTTATGCCATTTGTCTTTTATAGAGTTTTATTTTTCCATGACAGAATTTCACTTTTTTGTACAGTCAGATTTTTCATTCTTTTCCTTATGACTTCTGAGTCTTGTTTTATGCTTAAAAAGTTGTTTCCTGCTCTATTTTTTTAAGTTCATATTTCCTTTGGATACCTTTATATTTTATTTACATTAAATATGTAATACATCTGGAATTCAAAGCCTCAACTTTTTTTTCACATGGTTAACCAGTTGTTTCAAACAATTCATTGAATAATCCAGTTTTTCCTGATGTAAAATGCTAACTTTACTACGTAGTAAATTCACTCGTTATATTTTCTGGATTTATGCACTGGTGTCTTGTGTCTACTGTAACTCTTTTAATGATAGTAGATTTACAATATATTTTAACATCCAGAAAGACTAGTCATCACTCACAGCTCTTCTTTCTCAGATTTTCCTGAGGAGATTCTTTTTGTTTTTATTAGCTTGAGGTATTTATTTTTGATTCCCAATTTATTGACTAATCTTAGGCAAGTCACTATATTTCTGTACCTCACCATCATAAAAGACTGATGATACTGGACTGAATCTGGATTATTTATATATATGGAAAGCATGAATGCTAAAAAAGAAAAGTTATAAATTTAAGTCTGGAACAGAAACTACAGTGTTAACCAGGAATAAGAAATCCAGTGAGAAGGAAATTCCCTACTGAGGCTCTCAGGTTATACTGTTTCTACTTAGTCCTGCATTCTTTGCTCTGTTTACTTTGGCATACCTGATACCCAGCCCCATCAAACATTTAGTTAAGAGTATAAATCAGAAACTGTGGCACTGAAAGAGACCTAGCATGGCTCTCCTAAAAGCCATCTCAGCTGAAAGATGTTCTAACTCATTTCTAAAGAATACAAGTTTCTGAAATATCACATACTCTCTCACTCACTCAATCATTCACCCTTGACCCTTGTTTCAAGCATACAAATTCCCTGGTGATATGTATTTTTACAACTAACCGTCCATGCTTTAAGGAAAACTCAATGCATAATTTTTTTGTTTTCTGTGTGGTATAGAAAACAACTCCTTCTGAGAAATGTATATTTGAAATATTATTACCAATTAGACTATAGATATTCAGAAGAGGCCACAAGTACCAACCGTGGACATCTGTGACCACATTGGCAAGATTTTGCCCATGTAGTGAAGGCTTGTTCGAATAATCCAATTTCTTGTTCATTCAACACTAAGCCTCTAGTATTTGCTGAGCACTGAATGAGGCACTGGGGGTATAATGATGAGTAAGATACAGGCCCTGTCCTAACTGAGCCCCACTCTATTGGAGGGCAGAGGCACACACGTATATAAAACAGTGTGAGATAAGTTGGCAATATACATTAAAAAGTGACTTAAATGGGCATACCCTTTGAGAAGTTCCATTTCTAAGAATTTATTTAAGAAAATTTTGAGATGAATGAAGAAAGTGTATAGAACTTATTATCATAGCATTTCTGTAATAGTAATAAATACCAGAAAAGGGAAAAACCAAACTACCTAAATATCCAAAAACTGAGTAGAATCTAGTAAATAAACTACGGCAAAACCATGTGATTGAATACTATTAAACCCTTGCAAGATAAAGAAACAATACAGGGCTTCCCTGGTGGTGGTGTTTGGGAGTCCACCTGCCAATGCAGGGGACACGGGTTCGAGCCCTGGTCTGGGAAGATCCCACATGCCGTGGAGCAAGTAAGCCCGTGTGCCACAACTACTAAAGTCCGCACGCCTAGAGCCCACGCTCTGCAACGAGAAGCCACCACAATGAGAAGCCTGCGCACCGAAACGAAGAGTAGCCCCCTTTCTCTGCAACGAGAGAAAGCCCGCGTGCAGCAACAAAGACCCAGCTTAGACATAAATAAATAAATAAATTTATTAAAAAACAACAACAATGCAGATCCATAGGTTTGGCTATGGAGAGCTATTCCTGATTAATATAAAGTCACAAAACAGAGGGGGGAGGGGCAAAATAGGGGCGTAGGATTAATAGATAAAAACTACTATGTCTAAAATAGATAAGCAACAAGGGTATATTGCATAGCACGGAATTATAGCCATTATCTAGTAATAACTTTTAATGGAGAGTAATCTATAAAAATGCTGAATCACTATACTGTATACCTGAAACTACTATAATATTCTAAATCAACTACACTTCAATTTTTTTAAAGTCACAAAACAGAAAGTGTTATATGACTCTATTTTTGTAAGAATAAACTATACTTACAGATAAAAAATCAAAAAGATAAACATCCAAATGTTGGGCTTCCCTGGTGGCGCAGTGGTTTAGAGTCTGCCTGCCGATGCAGGGGACGCGGGTTCGTGCCCCGGTCCGGGAAGATCCCACATGCCGCGGAGCGGCTGGGCCCGTGAGCCATGGCCGCTGAGCCTGCGCGTCCGGAGCCTGTGCTCCGCAACGGGAGAGGCCACAACAGTGAGAGGCCCGCGTACCGCAAAAAAAAAAAAAAAAAGAGTAGATCCCAAATAAAGGTTTATTCAATGAATGAATATGCACAGAAGTAACACTGGAGGAATATGCACCAAAGGTTAAGAAACTTTATTTCTGGATATTTAAACATTTTCCTTCTTTATATTTTTTTACATATTCCAATTTTTTTACAGTGGACCCAATATAATTTTATAATCAGAAGGAACAACATACTATATTCAAAAATGGTAACTCAGAGCCTACCATAAAGTATTTGAAGCTCAGTTTTGAAACAGAGACCCCTGTTTGGCTCTTCATATCACAGAGGTTAAAAGGTGATTATTCTCATCACCCAAAGATTAATGGAGGAGCCCATTAAATTTTAAATTCTTCTAGGACATTTAAAAGTTGACATGGGGACTTCTCTGGCAGTCCAGTGGTTAGAACTCCACGCTTCTACTGCAGGGGACAGGGTTTCGATCCCTGGTTGGGGAACTAAGATCCTGCATGCCGTGTGATGTGGCCAAAAAATAAAAATAAAACAAAAATAAAAGTTGACATGATTTTCAAAATATCAATCTATATACTTATTTCAAGACAAATCTTCAAGGGAAATTAATTTTATTTTGTGAAAGCTACTGTTTAGAAATCTTCATCTCCCTAACCCAAACTGGCCATTTCTAGGGCCTGGATGGCATCAAGTATTTTTATGACAGTCGGAGGTTCACACTTTACTTCTCTTTAAAGTGAAAACGATTTGGTTTTTCCGGGTAAAGTAAAATATATGTATGTGCACGTGTGTGTGTGTGTGTGTGTGTGTGTGTGTGTGTGAGAGTGTATATATAAATTTTTTTTTTTTTTTAAGTTTGCAACCTGGTATTCTTTGCCAAGGACAATGGAAAACACAAAACCATACAGTTTTAGATTGTACTCAAACTGTTTCATTCTATTGCTCTACCCTCCAACTACCTTTCCCCTAGGTCCTAAAGGCATACGTTTCCCAGGCTCCTCCTCATTTGGTTTTGTAGAAGCCCTGAGCCCAGATAACAATATTTAAATAATCAAAGTTGCTCTGATACCACTCGGTTTTGTTTTGTTTTGTTTTGTTTTTGCGGTACGCGGGCCTCTCACACAAGTGGCCTCTCCCGTTGCGGAGCACAGGCTCCGGACGCGCAGGCTCAGCGGCCATGGCTCACGGGCACAGCCGCTCCGCGGCATGTGGGATCTTCCCGGACCGGGGCACGAACCCGTGTCCCCAGCATCGGCAGGCGGACTCTCAACCACTGGGCCACCAGGGAAGCCCTGATACCACTCCTGAAACTCCTTCCCAGTTAATTCTGGTCCACATCTGCCTAGTGAACACCCTGTCACACACAGACCTACACACCCCATAATTACAGCTTGCACCATGTTCTCTCCAGACAAAGTCCCATCCCAATTTTGCCCTCACCCCAGTCAAACTGATCTGCTGGTGGATGTCAGGTTTGCTTTTTAACACCAGGCTGACTTAATGCCTTGCCCCAAGGCTGCCATTCTAAAGGTGGTAATTTCACAAGTGCAAGCTTTAATGCTTTTGGTTCCACGAACCACACCAACTGTCTTCAGGTTACCACTACCCAAGCCACCATCTCAGCAGTGACCCCCAGGAAGGAGAGGGAAAGTACTAATAACCTGTGACACTCAAGGAGGGGCCCCTGTGCTCTCCAAGTCCAGATTCTGTCCCTAGGTCTTTTTCCTGGAAGGCCCATGGTGACATTTCCTAGCAGAGGAGAGAGGCACACAGTGAAAGGGAAGCTTTCCTGTTAAATAGAGAAACAAGTAAGAGTTCTCGAAAAAGTACACAGGGTCTGTCTAATCCCAGGTTCATCAAAACCGAGCCCAGCCTTCCTGTTTGATTAAAATCACTCCTATTACCCAATAGTCATCCTTCATTTCATCTGAACAGAGGCTTTTTTCTACTGCACAGAAGCCACCCTCAAGAAGGCCTCTTAGGGCAGGAACTTCAGGCACAGTGGCAGGCTGGTGACTGAATGTTTATGTACCTGTGTTGTTTCTGTAAATCAAAATAATTTCTTGACTGTGGCTGTTTCAGAACATAACTTCTGTGCAGCTTCCCTGACTCACCTTCAGAGCACCTGGTCCTCTGCTAGGTCCAGAGGCTGCTCAGTTGTGGTGGGTGCATATAGCTTCATGGGCCTTGACAGTCACCTCTGCAGCCGAGAACTTCAGCAAGAGTCTTAAGACCTTTGCTTAGTGGCAGAGTCTGGAACGGCTGCTCTGCATGACTAGGTCTTCCCATTCTTGGCCTAGCCCTGTGCCCACAAAGCTCCCATTTCCTATTGTATTATAACTCCAGTTCTTGATAGTGAAATTAGAGCTTGGTTAAGTACCACAACTTGACAGCTGGGGGACAATTCTGACCTCGAGCTCTTGACCTTATAAAGTAGCGCTGCCCAATGCAAATATAGTGTAAGCTACATAAGTAATTTAGAATTTTCTGAGTAGTCACATTAAAAAAAGTAAAAAAGCAGGTGAATAATTTTAATAATATAGTTTATGAAACTCAATATATCAAATATTATCATTTCAGCATATAATCAATACAAAAATTATTAACGAGATATTTTATATTTCTTTGTACCAAGTCTTTGAAATTCTGTGTGTATTTTACACTTACAGCACATGTGAATTTGGACTAGCACATTTCAAATGCTAAAGGACCACATATGGACAAGAAGCTACTGCATGAGACAGTGCAGTTAGAGGAAGCACGGCAGGACTTTGGAGGTCATGCAGCCTGCCTTCTTATTTAAAGAACATTTGCTAAGGTTATGTAACCAGTTAGTAGAAAAGGCAGGATTAGAACCCAACTACCCTCAGCCTACCCTATAGCTGTATTCACAAAGCTGATTAGTGACAAAGCTGGACTACAGCCCACACCTCCTCATGCCTGCTCACACCTGCTCTGGGGCTCTTTTTTACCAGGCATAGCCCCTCTACCTGTCTTATTACCTTTCTCCTAAATAAACTAACAGCCTCACTGGAAACACTTTGGCTGCAGACCAAGACCAGAATGGGGTTGAATTTTCCCATCTTTCCACCAGATAATGTTTTTTATGACTTGCCACCTTTGTCCCTAGAAACTCAGTTTCAATAAACTACTAAAAAACTGATTCCTTTACGCAATGGTTCTCAATAGAGGTATCCATCAGAATCACCTACGGAGCTTTTTAAAACTTCAAATTACTGGTTCTCTCCTCCAAAATTCTGATTTATAACTGTGGAGGAATTCATGTAGGTAGCTATTTTTAATGGTCCCCAAATTGATGCACACCTCCAAACTCACAGCAATCTCACCAGAGGTCAGATCACCACAGACATCACCTGATCCCTCAGGTGGTTGAACACAGGTCTGGTCTTAAGAAAGAGCCTGGTTTCAAGGAAAGAAACATGAGAAAGAGGTACCCTAGCACCTACCAGGGTGGAGCTTTCTGGCTTGCTTTCCTCCACGCTCTTTCTCTGCACCCAAGGGCACTTTTAGCCTCATTTCCTGATCTTAACAGGCTCACCTGCAGTGCTGTCGAGTTGCTGGGGCAGGCAGGAATGCAGCGGACAGGACTCGCTCTCGTGGCCTTGGCTGCCTGGGTGGCTCTTCAGCCCTCAGAAGGTGAGTGGCCGGCTGGCTATCTAAGCCTCCAGGGGAAGGAGGGGGGCTGCCTTCCAAGATGGAGCTGGAAGGAGTGAGGTACTTCTGCAGTTAGGGGTCAGATTTCCAATTATCTACGTGAGAGTGGCGTTGGTTTAAATTCCTCAACTCCAAGAGGCAATTTTAGGAAGGAACCTCATTTGCACTTAAATATCAGTAATTTGCCACCAGTGCAACTTTGAGCAGTGCTTTCTTTTCTGATGATAGTATCTTAAGAGAATCCCTGGGTAGAGGCTAGAGGAAAGCCCCTATTATTCAACTGTCTTCCCCCTTACCCTGACCTGCTGAACTGTCTGAATACAAGTGTGCATATTCCTGGAAGAAAGACAGACTGGACCTCTGGTTTATGTTTTGGTAAGTTGCAAGCTTTCTGATCAAAGTCAGCCCTGTGGTTACTGAAAACCAAAACTTCAGTCTGATCTTTAAAAAGGAACACAGGATAAAGGAGATGATTGAACCATACAAATTATATCAAAGAGAACTTCTATTGTGATTTGCTAGCATATATATGGAGACTATAACTGCGTCTGGACTGGAGGCAATCTTTTCTACTGTATTTAGGAAACTCTAAATATAGGTATTTAATACTTGACTGATTTGACTCTTTTCCACTGTCTTCTTTTCTGAAACTTTACCCTGAATAGAGTCTCTAAATTCAGAAGAGGTGAAATGTAAGTTTTGTTTGGTCTGCTTTTTGAAAAATTAAGCCAACATTTTTTTTTTAATTAAAAATATTTTTATTTATTTATTTTTGGCCGCACCGGGCGGCCTGTGGGACCTTAGTTCCCCGACCAGGGATCGAGCGGGTGCCCCCTGCAGTGGAAGCGCGGAGTCTTAACCCCTGGACCATCAGGGAAGTCCCGAGCCAAGGTTTTTAAACTGACAGATTCCAAATACACATACTCATATATACACACATACGAATTAGATTTTAGAGCTTCTCTTGAAAAGTCAGATCTGGCAACAATGGTTCCCCACTCCCCGGCAAGAACTAGCTAGAGCAGACCAGCCTCTGTCCTACTCTGGAGGTGGCTATCATTCTATGACTCCCAATAGAGTGCCCCAATCTACTGAGCTTTATTACTGAGCACAGTTCTTCATCTCTAGCCACTTATCTTAGCAAACCAAAAAGGTTTTCAGTTTATATGTTTCTGTAAATTTTTCAGAAAATTTCACCATTAAAATTTTAGGACTCACCCCCATTGTTAAACAAAAGTCTACCAGCTAAGGCTTTATTCCTAGTCTTGGCAATGCAGTTTTTTTTTTTTTTTCCTCACATAAAGCTTTGAAATAAAAGTGTATACAACTCCCCGTTCAGCTTCCGGGCCTATTTTATAATCCAGCCGCAGGAGCAGCAGCCGCCCTCCTCCAGGAGAGGAGGGAGGGAGGGGCCGGTGGAGGGGGCAGGGTAATGAGGGAAGCCTGCCAGACCCAAGGCCAAGGTCTGCATGGGACTGAGCTCTGGCAGAGGGGGTGGGACCACAAAACACAGAGGTGTTTGAAAAGGAACAGTTGGCGATGATAAGAAAGAGCTGAGGAGACCAAACAGTAACTTTCTGGGTTAGTCTTGGGCCTTTTTCCTAAGGCAGTTTGGGTCACAGGGAAATCACATTGTCTGGGAAGCTCCAGCTTTCTTATTTAAAAATAAGTGATGTCGGGGTTAAAATACATGAGAGTAGGCCTGAGAACAGTTGTGGAACTGAGGGGCAAGCCCACTGCTTTCCGTGCCAAACGTCCATTCAAGTGTCTGTGTGTCTCAGGTGCCTTGTGGGAGGTTGTAATGAATTCAGGCTGGGAGAAAGATCAGGTTGGGAGGGAGAGAGGGAGGGAGGGAGGGAGGGAGGGAGGAAAGTGAATACTGAGCAGCGCAGGGAAGGAGGTATACATGGCCCTGGCAATTGTCTCAGGCTGAGGGAGGGGATAGGGAAGTGGCCCATGGCCGTGTGGGACTTTGGGAAATACATTTTGTTTTTTGAGGCATTAAATGTTCCATTCTCTTAATGGTGCCTGAAGTGTCCATCTTGATGTGATGGCTCAGTAACTGGCATCCCCAAAATATTCTGCATAAATCAGGGAGCAGTTGACTTACCCATAATTAGAAGCCCTGGATTCTCCTCAAAGATAGGGCATACTCCACACCTGCTAACGTGGCTGCCGGCTCCCAGAACTCAATTCCGACTCCATAAAAATGTCTATCATCCAGTGGCCAAGAGCCAGATTATTTAAAGCCACAACCTAGGGCTTTGTGGGCCTTGCTGTTTTTATTGTGCGTTAAAGACTAAGCGTCCACTTTGTCCAGCAGATACAAGTTGGGGGATTTTGCTTATGTTCCAAATTGGCTTTCTTCCCATTTCCTGTGACAACCTATTTTCTCAGTGCAGGATGGCTCCTGATTAGAGATACTTGCTAGGGACTTGCTGCTTGCATCCTAAAAGAAAACTTTATCTTTTGTTTGTTTTAATCATAGAAGACTCACTAAGGAGGGTTGGAAGAATATACATTTGTGCTTGAAAGTTGTTCTGAACAGTTGGGACTCTGTTTCACCAGGAGTGCTTCCTGAGAAGCCAGACAAGACGTGCCCAGTAAATCTGCCCTTCAGTTTCTCTCCAAGTGTGCCCTTTAGTTAAAACAATAGGTCCTGATTTCCCTGAGTTCAATAACATTATTGGATTTAGCATCTAGATTTGGTTAAAAAAAACCCAATCATCATCTTTATAATGTAGTTCAGGTTTGTTTGGTTTTTTTTAATGTCCTTTTCTATATCTAGAGAAGCAGACTGGCTTCTTATAATAGCAATCTTCTCAAATTTCAGTCATATATGGGCCCCTTTAAAGAAAAACATTCTCTTTATTCTCAATGATGACTTTTAAATTATTTTACTACATCACTTGATGTATAAACATATAACTAGGTATAAACCCCATATATATGTGTTTATGTATGTATCTTCTGCAACTGTAAAACCAAAATAAATTTAAAATTTAAATAAAACCACAACTACAAAGCCAAGAAGATTTAAATGTAACAATATTAATTTAACCTAATGTTAATGTTTGGCCAAAACGAAAATCGCTATTCCAAACATGAATATAGCACTGATACTCGAGGTGCAGGTTTTGAGTTTCATGTGCATTAACTACCCTGTTCAGAATAAGAAGTGTTTTTTTCCCCACCATCTTTTTCTGTTTGAACCCTGATGGTATAATTTGCCCCTCCCTTAGCATGAATCCATTTTGAAACTCCACTCTGTTCTCTTATTGGCCTGGGACAATTAAGATAGTATCTGACTTGGTAACAACACTAGCATAAACTTAAAGCAAAATTCAAATGTCCTGCAAGTGCTCCTTTAAGATGGTCTTCCAGAAGGTCCAGAACATGTCTATGTAAAGATTATCATTGAGATGAAATATTAAATTTAGGCATTGTCTGGAGAGCTCATGGACCCTGAGAACACATCCCCAGACGTCTATGAAACCCAGTTTAAGAAATGCTGGCATACTGGGAAGAGTGTGAGCTTTGGACTCCAAAACGCCAGGTCAGAATTCTAACTACATGAACTTGGGGAACTGCTTAACCACGTATAACCACACAGATTTTTAAAAACATTAAATAGGACCATGAAAACGTTCCTGTACCCAATTCCAACATTTGTGTAGGTTTCCCCAGACCAACAAACAACACTGAACTCCTCTCAATTCTGACACTATCTACCCAGAGATAGAATCAGATTCCACAGGCAAAGGGGTCAGCCCCACAAGGCTGCCCTCCACTTCAGGTGCCAATCGCAAGCCCACATTGTTACCTGTGCTTCTGACCAACTGGCTATAAATGGGTGGTTCCAATGGTCTCCCTCCTTGGGTTTGATTAATTTGTTAGAGGGCTCATAGAATTTAGGAAAACCTGCTTACTCACCAGATTACTGATTTATCACAAAGGATATCAAAGGATATGAATCAACAGCTGAGTGAAGAGATACATAGGGTGAGGTCCCGAACAAAGGAGCTTCTGTCCTGTGGAGCTTTGGGCCCAGCACGGCAGCACATGGAAGCATTTTGGTTCCCCAACATAGAAGCTCTCCAAACCCCCTCCTTTTTTTTTGCTTTTATGGAGGCTTTATTACATAGGCATGATTGATTAACTCATTGGCCGTTGGTGATTTTTATTTATTTATTTTTGGCCATGCTGTGCAGCTTGTGGTGTCTTAGTTCTCTGACCAGGGATCGAACCCGAGCCCTCAGCAGTGAAAGCGAGGAGTCCTAACCACTGGACTGCCAGGGAATTCCCAGCCATTGGTGATTGATTCAACCTCCAGCCCCTCTCTCCTCCCTGTAAATCCGGGTGGAACTAAAAGCTCCAACCCTAACCAGCCCGCATCCTTAGGCGCTTTGCAAAAGTTACCTTCATTAACATGAACCCAGTTGTGGTGGAAAGGGCTTATTACCAATAATGACCAGACACTCATTTCACCTTTATGGTTTGAAGCATTTTCGGGAACTGAGGACAAGAAAACCAAATATTTTAACAAAAGATGCTCCCATTGCTCTTATTAAAAGGCAATTCCAAGCGTTTTGGGAGTTGTGAGCCAGGAACTCACGTATATTTGAAGATCAAATATATCTGAGAAATATATTTTGGTCATGTGAATGACCTATATTTTGGTTGTCTGAATGTCCAAATATAAATATTTCTTATAAATCACAAAACACAATCTACATACTGCTTTATATTTTTTTCCACTTAATCATAGGTAACAGCATATCTGTACAACACATATAGTCATTTCTTAAAAGTTTGCATCATTCATCTTAACAGACAACAAACTTCTTGGAACATTAAAGTTTCATTCATTCATTATCAATTAAGAGTCCTATCAAGAGACAGAAACCAGACAATAATTAGAACAGCAGAAGTTTAATACAACAAATTATCAACTATAACAAGAGACAGGCTAGAAAGAGGACACTAAAGCATACAGGAATAGCAGATTTTCCCGGGACAAAATAGAGTACTCAGGGAAGAGATCCTGCACCCCTTCCCTGCCCAGCTGAGACCAAGACCTTGTTGGAGGGCACAGCCATGCTCACTGAATGGCAAAAAAAAAATCACCAGGTCTGCCCTCCAGTTTGCAGGGGAAAGTTCTTCACAGGGAGGTGTCTCACTGGAGGGAGAGGGGGCCAAGGATGGGGCAGTCTGGCTCTTTAGTTGTGCAGCTGACAATATGTTTATTCTGTGGATGCCTCTGAAATGGGTGCCTTGGAAATCAAAAGCTTAATGTCAGCCACTTACATTACAATCAAAAAAGGTGGCTTTCAGGCACTTACACTACAAGGGCCCATCTTAATTTCATAGAATAGGCAATTAAGGGTGAATTTGAAGCTAAGGGGCAATACATTGACAATGGACACATTCCACAAACACTCAGACACCGGGATACCTACTATGGAGCTGGCACTGTGCTGTATATTGACCTCCAGATGATGTCTTTTTTGTTTCCATTTATTGTTTACTATTTGTCACTTCTGTTCTAAGCACTTAAATGTATAAACTCATACAAGCCTCACAACCCCATGAGGTAGGTGTATTACCATCTCCATATTGCAGATAAAGAAACTGGGACACAGAGTATTAAGTAACTCACCCAACATCAGCTAGTAAGTGGCAGAGCCAGGGCTTGAACCTGGTAGTCTGTCTCCACACAACTAATAACTGTGCAGTAATGCCTGTCAGCATGTCTCTATGGCAAAAAATTACCTAACCCCCTTCAAGACTACCCCCTGAGCACCCCAGTGTCCATGATGTAAGAAGTACTGGTGACCAAATCTGTTCAGATTAACTAAAGAAAAACCCTCATTCACTCTCCATTACACAAACATTATCTCAGGGCTCTAAGAAGTCTCTGGGAGAACTTTATTTGGGCACAGCAGCTTCATGCATCATATCTTCGTGACCCCTTCTTGCCTATATGGTGACAGCAGTGGACACCTTTGTCTGTAGGCATCCACAGTGTGAGTGGCTCCATTAAGGTGTGAAGTTCACTGGAAGGGGAAATGTGTCCCCAACCATATTTGGAACATTTCTTTAACTACTATCATTCTTTTTATAATTAAAAAAAATTTTTTTGTACCTATTGCCATTCTTAAGTTACACTTATGGACTTGAGATACTGACAGCAGCCAAGTGAATCTTTCTTATCATTTTTATCTTTATCCTGGGAATATTTCTCTAACAATGGCATGTACCTTTGCTCTGTTTCCTTTCTTGTGTGTTCCATAAAGTATTCTTGTAAGGCTAACTGGCCCGAAGCAGGGGAACACAATCGGATTCACAGGTTGCATCAGACCGAAACTCTCCGGACCACCCAGTTCCAGGAACTGACCTGGGGTCTTTGAACCCGGCCCAGCCTTCCCGCCTTTCGAGGGGCGGGACTAACGGTCCCCCAGGATACCCGAAAAGACCACCAAATAAGGAATACCCTGCGCCCTCCCAGATTCACCACACCCCTTTCCCTTCTTCCCCTATAAAATCTTGCCCAACTATCGCCCGGGTGCAACTTCTCTGGCCCCTTTCTCTCAGACCAGTGAACCTCGCCCGGCAGCGCTCCCTAATAAAGCTCACTTGAAGCTTTCCTCTGTTTCGCGGTGCCGTTTGTTAAGATCCGATCTTACAATTCTTTGTACTGGTACTTTTCAAACTGCATTTCTAATAAGCCCCCAAGGGACAACCATACTGGAGCTCTGGGAACCGTACTTAGCCATCCATCTAAGGAAGACAGGAAACTGGGTCACCTCCGTACATTAACAGAATCCTTTCCTTAAAACCCAGAATCTAATCTTTATATCCAAATTTGATGTGCAGTGTTTTAGTGCTGGTCTTAAAAGGTCTTGAGTAGGGAAATCTTTAAAGCCTTCTAGTTACTGACTAAAACTGGATCATAGACATAAAATCAAATCAGGGACAGACATTCCCATTAACCATCCAACTCTGACACTTAATACTGGAAACAATGATGACAACCCAAAACCAACAGAATCAACGGCAATAACACTATAATAAGACAAAATGCTTTTAATGATACTAATATCATCATCTTTAAAATATTAAATATAATATTTAATTATATAAAATTAAATATAATGGACAAATGATTCGTCATACTGAATTGACCCCTAATTACTTGAGGGTGGGGGGATGGTATGTTTCTGAAAAGCACTGTGTAATTTTAGGACACTTGAGACATAAGACCTTGATCAAAAAACGATAATCTTATTTTTTAAAAAAGGAAAAATATTTAAGAGCCTTAAAACAAGATAAAAGGAAACATAATATAAGACTACAACAGAGTTTAGATCAGCTCAAGAGACATTCAGCACTAATGCCAGGCACTGTGCTATGTGGTGTGGGTATAAAGGTATGCTGAGGGAGTTCACAGTCAAAAGACAGTCGTGTAAACGCTTAATTTTATATATGGTAAAGACAGAAAAGCACAGGGCGTTGTGAGACCTCAGATCCATGTGGGGAAAGAGCAAGACTGGGAAAACAGAGGCAACTGGGAGGGTCAGTTGGCCAGGAGCAAACTGATGAGGTTTGGAACTTGGGCAGTGGTAACAGGGACGAAAAGGGGGAGACAAATCTGAGAAATGTCCAGGGAGTAAAATTTACAGGTGTTTGTGACTGGCTGTGGAGTGCAG
Organism: Grampus griseus; assembly: GCF_964374135.1. Taxonomy (NCBI): domain Eukaryota; kingdom Metazoa; phylum Chordata; class Mammalia; order Artiodactyla; family Delphinidae; genus Grampus; species Grampus griseus. The sequence continues at coordinate 35,726,543 of NC_139019.1, read as the reverse complement.
GAGGATGGAAAGACACACGGGTTTCTGGCTTGGGTAACTGTAAACGATGGTTAAATGAGATGAGAAAATGAAAAGGAGTAAGTTTAAAGTGGCAGGAGATAACGTCCTCAGTTGGATACAGAGGAATGACTGTATTAGGGGAATGAGGAATTTAATGTCTTGAAAATCAGGGATATGGAAAATTTCTAGGACGGAAAGGGTAAAAATGTCACATGCAGCAAGGAGGTCTTCTAAGATATTAGGAAATTGCTAGGGTAGGGACTCTGAGTTCAGGTACAGTGACTCACTAATTTTTGTATACTTAGTGCCTGGAACAATGACTGACACAAGGCAGGCGCTCAATAAACGCTGCTGAATTGTACTGATGTGGCAATTACCTTCATTGTAAAATAATACTTGATTCAAACTCAAAAAGATTTGTATGAGATATTGTTGCTCTTCTCCCAGGGAAGTTTTTTCTTGACCTAACCAAGCCTAAGTTTTCATTAAAAAAACTTTTGAAGGAAATGTATTAACCTTATCAATCCAACCGAAGGGGAAAAAAAGCAAAGAAAAAAGATGACTGAAAATACAAAATAAGATGGATAAATAAATTTAACCAAAAGTTTAGTGTCACGCTATTAATATCAGAAAAACAGAATTTACGCAAAAGTCTGTAATAGCCCTAGAGGAATCTTAGGGAAGGATAAGTACAATCAATTCACCAAGAAGGTTCACCCAAGGCTGAGAATAGGGTGGGGAAGTGATGTGACCGAGGTGAGTCGTGCAAGCGCAGGGTCGAATTTTGTTTTTATTTAAAATTGCAGTATTTCATTCATCATATATGTCTTTGTATTAATTCTTATTTTAAAAAATGCTGCATTAAAATGTGACTTGTCTTCGTTACTGAGTTTTTTGGCGCCCCTTTAAATTTGGCAACCGAGGCTAGTGCTTCTACTCCAATCCCGGCTGCATACCGGAAGGGTACTTGTACGCGTTTGAAAATATAACCCCAAGCGATGCATTGTAAAAGCTGACAGACTGGCAAGGAAAAAAAAAAAAATCTGACATAATCTCAACAACAGTGTAAGATTTCTTACCTATGTGCATGAGAAACGGATAGATCAAGCACCCAAAAACACTAACGAAGGTGGGAAAGACGTGCCCAGCGCAACTGACTTTGCCCCACAGCTCCAGGAAGGACAGCCCGCGGTAGGCCAGGCTGGCCCTGCGCGCCCCGGCCAGGCTCTCCCGCGCCGCCAGAGCGCGTCCTCAGGAGCCGCCGGGCAGAGGCAGGACTCGCGCTTCCGCTCGGGGAGGTCCGGGCGGCGGGCGCAGTTGTCTGCTGTTTCAGGGTCGCGGCCGGGGAGGCTCGCGCTGGCTGACGTCCGTGGGCGCGTGAGCAGCCCAGCCACCACGCCGGTCGCGTGATGTAACCCTCCCGGAGGCGCACTCCTTATACTTGCCCGCTTCTCCGCTCCCGCGCCCTCCCTGCGCCGCAAGCACCAAACACCCGCTGAGCGAAAAGCAGGCCCACCTTGCCTGTGGCGCCCAGCAGGTTGCACAGGCGCAGAGACCGGAAAAGCGGCGGGACGTGGCCCAGACAAGCGACGACAAGCACCACCCGCTGCCCGCAGCTGTCGCCCCGCACTCCTCCTCCTCCTCCCCTTTTTTGGGCCGGGGCTTCGGCTCCAGCACCTAGTCTCCAGATCCACGGCCGCCTTGCCTACAGATAGGTGTAGCGCGACAGCCGTAAAGCGCCGCAGCGTCGTGCTGGTGTCTTTCCCATCTTCGTTTTAGTTTCCTCTGATTTTCCTTTTCTAGGGTCGCGAGTTGAACCTTTTATTTTATCGTGTTTGTGTTTTAAATAAATGCACTTAGGCTAAATTTAGCTGTATCCTACCTGTTATAATAAATAGCACCTCCGCTGTTTTCCAGAATAAATGTTTCGTGATTTCACTTTTAACCAATGAGTTCAATGCATTTTTTTAGTTTCTAAGAAAATGATTTTTGTAAATTTATAAATATATTTTCTTTATTATTTAGACCCAGATTTTTTTTTTTTTTTTTTTTTTTTTTTTTTGCGTTATGTGGGCCTCTCACTGTCGTGGCCTCTCTCGTTGCGGAGCACAGGCTCCGGACGTGCTGGCTCAGCGGCCATGGCTTATGGGCCTAGCCGCTCCGCGGCATGTGGGATCTTCCCGGACCGGGGCACGAACCCGTGTCCCCTGCATCGGCAGGTGGACTCTCAACCACTGCGCCACCAGGGAAGCCCTAGACCCAGATTTTTAAACGGTTACTTTGCACAGGAACTGCCTCTTCAAACACTGTATACTAAAAAAGAACTCAACTGTAGATACGGTAAGATAGTGCTGTGATGTAGGGAAGGAAAAAAAATTTTTTCCTTCTACCCTTCTAGGTTCTGTACTAGGACCCCTGTAACAAAAGACAGATTAACAAGAGAAAAGCATACAAATTTATTTAATGGGTGCCTTTGAGGCAGGAGATAGATGGGCCCCAAGCTAGGCATTTACAACTGGCCTCCCGTTTACATTTCTTGGGGTAGGAAAAAAGTGGGCTTCAGGCAGGACCCTTACAACTAGCCTCCTGTTTGCATTTCCTGAGACAGGAGTTAGATGGGCTCCCGGTTAGACATTTAAAATCAGCCTCCTGTTTACTCTCCAAAATGGAAGCTATAACAGGGACAGGGTAAATAGCCAAGCTTTGTCTCTTGTGGATGCCTTAAGATAACAGTTATGGCAAGAACAAAGAGGGGCAAAACCTTGTTTGAGTAAAGGATCAAGGGATCTCCGTTCCCCCCCTCCTTGGGGCAAGGGAGACACTAAACATGCACAGAAAGTCTCCTTGGGGGTCAAAAGTCAGGGAACAACGCCAGGCCCTGATGAGTCTTGCTTCCCCACCCCCCCCAATCCTTTGTGTGGAGATCCATCTTAGCTGAGAAGTGCGTGCGCACCTACGGGGAGGGTCCTGAGACAAATTAGCCTAGGGGGACAAAGCAAGATGATTGGCCAGAAGGGAGACAAGGACCCAGAAAACTGGCCCCTCATAAAGGATTTAAACTTCCCAAAGGTGCGACTCTCTCTCTCGGAGTTTGCCTGTGCGCCTGTGCGTCTTTCCGCATGTACTGTGCTTTTCCAAAAAACTTTTTACATTTCTCTTTACCTTCTGCCTCCTCGCTTGAATTCTTTCCTGACAAGGCAGGGGTTTAGGCCCTAGCCGCTGGCTTCTGTGGTTTAGCAGTTAGGACTCCCGGTCAGGGAACTAAGATCTTGCTTCCAACTACTGCTCACTGCTGCTTGTTACAAGCTGCTGCTTACTGCTGCGTGCGTCCGAAATCACCTTCACGAGGAAATGAAGACCCAAAGAAGCAGTCTGAGTTACTGAAATGGAGCAGGACCCTATGGTCCTTCCCCCCACCCCCCATGTCCTCAGCCTGCCTTTTATCTGTGGAAAAAATTGAGCCAAAGAATAAGTTTCATCAGAGAAGTGAGAAAATGCAGGAACAGGAAAACAGTCAAAGGAGACCAAATTATAATAGTTCAGTCATTAAGCAAAATCAAGGACTTTTAGTTTCTCCTTAAGGTCCATAGACAATATTCTGAGCCATATCCGGTGAGCTGTACATAAGCTGCCACAGTTCCAAGAATTGGCCTCGAAAGAAATGGGAACAAACCAATCCCGGAACTGAAGATTAACTGTACCGAAAACAATCGATATGACGCTGGTCAGACCACCGATGACTGTCAGAGCTTCTGCACCACGTAGCCCCCTCCCTCTGTCTATAAAAACTCTTGCCCCCTGATTGTCAGGGGGGGAGTCGGCCTTTGGACAGGAGTCTGCCCTCCATACCCTGCCCCCACCCCGGTTTCCGGCATCCAAAATAAAGTAAACTTTCCTTTCCACCAACCTCGCCTCTTTATTGGCTTTTGAGCGGCGAGCAGCTGGACCTGGGTTCGGTAACATTACGACTTATATATTAAGTTGGACAAAGAGTGGTAATTGTGAAAACGTGAGAAGACAAAGGAACTTGGGCTAAAGCAGTTAACCATGGAAAAGTGACTAGGAACATAAGGCTTAGTTTAAAAAGGTTCGTTTGTGGTTCGTTTGTGCAGATTTTCCTTGGCTTCAGCTTCCTGTGGGGTGGAGATACCATCTCACTTCACCCAGAAGGTGGGGTGGTACCACCCTCTGCTGCTAAAAATTTCTTTCTTCCCCAGGTGTTGGGAGAGTACCTTTTACGTGGAAGTTTTCTCTCTTGCTTTTAGGAAGGTCAGAGTACCATTTCTGCATCTGTTGGTTTTTTAAGTGGCTTTAACTTAAAATAATCAACATGCCAGAGTGGCATATTTTGGGGTGGCGTGTTCCGAACTCTTTCAGTGACAAAACATTAGAAATTGTAGATGAAATGTACAATTTCTTAGAAAGCTAAGATATCAAAATTGACTGGAGAAGTTACAGAAAATCTAAATAAACATGTAACTACTAAGGAAGTTAAGTCAGAATTGAACATCTTTTCTTCAGACAGACAGTAGACCTAAATGGTTTTACAGGTTTTACCAAACATTGGAGGGACAGGTAATCCTTGTCTTACACAAACTTTTTCAAATAATAGAAAAACAGAGAAAGCTACCCAACGCATTGTTGAGATTAATATAACGTTAACACTCAGCACATTCAAGGATGATATCAGGGGATAAAGGTATGGAGTAATCTTTTTTATAAACATAGATGCAAAAAATATAAAAATGCAAAAATAAAAATATGTTTTTATATTTATATTTATCATCGAAATCGGAGGAAGTTCCTGGTGGTTCTTTCAAAATGGAAATATTGATAGGAAGCTGCTCTAGAAAACCTCTAGGGGGCGATGTTATCTAAAAGAATCTTACCTTTGCCCTAATGCAAACCACACTGTTAAGATTCTTCATTGCTTAACTCCTTGTGCACGCTTCAGAGGATTCCATCTTTCTTGGCCTTTTACATTTCCAGCTGCCTCACTAGGGCACCAGTCACATCTGTGAACATATGATAAATGCTGGCCTGCCTCTTGCCTTTCGATAGTTAATCTGTCTTAGGTTAAGTGATCTCCAGGTGAGCCCAGCCTACCTTTATATCTGAGAAATATAATTCAGTTTATTAAGTACATATAGGTCCTGAGTGCTTTTCTGGCTTAAAACTGTGCTTTGAATTGATGTCAGCACTCCGAAAACTCAAATTCTTAAGCACATAGGTTTGCCTATGATTCTTAATTCCCACAATGCTTCTGAAAGTCCATTTCATATTTTATAGTTGCCTGGGTTACAACTAATAACAGAAGTATGTGTAGTAGTAACTCTTCATCTTTCTACCCCCAAGGTCCAGCATAGTGATTCACTGTAAAAGAGCTCATAGCCATAAATATAGATAGTATTTCATTTATAAGAATTCACATAGTAATTCTTATATAGTAAGATGGGTGAATGAACGAATGGTTACATGAATAAACCCAAAACCTTGTTTGGGATAGTAAAACAGTTTGACTTGGAGAATAGGAAGCACAGCGTAGCTAAAGAAAGAAACAATTAGTTTAAGGAAATCAATGCATTAATAAATGTGAGGACAACCAGTGTCCTTCTCCCATCGTAATTTTTTAAAAATTGAAATAAGGAATTCCCAGGTGGTCCAGTGGTTAGGACTTGGTGCTTCGCTGCTGTGGGCCTAGGTTCGAAGCTCAGCACGCCCCCACCCTCCAAAAACAGCATATAATTCGGGGAGTTCCCTGGTGGCCTAGTGGTTAGGATTCCGGGCTTTCACTGTCGTGGCCCCAGGTTCAATCCCTGGTCAGGGAACTGAGATCCCTCAAGCTGCGGGATGTGGCTAAGAAAACCCAAAAAACAAACAAAAAAAAGGGGTACAACTGAGTGACTTTTAGTATATTCACAGAATTGTAATTCTAAATTACAATTGTAATTCTAAAAATCTAATTTCAGCCTGTTTCATCAACCCAAAAAGAGACCCTGCACCTATTAGCAGTCATGTCCCATTCCCTCCTACTCCCACCCCTGGCAACCACTAATCTCCTTTCTGTCTTTATGGATTTGCCCATTCTGAACATTTCATATAAATGGGATCATACAGTATGTGGCTCTTTGAATCTGGCTTCTCTCACTTATAATCTCTCCTTGTCCCAAGAGCAGGGACCTCTATGGCTTAGAGCTGACACCACTGAGGGGTTTTACTCATTTCTTTTAACCTCTAATTCAGGGGCTAACTTCTGTCTGTTATTATGAGACTGCAGCCACTGTTGACTATAATTTCTAACTTTTTTTAAAAAAAATGTATTACCCACTTGGAAGAATGGGGAGCATAGAATACTGTGTGCATGTGGCACGTAGGGATTTGCAGGTACACATTTTAGTAGGAGATTAGATTTCCTTGCATATTTCTGTTGCCCTTTTCTCCTTATATCTGGGTAACGTAAGCTCCTCCTAACCTGACTTCCTGCCCCGGTCACTCCTCCCTTATCTTATCCCCACTAGCTCATTACTGCAAGACAAATTTTCCTAAAACCCTTCTCCTTTCTCAAATCTTTAATGGACTCCATTTCATAAAAGATAAACCTCCTTAGACTGACATTCAATGGGGTGTGACCTCAGTCTATGCTTTGAACATACCTCCCATTACTCAGCTTCCCAGCCACTCAGTTCACACCAAGTGGTCTATTTTTCTCTATTCTCTAAATGTGCCCTGGGCTTTCCTATCTCAGAACTCTTGACCATGCACTTCCTTCGGCCTGGACAAGTTTTCTCCATTTTTCTCCACCCATCCAACTCCTTAAAGATTCAGTTAAGAACTTCCCTGGTGGGTCCATTTCAAACCTGCTCCAGGGACCCATGTGGTTGCTCCCTTCGGAGCTCATGGGACACTTTGTCAACCTCACCTCTTTAAGCAAGTACGGTTGCAACCCCAGTAACATCATCTGAAGCTGTTTCTCAACTCTTGCCTTGTTTTGTGTCTTTGCTTGTGCTTAGTTTTATCTCCCCACCCCCAATACAGTGTAAGTTCTGTAGGGTAGAGACGTGTCCTGCCCTGGAGTCTGCATGTACAAAGCCCCCAGTAAGTGTTTGCCTCTTGCTTCAGTGGGTTAACATTCTGTTTCTCTAGAGTCTTCAAGATAAGAGCCAGGCCAGTGTTCGGTAAACTGTGAGAGTTCACATTTCTTTCTTCTCCTCTTTTAGCCATACTTCCCATTGCCTCCAGCTGCTGCACTGAGGTTTCACATCATATTTCCAGAAGGCTTCTGGAAAGAGTGACTACATGTAGCATTCAGAGAGCTGACGGGGATTGTGACTTGGCTGCTGTCATGTGAGTGTTCTTGGGCAGGGAGGTCTAGACCTGCAGAGTGGTCGTTTCTCGTCTAGTGAACAGTAGGTTGGGGAGACTTTGCCTGATACGCAGCATGCATATAATTATTTGAACAAGGGAGGGGAGGGTGGAGTGAATGCGCACTCGCTCTGTGCCAGGATGTCCAGAGGCACTTGCTAACCCTCCGTTCCCTGCACTGCACTGCTGTGTTGAGAGAGAAATGCCTTTAGTCACCAGACAGTGTGCACGACTTTCCTCAGCCAAAAAGGGACATTCTGAGTGAAAACAAAAGCAAAAATAAAAACAGAAGATGACTCTATTCAATTTCATGGCTTTAACTATAATTTTTCCCTGCAAGTAATGGGCTGCTATGATTTTTCCTCTCTGAATTCATCAGAAGTGTATGTAAGATTCAAACAGAAGCGTGGAGGTGTCCATACCTGTCACAAGTGCTACGTGCAATCAAGTTCAAATGCCCTTCTTTGCTTTGGATTCTGGGCTATTGGCTCTTGGTGAATGTTCTCACCCCTCCTACCTCCACCCATGGCTCAGCTATTCAAAACTCCGGACTTATGATGTACTCAACGTCTCCACAGAGACTTTAGAATCGGAAATGCATTGGTACTTAGCAAATCTGGGTTCTGACAATAATGCTGTGAGGAAGGCGTAAATCATATCCATGTCGCACAGGAGAACGCTGTCACTGAGCAGATGACATAGCTCATCTGGTGACAGATAGCTAGTGAACAGCAGAAATGGAATGAGAACACAGGTCTCTTCGTTTAGAACACTATATTCCAAGGTCTCTCAAAACAACGGTGGGACTACCCATAAAATGTTCTCCCAAACTCCAAAGCATTTGGCACCTTTAAATCGTAACAAGGGCACATTAGGCATCTCCCAGGAGTGCTGGTTTTAATACCACTTGTGGCTCCAGGTGACACAAATAAGCCCAATGCTGATGCCTGAGTTCCTGAGTCACTGGGGAACCTCTTCATTAATTGAATGAATTCAACAAATATATATTGATTAGCGATTACCCAGTACCCTTCTATGTGCAAAGATACAGCAGTAACAAAACAGACTCTGCCCTCCTGCAGTCCCCAGGAGACTCTATCCAACTGGGTCCTGCAGACCATTCTCTGAGATTTAAGATACATTTTCCCCCCTTTCAAAGGAATCCATCCATTACTCATCCTTGAGAAACACTTCTCCCAGAAAATATTCTCAGAAGTTCAGAGGAAGAGTTTGTAAGCTGTCCATGGATAGACTTTCTTCAGGTCAGGGGGCTGTGAATTCCCTGAAATTTGTGGGTATGAATGTGTGAGCATTTTCTTAGGGAGAAGGTCCATAGAATTCACAAGCTCCTCAAAAGGATCTCATATCCAACAAAGTTTAAATATCACACTTGGGGTTAGATGTACGGAGGAAGACAATTCCTGACCCAAACTTTTAATAAGCACGGGTGTCTGTGGGGGAGAAGCGAGAGGACCGGAAATTCTCTCAGTGTCTCCTCAGATCACGCCCCTCACTGGCGCTGTCAGCTCAGGAGGGTTAGTCGGCGGGAACCAGTGACTCCCATAGCAATCCGGGGAATACTAACTGACGAGCTCCCTTCTGAGGGGATGCTTCACGTTCCCAACGGGCTTGAAAAGCTCCCATAGTATATGCCTGGCCAAGATCCCATCAGTTTTTATTTAATCTGAATAAATAGTGCTGGTAATAGTTGCAGAGTGAAAATTCATAGGCAGTTCACAGATAGGCAATGCTCTGGAAAATTGGAAACACCTGGGTATTTGTGTCAGCCCTACCTAGCTGAAGTAAATCTGCCTGAGGCTGCTCTCAGAAATGCTAGATTCTCAGCTTTCAATTCCCTCCACCTCACTGGCATATGTCACCTCAGACTAAAAAAGCCTTCAGAACTTGTAAGGGCTCCCATGGGACTCCCAGAAAGCCACAGAGAGAGAACCAGAGGAGGTGTCTGTGTGTATATGAGTAAGAGATAGATGCTGGGGACTCTCAGGGGACACTATTCTCAGAATTTCCAGAGAAGTTTCTTTGGGTTAAGCAGGTGTGAGATAGAGATCTAAAAGGTATAGGGTACAGGGACTTCCCTGGTGGTCCAGTGGGTAAGACTCCGTGCTCCCAATGCAGGGGCCCTGGGCTTGATCCCTGGTCGGGGAAATAGATTCCCCACGCCGGAGCTAAGAAGCCTGCATGCCGCACTAAAAAGTACGCATGCCGCAACTAAAGATCCCACATGCCGCAACTAAAGATCCCACATGCAGCAACTAAGACCCAGTGCAGCCAAAATAAATAAATAAATGAATAAAATAATAAATAAATGTTAAAAAATAAAAGGTATAGGTACAGAAATATTGCAAATCCTCACTTCGATAAAGGAAAATATGATCAAAAACATGATTCTTCATTTTAAAAAGGACTCAATTTTAATTAAAGGGAAACTCTGAAGCCAATCACTTGGATCTAAAAATACTTCATCCAAGTACAAGTTTTTAAATTGGCCCCTCTGTGCTGATAAGACAGCTGAAAAATATAGAGTAGTTATGACCTGGTCTCAAATAAGATGAAATTGGACTATGTAGTATTTTGTAATCATAAATTACAGGTCATCTCTGTTGTGTTTTCTGATTCGACATAAATAAATAAATGTTCTCTTGTTTTCAAATTGTTTTACTACAGACCATGTTTTTACTTATCCAAAATGTAGTCCCTTAACCTTGACTGTGTATAAAGACATTAAGGTTTGAGACAAGTGTTTTAGATGTAGAAAATATTGCAAGCGTTGAAAATACAATTCCCAAAAAGCATGTATCAATATTATTAATCACAATTAACTAATATAAATTAACTTACATTGAACTCACTAGATTTATTTCCTTGTCCTTTCTGCCTAGAAATAGGTCCTTTGGTTCACACCCTTTGAACAATCACTGGAATATTTGATGTCTGAGACAGCAGTTTGTTTAAAATTTCTCTACAGTGATTTCATTAAAGAGCTTCTAGCTCTTTCTAAACATAAACACAAGGCAAAGTTGTATATCTTGAGCAGAGCATTGCGTTTTTTTGTTTCTGTTTTTGTTTTCATCTTTTGGCCATGCCGTGCAGCATGTGGGATCTTATTTCTCTCCTTCCCTCCCCCTCCCCTCCCCCTCCAATTCCTTCTCCTTCTCCTTTTAGTATTTTCTGCAGGTGTTTGAGGAACCACAGGCAGCACCATAGTAAAGACTCATCCTTGTGGTCCTCAGCTTTAGGATTCAGTCTATGTCCAAAGATACACTGTCCCAAAGTGGGAACTGCCTATAAGTTCACTAAGTTTTTACTGACTTGTACTTTCTATCAGTGATTTTTTTTCTTCCCTTCTTGGCAGCCTTCACGTCAAGCACAGAAGAATCTGTGTCAGCCCGCACAATCACGTTATTAAGCAGTGGATGAAAGAACAGTCAGGCAAGAAAGATGCTGCAGGCAACATTTGCCGTAAGAAGAAACACCCCAGCAGGAGGAACAGTAAAGGGGCACATCAGGGGAGGCATCAAACACATGGCCATAAAACTCCTTACTAGAGAGAGTACAGATGAAGCTACACAGATGAGTCCTGAGTGAACTTGGCCGCGGCTGGCTATAAATATATCATGTGAATGTTCCAACAGGGAACAGGGCGAAGCAAAATATAATTTTGTAAAGGAACAATTATACAGATGCAAATGGAGCCAATAATATACTCAACTGAAAAATGAAATGAAGAGAGAATACTTATCTTCACATAATATTTTAAGCACAGCATACAAATGGAATTTCTCCAACCTTTTTATTATGATATTTTCCAAACCTACAGAGAAGTGGAAAGAATGGTACCGCGAACATCTGTATGCCTTTACCTAGATTAATCCTTGGTAATATTCTGCCACATTTGTTTTGTTTTCTCTCTTCTCTCCTTGTACATGTATATATAAAACATTATATACATAAAGATATAATTTTTTTTGCTGAACCGTTAACCATTTGAAAATGTTATAAACATCATGACACTTCATTCCTAAACTTCTTTTAGTGTTACAACTTGGCATCCCTCAAGAATAAAGACATTCTCTATATAATCGCATAATCAGCTTTATACCTAGCAACAATTTCATCATATATATGATATAATATATATGTTCAGATTCCACATTCAAATTTTTCCAACTATCTCCAGAGCATAGATTTTTTCCAACCAATTAATCAAGGTTCACATATTGCAATTGTTATATTTCTTGTTTTTTGGAATTTTGGAATTTTATTTATTTTTTTATATAGCAGGGTCTCATTAGTTATCCATTTTATACATATTAGTGTATATATATCAATCCCAATCTCCCAATTCATTACAGCACCACCCCCCGCCGCTTTCCCCCCTTGGTGTCCATACGTTTGTTTTCTACATCTGTGTCTCAATTTCTGCCCTGCAAACCGGTTCATCTGTACCATTTTTCTAGGTTCCACATATATGCGTTAATATATGATATTTGTTTTTCTCTTTCTGACTTACTTCACTCTGTATGACAGTCTTAGATCCACCCACATCTCTATATATTTCTTTAGTATCTTTTCATCTAAGAAAGTCCCTCCGCTTTTTTTCTTTCTTTCTTCCCATGGCATGAACTTTTAAAAAAAAAAAGAGTATAGGCCAGAACCTGTTCTACATGCTGTGTTTGTCTGTTTCCTCAGGCTTATGTTCAGATTTAACATTTTTTGGTAAGAACGCTTCCTTTGTGAATTAGTATATTTCTTATTGCACCATTTAGAGTTCATGAACAGCGGAGTTCATTTTCTACATAGAAAACTTTTAGCTGAATATCACCTTAAAACATGGAGTAGTTTGAGCATCTGCTGTTGTTTGGACTGACAAATTTGGATGCTGACAAAAACGCCTGCTTTGCTCTGGGGGCCATCTGCCTCCTAGAGTCAGCTCTTGGCGCTTGTAAGCGGTCCAGAGTTGGGTCCTGTGTGGGATGATTTTATGGTTTCCTAAAGAAGGAGCCTACATTCTTTCATTCCTAAACCACCTTTCAAGGCTCTGCTGCTCTTTGGGCCTCCTTGCTCACAGAGGCTTCGGGATGTAGAGTAAGAGGTCGTTTTCATAAACAGCCACCAGATGGCAGGAGCACAGGGTCCACTCAGCCAAGTGTCAGGCGTCTGAGTCGCTGCCGGCCACTCTCTGGCACTGGTGTTGCCAGCATGACTTGGAGGTGTTAGTGAAGCACACGGAGGTGCTGAACCTAATGTAGGTTAAAAATATCACCAAATGGCCGATTGTCTAATACTCCTCATTGACACTAATCTAGCATGTGATTGATTTATTCTTACCATCAATCCTGCGAGTTTTGTATTGATGTTTCCACTTTATGGATGAGGAAACCAGAAGCTCATGGGGTAAAATGACTTGCTCAAAGGCACACAGTAAGTGGCAGAGACAGCCTTGTACCCAGGTCTCCAGACGCTTCCTCTTCTCCCATCAGCCCCAGCAGTTGAGCCTAGAAGGTGTGGACATGGAAGTGGGGCAGAAGAGGAGGAATTCAGGTAAAGATTTGGGCATCAGGTGCTCCACAAAGGGCCAGGGATGCCTGCTGACAGTTTTACTTGGGTCTAGAATTAAGACATGTTGCTACTGGCATCGGTGCCAATACTGGCAAAAAACGTCTTCATAGATTAGAACAGGCCCCAACATGATTTTATTGAGTTTTGCACTCTTAGGAAGTGAAGGAAATTGCACACTATTTATGGCCTTTGTTCTGCAAAATCTCCCTCACCAGCTGCCTCTTTTCAACTTAAAGACCGATTTTGTCAGAAAATGAGGCATGCTTCCACTCAACTCCATCATGCTTTTTAATATGCTAATATGATAAAGCAGGTAATCCTGAGGAAAATAATTCCTAAATGTCTTAGTCCGTTCCAGCTGCAATAACAAAATCTAATACCGCAGATTGGGTGACTTATAACCAAACCTTTATTTCTCACAGTTCTGGAGGCTGGGATGTCCAGGATCACAGCGTTGGCAGATTCGGTGTCTGGTGAGGGCTCTGTTCTGGGTTGGAGACCGCTGACTTCTCTCTGTGTCCTCACAAGGTGGAAAGGACTAGGGAGCTCTCTGGAACCTCTGTCACAGAGCACTAACCCCATTCATGAGGGTTCTATGCTCATGACAAAAGCACCTCCCAGAGACCCCGTCTACTGATACCATCAACTTTGGGGGTTAAGATATCAACATATGAGTTTTAGGGGGACACAAACATTCAGACCATAGTGCTAAATATTCCCTTTTGATATTGTAGTCCTATCATCCAATGTCATCAAATTGCAGGTTCTAAAAGCTGAAGAAAGTGACATTGAATTAAAAATAATTAATAAAATAAGATAATAATATGGGAGTAACTTAAAGTCAATCACAAGTTTTAAAGTTAATTAATCATAACAGACAACATTAATGAAAAATTAAAATAAAAACATTGGTCTCTAGTCCTCTCGACCAACAACTTGAATTATTTTCAATTTTGTCTCCCTTCCAGTCCAGATCCAGAATTCTACACAATTTTTTGTAGCTATAAGGACAGTAAGTTTTATGCGATATTTAAAAATTTGGATTTTACTGCAATGCAAATAAATGAAGCTTTGTATAAGGACCACATGCCTGGGAGAACAGCTTCTTAAAGAAATTCCATTTTACAGGCCATCACATGTGCTTATTAAAACATTACTGTGTCACCAATACTGCACTATGAATATATCACCCAGGTTAACCCTCTAAGTTTTTTTTTTAGATTACATTTTTATTAAAATAATGCAAGTGTGTATTAAAATATAAAAGAAAAAATGCAGCAGAATTTATCATGAAAAACAACATCCTCTCACTCTGTCCTCCCTCTTCCGAGACCTGCTTCTTTGAGGCACCCTCTTAACCTTTTTAAAAGTTTTCCTCCTTCTGGAGGTGTAGGGGAGGAAAAAGTTTTTCTCCTCCTTCTTATTGTCCCTGGCTGGGTCTGCAAACTAAACTGACAAAGACAGATTAACAAGAGAAAACATACACATTTATTTAATATACATTTTATGTGACATGGGAGCCTTCAAAGGGAAATGAAGACCCAAACAAACAGACCTGAGTATTTTTATGCCGAGTTTGATGGTGAGTGGATAGTCATAGAGAAATGTGATAGGTCAAAGAATATGAAGGCAGTGTAGTCAACTGGGGGAAACTTAGAAAAGAATCCTAACAAACAGGTCTTGCTATGTCCCTTTGTCCTCAGAAATAAGGCTGCTCTTCTCCTCCATGTATAGGGAGAACACCTGTCACCTGAGGGTTTTATGACCTGTTTCAGGGAGGAAGGGTGGGGGAAGGTCAGAGTGACCTTCCTGCTTCTGCTGTTTTCTCAAACTCCTTCAGCCTAAAATATTCAATATTCAAGGTGCCGTATTTTGGGGTAGTGTGTACAGAACCCCATCAGTGGTTACCTCCATAATTTCAAGTGAAATGCTTAAAATATTATTTATTTGTTTATCAATTTTAGGCAATCTCTGTTGTCTCCTCATTACTTCCTATTTCCCTTCCCTTCTCCCTCCTCACCTTGATAGTTTTATCACTATTGTTTTTCCTTATCTTTATAACTTACAATA
Source organism: Grampus griseus (assembly GCF_964374135.1). Lineage (NCBI taxonomy): Eukaryota > Metazoa > Chordata > Mammalia > Artiodactyla > Delphinidae > Grampus > Grampus griseus. The sequence continues at coordinate 35,711,531 of NC_139019.1, read as the reverse complement.
TACCCACCTTCCATTCATTAGTCTGTTAATCCTAGAATTTCAGTCTCTTTATGTAAGATGTAGATAATACCCCATTCTCCTTTTCTTTTCCTCCTATCCTTCCATCTTGCATCTTGTGTCATATCAGCTATATTTTTACATTTATGTAACTATATTTCTGTACTATAATAATAATCATCTTTCATGCTTTTAGGCAGGGTCTCTCAACTCTAGCACTACTGACATCTTGGGCTGGGTAATTCTTTGCTGTGGGGACTCTCCTATACCTTATAGGTGGATTAGCAGTATCTCTGCCCCCTACCTACCACATGACATTCAGAAATGTCTCCATATATTGCCAAATATCTCCTAGGAGAGAGGAGTAAAGTTACTCCCAACCCTAGTTGGGAATCACTAGTCTAGAATCTAAGGTAGGTTCTAAAATTGAAAACTATATTGCTGGAAATTTTCTAAAATGATCCCCAAAATTCCCTGCCCTGACACACACCTTCTCCCAAATACTAATCTAGGTATTGCAGCAAAAATTTTTAAGGTCACAAATCAGTTGACCTTAAGATAGGGAGGGACTTCCCTGGGGGTCCAGTGTTTAAGACTCCACTCTCCCAGTGCAGGGAGCCCAGGTTCGATCCCTGGTCAGGGTACTAGATCCCATGTGCTGTAATAAGACCCGGCGCAGCCAAATAAATAAATATTTAAAAAAAAAAGTTAGGGAGATTATCTGGGTGGGAATGATTTAATCACAGGAACCCTGTAAGTCTGGGTCTAGAGGTCAAAGACAGGGTAGTCAGAGAGTTTCAAAACATGAGAAGAATTCAACATGCCATACCTGGCTTTGAAAACAGGCAGACCAAGTCCCAAGGAATGTGGATGGCCTGTAGTTGCTGAGAGAGGCCCCAGGCTGACATATAGCAAAGAAACAGGCACCTCAGTCCCACAACTATAAGGAACCTCATTCAGCCAGGAACAAGAATGAGCCCTGCAGCAGATTCTCCTGTGGAGCCTCCAGAGGGAATGTAGTCCAGCCAATATCTTGAAGATTTCAAATCTAGAAGATTTCAGCCTTCTGAAACCCTAAGCAGAGAACCCAGTCACACCACATCTGGACTTCTGGTGTACAGACAGTGAGCTAATAAATGGGTGTGGTTTTAAGTGGTTAAATTCATGGTACTTTGTTATGCAGCAATGGGAAATTAACACAGCCAGTAAATGGCGCTTTTATTTACCATCCTGACTATGTAAGTTATTGTTCGCTGCCAGGCCAAGTAGTGTGGTAGAGTTTAACATCCTTCTCTAACAATGAACTGTGTATGATTCACTATTCAGGCAGCTTGAGCCTAATGAAACATGACTACTTTCTACATTATTTGTGTGGTTTAGGTATTTTACTTCTTTCTCAAGAGTAGCCAGGTCTCCCTGTGAGCTCTGGGTTTTTATATTATCCATGAACAAATAGACATCTGATGTGTTTCACAATTTACATAACCAATTTGATGCTCTTTTGACAATTGTAGCCATTTTCTTCTTATTATTTTATTTTTATAAAATCATGCTTTCCCTGTGGTAAATATAAGAGAACTCCAAGTTCATCCCATCCTACCCCCAAAGCTGAGATTATGCTCTTCCTTATAATTCACTGACAGATACTTTGATCAATTGGTATATTGTAGTCTGTCCATCTTGTTGCCATTCTGCCACTGCAGAAACTATTGAAAAAGTAAACATCTCCTTCTTTCATTCAGGGTTTAGCACATAGCAGGCACTCAGATAAATATTTACTGAGAAAACATTTGTAGGCAACTGACCTCTTGCTTGGCCAATTCCAATGAAAATAAGACACCACAGAAGAGTCCTGCACTCCTGTAATGATCAACCTCTACCTAAGAGTGACAGAGATACTAAGGCTTAAATTCTGCAAGGTTCTGGCCTGGGAGAGTACACTAACTAAACCCAGGATGACTGGGCTCCATTGTCTTCAAGCTTTTCTTAATCTCAGAATTTTTATGTTTTTTTACCTCTTCCCTACATCTCTGACTCCAGCCTGTTCATAACATGGACTTTATCTTCATTTCTGATTATCTTTCTCCCAGGGCACAATCATCTGTATCAGGGAATTACAGAACTTTCTTTGCAGAGGTGGTAGGGCAGAAGAAACAGCTTCTGGTAGATTGACTTTGCTAAACCCAGATCACAGTGAAGGCAAATTGTACAATCTGCGAGAAAGCCTAGGTTTAGGAAGAAGTGGGGTGATAGGGGTTTTGGGGATTATAAACGGTGAAGAAAAGAGGTGACTCCCTATTTGATTCTCAACTTTCAGAGTTACCCTGCACCCATCAAAATGGCTAAAATTAAAAAGACAGAGAGGGCTTCCCTGGTGGTGCAGTGGTTAAGAATCCGCCTGCCAATGCTGGAGACATGGGTTCGAGCCCTGGTCCGGGAAGATCCCACATGCCGTGGAGCAACTAAGCCCGTGTGCCACGACCGCTGAGCCTGAGCACTAGAGCCTGCAAGCCACAGCTACTGAGCCCGTGTGCCACAACTACTGAGGCCCACCTGCCTAGAGCCTGTGCTCTGCAACAAGAGAAGCCACCACAGTGAGAAGCCTGGGCACTGCAACCAAGAGTAGCCCCCACTCTCCGCAACTAGGGAAAGCCCGCACGCAGCAACGAAGACCCAATACAGCCGAAAAAAAAAAAAAAAAAGGCGAAGATACCAAATGCTGGTGAGGATATGGGGTAATTGGGACCCTTATGTGTGCTGGTGGGGATGCAAACTAATAAAAATCACTTTGGAAAACTGTTCAGTAGTATCTACTAAAGCCAGATACCTACCTTATGACCCAGAAATTCCACACTTAAGCAATATCTGGGTAAGTAAATATGTTCACCAAAACACATGCATAAGAATGTTCAGGGCTTCCCTGGTGGCGCAGTGGTTGAGAGTCCTCCTGCCGATGCAGGGGACACGGGTTCGTGACCCGGTCCGGGAAGATCCCACATGCCACGGAGCGGCTGGGCCCGTGAACCATGGCCGCTGAGCCTGTGCGTCCAGAGCCTGTGCTCCACAACGGGAGAGGCCACAACAGTGTGAGGCCCATGTACCGCAAAAAAAAAAAAAAAAAATGTTCATAGCACCCCCAAAATTACAACTACCTAAGTGCCCATCAACAGTAGAATGGATAGGTTTTAAATGTTACAGTCATAACTGGAGAGGGTATGGAGAAAATGGAACCCTCCTACACTGTTTGTGAGAATGTAAATTGGTGCAGCCACTATGGAAAACAGTATGGACTTTTCTTTAAAAAGGACTTTTCTTTAAAAAACTGAAAATAGAGTTACCATATGATCTAGCAATCCCACTCCTGGGCATATATCCAGACAAAACTCTAACTTGAAAAGATACATGCACCTCAATGTTCATAGCAGCAATATTTACAATAGCCAAGACATGGAAGCAACCTAAATGTCCATCGACAGATGAATGGATAAAGAAGATGTGAGTGGAATGTAATACTACTCAGCCATAAAAAAGCATGAAATAATGCCATTTGCAGCAATATGGATGGACCTAGAAATTATCATACTAAGTGAAGTAAGTCAGAAAGAGAAAGACAAATACCATATGATATCACTTATATGTGGAATCTGAAAAAATGATACAAATGAACTTATTTACAAAAGAGAAACAGACTCATAGACACAGAAAACAAACTTATGGTGACCAAAGGGGAAGTGCTGGGGAGGGGTAAATTAGGAGTTTGGGATCAGCAGATATGAACTACTGTATATAAAACAGATAAACAACAAGGTCCTACTGTATAGCACAGGGAACTATATTCAATATCTTTTAATAAACTATAATAGAAAATGATCTGAAAAAGATCTGAGTCACTTTGTCATACACCAGAAACTAACACAACATTGTAAATCAACTATACCTCAGTTAAAAAAAAAAGTTACATTCATAAAATGAAATAGCATCCATCAATGAGAAATGACAATCTATAACTCATGCATCAACATGGATGTATCTCACACGTATATTGATCAGACACAAAGGAGCCAGTATTATTTATCTATTGATATGTAACAAATAAATCCAAAACTTAGTGCTTAAAGTGGCTTAGCTGGATGATTCTGGCTCAGGGTCTCTCATGAGGTTGCAGTCAAAATGTTGGCAGGAGCTGCAGGCATCTGACGGCTTGACTGGGGCAGGAGGACCCTCTTCTAAGGTGACCTGCTCACTTGGCTGTTGGCAGGAGTCCTCGGTTCCTTGCTTATCTGAGTGTTGGTAGAATGCTTTGTGATCCTCCTCTCGCTGGCACTCGCTCTTGTGTTCTTGGCTTACTTGCTCTATTACTTTCCTAGGGCTGCCCTAACGAAGTACCACAAACTGGGTGGCTTAAACAATAGAAATGTATTGTCTCACAGCTCTGGAGTCTAGAAATCAAGGTGTAGGAAGGGTTGGTTCCTTCTGAGGGCTGTGAGGAAGAATCTGTTCCATGCTCTTCCCCCAGTGGTTTGCTGGCAATTGGCATTCCTTGACATGTCTAAACAGGAGCCTGATCCCTGCCCTCATCTTTGCAGGGTGTTCTTTCTGTGTGCATATATCTATGTTCAGATTTCCCCCTTTTATAGGGACATCAGTCCATATTAGATCGGGGCCTACCTTAACGACTTCATGTTAACTGATTACATCTGTGATGATCCTATTTAGAAATAAGGTCACATTCTGACACACAGGGGGTTGGGACTTCAACATATGAATTTGTGGCACACAATTAAACCCTTAACACTTGTCTTAATGAAGCAAGTTGCCATGTGAGAAAGGCCCACTTGGCAAGGAACTGAGGGTGACCTCTAGCCAATAGCCATTGAGTATCAGAGTCCAGTGGCCTGTGAAGAACTGAATCCAGCCAACAACCATGTGCGTGAGCTTGGAAGTGGATCCTTCCCCCGTTGAGACTTGAGATGACTACTGCCCAGACCAACACCTTGATGACAGCTTGTGAGAGGCCCTGGGCTGACATCTTGATTGAGCCTTTTTTTGGGGGGGGGGGTGCGGGTGAAATAGAAAAGAATAGCTTTATTGCTTTGCCAGGCAAAGGGGGCCACAGCAAGCTGATGGCCTCAAAACTGTGTGTCCCAACCTGGAGGGAGTAGTGAGAAGTTTTAGAGTAGCGGTTCAAAGAGGGTGTGATCAACTCATGGACATTCTTCTGATTGATTGGTGGTGAGGTAAGTGGGAGTCAGAATCATGCACCTTCTAGTTCCAACTGGTCTGGAGTCTACGTGCTGGTGGGCAGCGTACCGTTAACTTCTCCCAGCTGGTGGGGGTTTCAGTATACCGTATTTCCGAGCCCCTAGTACCTCTCATTTTAGGGTGGTCCGGGAAACACATCCGTGTGGGTGTGGATATGCACATTTGGAGGCTCTGGGCCAAAAGTAAATTGCTCTGGTCTCAGGACTTAATGAAGCTCAGGTTCTTGATGTCTCATTGCAGAAAGAATTCAGTCACGGACAAAGTGATGAAGTGGATTTATTTAGAGAGATACGCATTCCATAGACAGAATGCAGTCCGTCTCAAAAGGCTAGAGCAGCCCCAGGGCATGGGGTTGTCTCGGAAAGTGAGAGCGGCCAAGGGCGAAACCAACTCCTCAGAGTATGGGTCATCTCAGAAGGCAAGAGGCCCCTGATTGAGCCTTTTGAGAGAGTCTGAAGCAAAGCACCAAGCTAAGCTGTACCTGCATTACTGACGCACAAATATTGTAAGATAATACAGGTGTGTTGTTTTAAGCCATAAAGTTTGAGGCAATTGGTTATGCAGCAATAGATAATGAATATAAAGAGATAGTGTAATCAAAGAAAAGCAAAAATGGCAACAAATTCTACAATTAAAGAACACACACACACACACACACACACACTGAGGATTGGGAATCAGATGAGGTAGCTTCTTTTTTCTTATTGTACTTTTAAAAATATTTATTTATTTATTTGTTTATTTATTTACTTATTTATTTTGGCTGCACCGGGTCTCAGTTGCGGCATGCGGACTCAGTTGCGGCAGGCATGTGGGATCTAGTTCTCTTACCAGGGATCGAACCTGAGCCCCCTGCATTGGGAGCATGGAGTCTTAACCACTGGACCACCAGGGAAGTTCTGAGTTAGCTTCTTTTAAATATATTAATAGAAAATATGGCTGACAATGAGAGCTATAGATATAAAAGGCAAAGAGAAGCTGAGGAAAAAGGAAGAGCTTAACTTCAAACACAGATATTCGAAGGCTGGCAGTAACCTGAGTGACAGAATATCTGAAGTCAAACGGAGTGAGAATGAGAGGAATGTTTGTGTTTGAATCTGATATTATCATGAGATGTCAGAAAAGACACTGAGGAATAAGAGGAATTGTTTCTTATTTAATAATTTGAGAAGATCCCATTTCTGATTATATAAAAGCCAAATACTAGAATCAAATATCTTTCATTGTCATTGACACGGTGCCATACATCTAAATTTTTTTAAATTAATTAATAAATTTATTTATTTATTTATTTATTGCTTCATTGGGTCTTTATTGCTGTGTGTGGGCTTTCTCTAGTTGCGGCGAGCGGGGGCTACTCTTCGTTGCGGTGCGCGGGCTTCTCGTTGCTGTGGCTTCTCTTGTTGCGGAGCACGGGCTCTAGGCGCGCGGACTTCAGTATATGTGGCTCACAGGCTCTAGAGCGCAGGCTCAGTAGCTGTGGCGCACGGGCTTAGTTGCTCCGCGTCATGTGGGATCTTCCCGGACCAGGGCTCGAACCTGTGTCCCCTGCATTGGCAGGCGGATTCTTAACCACTGCGCCACCAGGGAAGTCCCATACATCTGAATTTTTAAAAATCCTGATAATTATCTGATTTTGTTTTCAGTCAGACTCAGTCTAAAATCTGCTGATCAAAGAAGCCTTTTTCATTGCAGTTCCCCAGGAAGTTCAAAGCCCAAACCAGAGGGCAAAATATTAAAAAAAAAAAAAATACACTTACAAGGAAGTAAATGCTCTAATGGGGAGGAGGATAATAATTAGTAGATGCAATAATAGTAGTGATTAGTATAGGAACTAATTTGAGTAGCAAGAGAACCAGTTATCTGAAGAAAACTAGACAAGATCATTTTTTTCAACCACATAATGCCCTGAGAATAGTTCACTGAATTTTGACTTTTTGCCTTTGAATGTTTATATTTCATTCACAGGAGTGAGTGTGCCCATTTTCTCCCTTCCTCCAACCCCAAATTATAAATATCTTCCATCCAAAATAGAACATTCCACTTAGCTAAGAGTTACACTGAATGCTGCCTCAGACAGCCTCCTCTGGTGAACAGGCTGTTTATTAATCATTGTTTGTTTTAGTTAGGACTCTGGTCCAGATTCTGAAACAAAAAGTAGTCCAAACCAGACACAAGTTTATTTCTCTCTCCTCACATAGCACTCCAAGTGTAAACAGTCCAGGGCTGAAATGGTGCCTCCGTGCTGCCTTTTGCCTTGTTTCTCTGCTGTCCTCTTGTCCACATGATCAAACACGGCTCACCACCATGTGTGCTGGGGCCACCCCAGGCTGCAGTAAGAGCGCCTTAGTCTGCTAGGGCTGTCATAACAAAGTACTAGAAACGGGATGACGTAAACAGCAGGAATTTATTTTCTCAGTGTTCTGGAGGCTAGAAGTCTGAAATCAAGGTGTTGGTAGTCGCGGGTCTTTCTGAGGTCTGTGAGGGAAGGAGCAGCTCCCGGCAGCCTCCTTGGCTTGTCCATGGTCGTCTTCTCCCTGTGTCTCTCCCCAACATCTTTTCTCTACACATGCCTATTTCTGTGCCCCAATTTCCTCCTTATATAATATAAGGACCAGTTATACTGCATTAGGGCCCACCCTAATGACCTCATCTTAACTAATTACATCGAAAACAACCCTATTTCTAAACAAGTCACATCCTGGGGTACTGGGGGACTAGGACTTCAATGTAAGAATTTGGGAGCGGGGAGCACAATTCATCCCAGAAGAGGGAGGATGAGTGAGGTGGGAATGAGGGAGGAAATGCTCTTTCCTTTTAAGCGCATGACCCAGAGGTTGTATATAACACTCCCTCGAATCCTTGAGCCAGGAATGAGACACATGCGCACCCAACTTCAAAAGAAAAAGGAAACATAGTTTCTTGCTGGTGGTCACATGCTCAGCTAAAACTATTATTAGAGGAAGAATGGGAGGATGGATATCAGGGCAACAAGTAGCTTTAGACATATTACAGTTTGCAAAAATCTTAGGAAGCAGAGAGCTAACGTCTTCCTCCAAAGTGCACTGATAATTACTCTTTGAGTACTGCCTACCATACCAGAAATGTTATATTTAGTTCTCACAATAACTCTGAAAAGTTGATATTTTTTCCCCACGTATTTCAAAAAAGGAAACCTGGGCTCAGAGAGATTAAGCAACTTGCCCAAAGCTGAAACTATTAAAAGCTGGAGCCTGGAATCTAGCTGAGGATTTTGTCTGGTGCTGAAGCCTGATGAATTTCACCGCACCCACCGCATCCTGAACACTGGCCAGCAGCTCTCAGCATGCCTGCCTTACTGGTAACTGCTCAATTTCAGCTCACTTCAGCCTCCGTTCTGGTCGATGACTTGAAGATTTGTATGGGAGACATCAGAAATGCCCATTTCTAGACTTCATGGGTTAGCAAAGTGATAGGCAACCAAAATTTCATATACAGACACACAATGGCATAAATATGTAAAAGATTATATACATATAACACCCTACACAATACACATGCACGCATAGGTGCACACACATGTACCCCCCCACTCACACACACATTTTGCTTTTGTGGAAAACTATTATTGAGACAGGAAGGGGGTTAGGGCACAACCTTTAAAAGAATGGCAGCCGTTGAGGACACGACATAAACTGGTTGGAACCAACTAGGTCCAAAATGGCGGACAAGTCAACTTCCACTAGACTTTGAGCCTCAGTATACGCTCATTGTAACACATCAGCATGCTAAATGACACATCCACAGGTGCCATGACAGTTCCAAGGTCAACCATAAAGGTCAAAAAGTGGGCGGTGGCCCAATTCCTGGAAATCCCCACCCCTTCCCCCAAATAGCTGGACTACTCCTCCCAGTCATTAGCCTGTGAAATTACCCAGCCCTATAAAAACTGACAACCCCATACCCTGGTGTCTCTCGCCTTCGAGATGGCCCACACTCTGTCTGTGGAGTGTGTATCTCCCTGAATAAACCTTCTTTCACTTTACTATGGCTCGCTCTTGAATTCTTTCCTGCGCGAAGCCAAGATCCCGCATTTGGCCGTCCCAGGGACTCGCCCGAGACCTGGGACGTGAGCATCTTCTCGTGTCTCACTTTCTTTCCTGCAACACTATCCTTTCTTAATTGCCTCCCCACCTCCACCCCCAAGGCATCACTTTGCTCTGTGTTGCTCTAGTTAAAAAATAATCAGATATGATCTCTCATATGTGGAAACTAAAAAAAACCCCAAATTCGTAGAAATGGAGAACAAATTGGTGGTTGCCAGAGGCGGGGTTGGGGCAGTGGACAAAATGGGTGAAGGTGATCAAAAGGTACAAGCTTCCAATAATAAGGTAAATAAGTCCTGAGGAAGTAATATATAGCACAGTGACTACAGTGAACAATACTTTATCGTATATTTGAAATTTGCTGAGAAAGTATATCCTGAAAGTTTTCGTCACAAGAAAAAAACCTGTAACTGTGTGTGACGATGCATGTTAACTGTGTTGTGGTGATCATTTTGCAATATATATGTAGGTCAAATCATCATCTTTGCACACCTAAAACTAATATAATGTTTCATGTCGATTATATCTCAGTTAAAAAAAAACCCACAATGTTTATTAGAAAATGAAGTCTATAAATAAGAATTCTCTGGAGTTAAGCAGAGAAACTTTCATCCCTCTCCTTCTCCCCAAAGACGGAGACAGGTAAAGCAGTGCTGTTATGGTTTCAGTGGTCTTAGCCTCTTTCCTTCTAGGCAGACAGAAAGTCACCTTGGGATGGTGATTTGCTAGTCTCAATTTTTCTGTGGCTTCCTTTTGCTGCATAAATGTAAGGTCAGTGGACGTAGGCAAATGTCACAGTAAGAGCTCCCTCTCCCCTTTATGGCTTAGGAGCAGTTTCTTCTAAAATTCTGGGGAATGAGTATACGATTTGAACAAGGAGACCAGAGCATCTGGGAAAAGGGACCAACAGTCTAACCTTAACTGCTGAGATGGGAGTTAATGTCATGGTAATTTCCCAAGGTCTGCTAGAAGGCAAGGCACCAGTTGCCACTAAGGCAACCTCACCAGAATGGAAGTATTCTTCTCAGCTGATGACTCAGGCTTGACACCAGGGGCTCGGTGTTTGGGCACAAAGGTATATTCTTTCTACCTCGGTGTGTGGTTGACAGTCAAAGCTCTCAGAACCTGGCCACTTGGTATATTGTCTGAGCCTGTGTGTGACCCAGGAGAGCTGCAACTGTGGAACTAAGCATGGAGCATCTCCCTAAGCTGGTCCGTGTGTCTGGTCCAGTTAGGGCATCATCATCTGGACCATGGTATTGGGAAAGTCTCATGAGGATGGAAGCCATGTCTAGTGTGTTCTCAGCTACATCCTTGGTGTCCAGTGCAGCGACTGGTACATAGCAGATGCTCAGTGAATATCTGAGCATAAAATATCCTAATAAAGGGTCCAGGATCCAGAATTCAGTAACAACACCCTATGGTAGCAACCACACCAACTGTAGACTCCGATCTCTCTACCTGGTGCTTGGAAAGCAGGCGTGCCTTGCTTTGGACTGAATTCTTAGACTATTCAGGTAGAGGAGATAGAGTGTCCTTGAGAAGGAAACACTCTAGTTCTTGTGAATAAAGGTAAATTGATTTGCAATCAATTGATTGGAAGAATAAAAGAAATGTGACTCTATTTATACACCCCAAGCCAGTGGAGCAAGTCTTATGGGTTGCATAAGATATTATTTCAGATATCTAAATCTTGTAGAACACAGGTGCCAATTGCAAGGTTCTGATTCCCTGAAAGGACAGGCCTGAACAAGGTTTATTTCAACTGGGTGTAACCCTTAATATAAATGAGACAGGAAGGGGGCAGGGCACAACATTTAAAAGAATGACAGCCGTTGAGGACACGACATAAACTGGTTAGAACCAGCTAGGTCCAAGACGGTGGACAAGTCAACTTCCACTAGACCTTGAGCCTCAGCATAGCTCATTGTAATTCCTCAGCATGCTAAATGACACATCCACAAGTGCCATGACAGTTCCAAGGCTGACCATAAAAGGCCAAAAAGTGGGCGGGGCCCGATTCCCGGAAATCTCCACCCCTTCCCTAAAATAGTTGGAATAATCCTCCCACTCACTAGCCTATGAAATTACCCAGCCCTATAAAGACTGACAACCCCATACCGTGTGGCCTCTTGTCTCTCTCACCTTCCCAGATGGCCCACACTCTGTCTATGGAATGTATATCTCCCTGAATAAACCTTCTTTCTCTTTAATACGGCTCGCTCTTGACTTCTTTCCTGCGCGAAGCCAAGAACCCACACTTGGCGGCCGTCCCAGATACGCCTGAGACCTGGGACGTGACCATCCTCTACGGCCCCACTCTCTTTCCTGCAACATAAACACATCAATTTTTTTGTTAGAAATAGCTCTTTGATCCAAAATGGGCTCAAGTTGCTTTCCAGCGGTAAAAGGAGAAACTTGACATTTCTAGCTCCCCCAACCAAACCTCATAATCAGGCCAATTTCCCCATATTTCAGGCAGAGAAATTGGAGGCAGTGAAAATGGAGCAGATATTTATATTATTTGGAGCTAATATACTCATAATGATAGCTATGTAAATAACTCAAATAAAATATTAGTTTTAATAATCCTACTTGAGTTTTGTAGTGTTAGCAATTGCTAGTTTAAAAACACACACACAAAACTTAGAAAATATATGTGAAGGTGTTTTTATAAATCAAAATTCTCCAAAACTATGTCATTATTCAATTCGTTTTTATAAATTGAACTGTATTTTAAGTGAAGTAGAACAGTTTTTACCTAATTTCTCCAAAAATACTTGGATAAAATGAATATAATTTTTTAAAAGCTAATGTTGACGTTTGATTTTTTTTTGTTTGTTTGTGTAGCATTATGTGGTAGAAAAAGCACTGGGTTGTTTTGGTCAGACAGGCCTTGATTGGAATCCTTACATAGAATGTTGGTTTGTTTATTTACAAATGGAGATAATAAAACCAGCCTCTAGAGATTGTTGTGTAGTCAGAGAAGGCGATGTGATAACAGAAGAATAATCTGTCTCTAAGAAGAATTGTATGTTGTGACAAATTCTAGGCCGCCATGGCTGCCTTAGAAGATGGAGGGAGAGGACCACAGTCCATGAATGTGAGCAGCCTCTAGAAGCTAGAAAGGCAAGGAAGGAAATGAATGTTCCCCTAGAGCCTCCAGAAAGAATGCAGTTCTGCAGACACCTTGAATTTTGCCCAGCGAGACTGACTTCAGACTTTGGACCTCCAGAACTTTAAGACAATAAATTTCTGTTGATTTAAGACATTTTAAAAAATTGGTGTGGGGATTTAATGTAAAGTATAGTGCTGGCTACATAAGAGGTACTTAGGAACTGTTTGTTCGTTTTTGAGGAAGATTGCATTCTGGTTTGTTTAAGTGAGAAAAACCTTTGAAAGTGAAGCTTTCTCTCCAACCTGACTTACATTTTCTGATTCCTAGTACTTGAGCACCTGTTAGACATTATAACCTGGCCTCCGTCACGCCATGGAGAACTGGAGAAAGATCTGCTTTGTGCTTCAGAAAGCATAACTAAGGGGAAAGCAGTGTCCTCACAAGGCCAGAGTGGTGACATGGGAGCTGTTACTAACAGAACAGATGACATCTGTGCCCCTAAGAGCAGCGCCCGCACATGGGTCATTGGTAGCTGAGGCAGCAACAGGGCAGCAGAAGCAAGGCTGGAGCAAAAGCACACAAATCACCTGTCGCTGAGCACAGGTGGGACAATACCCTTTGGGCCCTGGGGGTCACACGGAAGAAAGGCAAAATCTGACCATTTCGTTGGTGGGATTACAAAATATCCTAATTGGGCATCAAAAGAACGTGTCCTGATCTTTTAGTCATACGTGTTATTTGTTTCACAGCACGGAAATAGCTTTCATTGATTTGGATTGGGTTGGGGAGAAATCTGAGAAAATATCATAGCCGACCCTCCCTTGGCCCTTTCTTTATCTGGAACCTCTGAGACCTGGATGGGACAGAGTTGGAAAACACAAGAGAAAAGGATAAAGTACAGCTGTTTCATGGTATCCTCGGCGGGGGTGGGATTGGGTCCAGGACTCCCATGTATACCAAAATTCATGGGTGCTCAAGTCCTTTATATAAAATGGCACAGTATTTGCAATATTACCTACACATATCCTCCCACATACTTTAAATAATCCCTAGATTACTTATAATACAATGTAAATGCTATGTAAATAGTTGCCAGTGTGTGGCGAATTCAAGTTTTGCTCCTTAAACTTTCTGGAATTTTCTTTTTTCCCAATGTTTTTGAACCTCAAAATACTGGTTGAATCCTCAGATGAGGAAACTGTGGATACAGAGGGCCAACTATAGCTATAGCTCTTTGAGATAAGGGCAAGATGTGGGCAGCTTCATAGTGTTCTTGTTTTTGTTTTTGTTTTCCCTCTGTTTCTACTTCACACCAAGACTACTTCCCCAATGACATAGCTGAAAATCAATGACAGTAACTTTTTTTTTTTTTTTTTTTGCGGCAGGCGGGCCTCTTGTTGTGGCCTCTGCCGTTGTGGAGCGCAGGCGCTGAACGCGCAGGCTCAGCGGCCATGGCTCACAGGCCTAGCCGCTCCGCGGCATGTGGAATCTTCCCGGACCGGGGCATGAACCCGTGCCCCCTGCATCGGCAGGGGGACTCTCAACCACTGCGCCACCAGGGAAGCCGACAGTAACTCTTAACCCCTTTCCTGTGTCCATATCAGGAGTGGCGTCAAAGAAGTGGTTCTTTCCTGTGCTGAAACTGGTGTCTACTATGATCATCCATGGTATATTGAATTACTGGCCCCAATTCTTGTCCTTCCCTGTGGCCACACCCTTTGCCATGTGACTTTGCAGCTCCTCCAACAAAAGCAGAGTGTATTCCCCTCCCCTTGACCTTGGACTTGACCCCATGATTTACCTTGGCAGGTTAGCAAGTGTGATACAACAGGAGCTTAAAAAGTGCTTTTGGAGCTTCCCTGGTGGTGCAGTGGTTGGGAGTCCGCCTGCCGATGCAGGGGACACGGCTTCGTGCCCCGGTCCGGGAAGATCCCACATGCCGCGGGGCAGCTGGGCCCGTGAGCCATGGCCGCTGGGCCTGCGCGTCCGGAGCCCGTGCTCCACAAAGGGAGAGGCCCGCGTACCGCAAAAAAAAAAAAAAAAAAAAGTGCTTTTGGGGTAGGGCTGGCCCTCTTGCATTCCATCATTGAAGAAGAATCCTCCACTTTGGGTAGTTGTTCCCTCCATTCTGGGTCCCAGGGTAAAAACACACAGAGAAGAGACATGAGCTGGCCAGACCCAGAGCTTGAAAAGAGCCGTTTCTGCTGAACCCAGCCTGAATGAGCTGATCCTTGGCTAACACTCAGACATGTGAGGAAATAAATGGTTGCTGTTTTAAATCACTGAGTTTTGGGGTGATTTGTTTCCAGTACTGGTTGACTAATGCACGTTTCTGTGGAAAGGAGGTAGAGGGAAAGGAATACTCTTCATGGGGATTCATAGGGATCTGTCACAGGGGAAATTCTGCTACATCAAGGAATAGAGGAGAAGAAAAGAGGTGATGGGGCCAGAGTGACAATGAGGCTCTGAGAACAAGATAAATCTGATGGATAAGAGAAAATAAAATCAGTAGAGTCTTATTATAGAACCAAACTTGGATCTGCTAACCTGCAGAACAGCAAAGCCAATTTACTGACACCAAGTTGTGGTGAAGGACAGCATTTATTGCAGGTGCCCTGCAATGAGAAAGGGCAGCTCATTCTCAAAAGACCCAAACTCCCTGATGGCTTTCAGGGAAGAGTTTTTTGTTTGCTTGTTTGTTTTTTGTTTTGTTTTGCAGTACGCGGGCCTCTCACTGTTGTGGCCTCTCCCGTTGCGGAGCACAGGCTCCGGACGCGCAGGCTCAGCGACCATGGCTCACGGGCCCAGCCGCTCCGTGGCATGTGAGATCCTCTCGGACCGGGGCACGAACCCGTGTCCCCTGCATCGGCAGGCGGACTCTCAACCACTGCGCCACCAGGGAGGCCCAAAGGGAAGAGTTTTTAAAGGTAACGTTTGGGTGGCGTTTCAGGAATCTTCATAACCAACTTTCTGGATCCAACCAGTCTGGGGTCTTTGTTCTTGTGGTTAGATGTAGTCACCATCCTCCAACTGTGTAGGCGTCTTAGTTCCTGCAGAACAACTCAAGGATATGTGTCAGATGGTTTGTACATCCCTTGAGGAGGAACTAGGACTGTTTTATGGCTGCACTATTGTTTCTTTACTGCTTTTCCTTTGTTTCTGCATCCCCTCACTTCCCTAGTTAGTAACTGCCTCTGTCTGCTCTTTGGAACTCAGGGAAGGCCTAGGAGACTAAAGCCTTTTCCCACAAACAGGAAACGTGGGACACAGAGGGGCTTTTGTGCCTGGGAGGGCCCCGCAGGGTCTGGCTTGGTTTCAGTATCACCCCTTAAGAAGGGGCTGCACAAAGAAACTTCTTCCAAAATGTATAGTATGGAGGGGAGGAAAAGAGTAGCTTCACTGTGGAGAAACCTGACAAACACTACCTGAGCTAGGTGATCAAGGTCAACATCAACAGTGATAAGTCACCTTGATATGATCTGATGAGAATAGCACTTTGACCTCTGATCATCTTCCAAGAAACAACATAACCCCAGAATAACCATGAGAAAAAACATCAGACAAACCCCAAATGAGGAACATTCTACAAAATGGTTGACCAACATTTCTCAAAACCATCAAAAACAGGGAAAGTCTGAGGAGTAGAGGAACTGAATGAAGGTGGTCAAAAGGTACAAACTCCCAGTTTTAAGATAAATAGGTACCGAGGATGTAATGTACAACATGATGACTCTAGTTAACACTGCCCTATTATATATTAGAAAGTTGCTAGGAGGGTAAACCTAAAAGTTCTCATCACAAGGAAAAAAACATTTATCTTTTTTTGGCATCTGTATGAGATGATGGATGTTAACTAACCTGTGGTGATCATTTCACAATATATGTAAATCAAGTCATTATGCTGTATACCTTAAACTTATACAGTGCTGTATCTCAATTATATCTCAATAAAACTGAAAGAAAAATAACTAAAAGCAGGGGCTTCCCTGGTGGTGTAGTGGTTGAGAATCTGCCTGCCAATGCAGGGGACATGGGCTCGAACCCTGGTCCGGGAAGATCTCACATGCCGCAGAGCAGCTAAGCCCATGCGCCACAACTACTGAGCCTGCGCTCTAGAGCCCGTGCTCTGCAACAAGAGAAGCCACCGTAATGAGAAGCCAGCACACTGCGACGAAGAGTAGCCCCCGCTCGCCGCAACTAGAGAAAGTCCGCGTGCAGCAACAAAGACCCAATGCAGCCAAAAATAAATAAAATAAATTTTTAAAAAAAGCAAAACAACAGCAACAACAACAAAACTACAGCAGGGAAGTCTGAGAAACTGTCACAGCCCAAGGTGACATAACAACTTAATATAATGTGGTCACCTGGATGGGATCACAAACAAGCAAAGAACATTAGGTAAAGGCTGAGAATCTAAATTAGTTAATGATAATGTGTCAATATTGGTCCATTAGTTGTGACAAATGTATCATATGTAGGAATTAACAATAGAGGAATCTGGCTGTGGTGTATAGGGGAGCTCTTCTGTACGAAATTTGCAACTTTTCTATAAATATAAAATTAATCTAAAATAAAAGTGTATTTTAAAAATTAGAAGAGTAGATTTTCTTAACTAAATCCTCACTTTTCCCAAAAGGCTTTTTAGCTTGGTTTCACTCATTCATATCTCTTCCCTCTCATTCTTCAAGTCCTAGTTCACCCACCTGTCTTTGAGATGGTGCCCTCAATTTCTCTTATTACCCTTCATTTGTTCCCATGTTGCCTGCTGTCACGCTAGTACATCTGACCAGGTTTCCAGCTCCCGGATTGGTGGGTATGGATAGGACAATGTCCCAGGCTGGATAAGACAGGGCAGGTCAGGACTTGCTGACTTACTGTCATGTCAACAACTCAAACTTTGTCACCTTAAATAGCATATTTTTCTTCTCACAGCAAAGGCTATTTCTTTGAGGAACTGTGAAAACAAGCCAGCAGTCCCATTTTAGGCATTTAAAAAATCTTAGAATTTAAGAACACGGCAGGGACTCTGAAGATCACCTGGCCGAATCCTCTCATTTTAAAGATAAAGAGAATGAGGGCCAGAAAAGATAAGGTTGACAAGGGTAAAGCACAAAGCTGGGTTCCCAGATTCAGAGATCGTATGTGCAGCTCACTACACAAAACTTTTAGGGAAACAATGACCCAGATCAACTGTATTCATATCAGAAAACAGTTATTAAGGATCTACTTTGGGCAAAGCATTGTGCTTGATGTTAGAGGTAATAGAAACATGAGCTAGAACAGTCTCTGTCCTCAAGGAGCTTCCAATCTAGGGATGGATGGGAAATAACAGCAACCTGCAGAATAACTGTAATGTAAGCAAGAGTATATGTGTACCATAAGAGGGATAAGGTAGGAAAGAGGCCTGACATCCAGTTAAGGATATCAAGAAAGGATTCATGGAGGGGGTATCACTCCTGGTGGACTTTGGAGGATGGGTGAGATTTTGATGGGTAGACATGGTGGTGGGAGAGAAATTCTAGGCAGAAGAAGAGCACAAGCTGAGTCAGAAACGTGGGAAAGTACAGACTGCACTGGAGGAAGAGCAAATTACCTGGTTTGGGGAGAAAATTTGGCAATAGGCCAGTATAATATTACAGAGGGCTTTGAATGATTGTGGCTTGGTATTTAATTCTGTACGTAATGAGGAACGCCTGATGTGTGCCGCTGGTAGGGAAGATGGGGCATCTTACCTGGCTTGGCTTGGTGTTTTCACTGCAGAGTGGTAAGAAGGTCAGAGGCACACTTATCCCCAGTCTGGAAGCAGAGCATAAGATGGACTGGGGGAAGCCATGCCGCTT
Organism: Grampus griseus; assembly: GCF_964374135.1. NCBI lineage: Eukaryota > Metazoa > Chordata > Mammalia > Artiodactyla > Delphinidae > Grampus > Grampus griseus. The sequence continues at coordinate 35,693,229 of NC_139019.1, read as the reverse complement.
GAATGAGGCGGGAACAGCCCGGGGAACCAGAGTGTCCTGTGAGGATATGGGGCTTAAGTAGGGCAACTCAAGCATAGCCAGGGAAATGTGTGAGCCAGGAGGAATGGGACATGCATCAGAGTAAGGACAGATAAAACTTGCGGCCAGTTTAAGAACCAGGGAGACCAAGAGATGTCCTGAGTAGTGAGCTATGAAATAAGATGGAGGTGAGGCTAGGAGGTTCAGGAAACTACAAATAAAAGGCCCATCAGGGGCTTCCCTGGTGGCGCAGTGGTTGGGAGTCCGCCTGCCGATGCAGGGGACGCGGGTTCGTGCCCCGGTCTGGGAAAATCCCACATGCCGCGGAGCGGCTGGGCCTGTGCGCCATGGCCGCTGGGCCTGGGCTTCCGGAGCCTGTGCACCACAACGGGAGAGGCCACAGCAGTGAGGGGCCCGCGTGCAGCAAAAAAAAAAAAAAAGTAAAAGGCTCATCAGTCTGGACTGTTCTCTTATGCTGGGCATCAAGGGGGTATATAGGGAAATTAAATTGATGTAATAGAAAATTCCAAAGTGAGTGCTAGAATAAGATGCAGCTTTTCAAAGGAAAGAGTAAAGCACTAGTTTGACAATTATAAAGACATTCGACCATAATAAGGGTGTGATGACCAGTTTTATGTGTCTACTTAGCTAGGCCACAGCCCCCAGTTATTCAATCAAACACTAATTAGGTGTTACTGAGCAGGTACTTTGTAGATGCAATTAAAATCCAAAGTCAGTTGACTTTAAGGGAGATTATTTTAATAATCTGGGTGGGCCTAATTCAATTAGCTGAAAGGCTTTAAGAGCACAGCTGAGGCTTCACTGAAGAAAAACAACCCACCTGTAGATGCAGCTTCAACTCTTGCCAGGGAGTTCCAGCCTGTCCTCTGGGAAGGCCTGCCCTATGGATTTGCTTCCACAATCACATAAGTTAACTCCTTGCAATAAATCTCTTAATATACATCTCCTATTAGTTCTGTATCTCTGGTTGAATGCTGACTGATACAAAGGGTATTGAAGAGTTGACAGAGGACAGCTTAAGAGACAATACAGTGAGGAGAATTTCTTTGGAGGGAGGTGTGCTTTGATCTCCTCAGGTTAGGTGGGGCTTCAATGGGACCACTGAGAGTTTGACATGTGTTCCCTGAAGCGTGGGACAGCACAGGCTGGTAACAACTGCTGAGGATGAGAGTTGGTGGGCTCAGTCCTTCAGCCAAGGAGCTACTAAAACCAGGACGGAGACTTCCAAGTGAAGACATGAATTAAACACACATTGACATTAGCTTCCAGTGAAAACTGACTAAAGTGACCATACACAGCTTTACTATAAAGCCATACATCTAAAAAGGTAGGAAGCTTAGAAAAAGAAGCAACAGGAACAAACTTTAGTTGGGAAGGAAGTAAAGCAGTGGTTACAACGAACAAACAAAAAACAGCAAAAGCTATCAGTATCATCTGAACACATAACCAGCTATTTGAAGAGAAGAAAAATTCTCAGTATTCCTTTACAAGGAACAACAGAGAATGCAAATGCTTAACTCCAAATTCTCAGATGCCTTTGGATAAACACAGATTATTTATTACTTTAGTATTGGGTTACCCCGAGTTTTAAAAAGCAGTTAAGAGTGTCAGAAAATACAATTGACTTGATGTCACTACAAAATACAATCAAATCCATATCTAGGTGTACTGCTTATGGATTTGCTGCTTCTTAGCTCCAAATTCACCAGTTTTGCCTGCTCTGTGAAAACAGTTCTGGTACCTTTAAATATTTTTCCTTTGCCGGCTGGCACGGTGTTGAGCTTTGTTGGTAGAGGGGCTGCTACAAAGACACTGTAGGAGGAAAAAGGCTCCTGCAGGACTCGGTGCCTGGGGTGGTAGGGGTGGGTGGCACCCAGAGGCCAGCAGCTGTCCCCCTCCCCTATACTTGCTCCCTGATCCTCAGCAGTTTTGTAGCCCAGCGCCTCTGGTGAGCCCCAGCTACTTCCCCAGCACCCCAGAGGGCAAATTTCCAGCAAATTATAAAGTGACTTCTCTGCCGTTCCACGAGCCACAGCTAAACTCTCGCCAACAAAGCGTGGGTCTCAGCCTGGTGGCGCAGCGCTTCCCTTCCGTGCTCTCCCTCAGCCCTGGGGCTGCTGGCTTCTCCTCCTCTCTGCTATTCCTGTATGCTTTAGAGTTCCCTTTACTTCTGGACTAGTCGATCCCTCTTAGACCAATCATATCATTTAGTAATAATTCTTTCTATTAAAATGTTCCTGTTTAACTATTGTGCATTTTCTCTTTCCTGACTGGATCCAGACTGATGTCAGAGGGAAAAATAGACAAATATTAAACTTTTAAACGTTTACTCAGGGACTTCCCTGGCTGTCCAGTGGTTAAGACTCTGCACTTCCAATGCAGGGGGCATGCGTTCGATCCCCGGTCAGGAAACTAGGAACCCCCATGCTGAGTGGTGAGGCCCAAAAAAAAAAAAAATGTTTACTCTGGAAGTACACATGGAACAATTTGTATAGACCTCTTAGAATCTCAGGGGGCTTAAATAAAAGCAGTCCTCTTCTGGACTCTCTTTCAGAATTGTCAAGTTCTGAAACAACTGTGGTTGAGATTTAAGTATTGCCTTTATTACTGATGAAAACCAAGGTAAGGGATGTGGTCTAGGTGTGTGGTGTCTATGGGCTTCCCAATACTGTGCCCCAGAATCATAGACTCACCCTCCCAGGCATAGGCAGTGGTGGATGAGGGCAGGCCTCCTTCAGAAGGGCCAGGCTGATACGGCAAGGTAGACAGCAACTAAGAGCATCCCCTCTCTGCAGGCCAACCAACCACTCCCAACACCTGGTGTCTTCTTCCAAAGCCTCTAATTAGGTAAATTGCTCCTTCTTCCCAGGGCAGGGGGGAGTCAGTGGTATGGAGAGGCCAGTAGGATTATACAGTAATACCCTCCACATGCTTCCCCCTCACCACCCCAACAAGGTCTATGCCATTTTTATGTTATTTTTCTGGGTTTCACAAGGACCAATTTAAGAAAGACACAGGCATGGTTGGATTATAACACATATCAGTTAAAATCCCATGTTCATAATCTCCCAATACCAATATGGAGAATGAAGTAAATTCAGGGTTCTTTTTTTAAATCATAAAATTCATTATAATAACTTCAGCAAGGTGCAAACATAGAAAGTTAGCCATTGTATCACACACCAATTCTGGCTGATTTAAACAGAAAAGGGATTTACTGAAATGGTATTGGGCGTCTTGGGGAATTTCAGAGAAATTCCTTAAAACCAGGATTGGAAGATGGGCAAAAACGAAGGGAGGCCAGCCAGTCGGCACAGCAGCCGGAGTCACGCCAGTCAGGAAGTGATTGTGAACACACTTTTTGGACTTTGCCCTTGGAAAATGGATGGTGCAGCCACTATCAAAATGATTTCTCCACTTCCTTGCTTCTTCGCCACACTAGCTTCAAAGTCCCAGGTGGATGCATCTGACAGATTGTTTTCTCCCTAGCTCTTAGTTGTTCTGGGAAAGTGATTATCTGTTGTTCTCATCTTCAGGAAGACATAAAGAGACATTCATGGGGAATTCCCCCAATATAGGTAAAAGGTCTACATGCTAAGAAGTCAAGAGAAAAGAATGACAAATGGGTATTGTCATTTTTGGCATCAGTGCAAATAACCAAATGTTTGCATGAATTAAAATAGGTCATGCTTAAACCCAAAATTTTGTATTCTATAGTACCTTTATGATCACCAGAGAGATGAAATACAAAGTGTGACTTAAAAAAAAATACACAGTGAATTTTATTTTATTTATTTATTTGTTTGTTTATTTATATTTATTTTTGGCCTGAGGCTTGCGGGATCTTAGTTTCCCAACCAGGGACTGTACCCAGGGCCACAGCAGTGAACGCACCGAGTCCTAACCACTGGACTGCCAGGGAACTCCCACAAAGTGTGACTTTTAAAGAATTAAAGTCCATAAGACAAAAAAGTAATACAGCAATATTACTTCATATCTTCATTCCAACCAGGAATCAAGAAAACATATAAACCAAGAAATATTAATAGTTCTATGTTTATTATATCATACGTTTTTATTAGTTTTTAAACTGGAAGCATTCAGTATGTGGGGACAGTGCTTCAACATCCTTTTCTCATTTCAGAAAGTGAACCTCAAGCCAATATTCAAAAATGGCAACCAAACTCTCATTTTTTTCCCTTCCTGTCTTTTTCTTAAGTATTCAGATTTGGTGATTATGTTGATAACTGTTCTGGGCATATTGTTCCTTAATTATCCCAATTATCCTAACAGTTGCTACAATTTGGGACTCTCATTTTCAGAGTAAGGTTATAAGGGAATATAAACAGTATTTGAAAATAACTTTTGCAGAGTAACATTTCGTTTGCTAGGTTGGAAGCCATGAGAGTTTAGAGCTCCCTGAACTTTCCCCACAGAAAGGAAACACATTCATCCTGGAAAGGACACACCTGCATGCATCAAAGATACTTTCAAAAATGTGTTTTTTTAAACATTTGTTAACTGACATTTCATGTTCTTGATTACATGTTTTGTCTGTGCTTTTCCAGGCAACTATCTCTGAAACTGGCATTCTAATTATAATACACACCATAAATTTGGTTGATATGAGTTTATTTCTGTGCCTTTTACTAAGAGCTAGCTTCTGAGCCCACAGGGCCAAGTGCCAAATCCTTGAGCATGTTCAGTTCCTCAAAGAAATGAGAACTGGCCTGAGTGGCCTATCTGGAGAAGCGACCCACCTTCCTTCTTTCCAATGTCGACCACCTCTCTCTGTCCTTGGACACCACTGTGATTTTGAGGGGTACACAGACTAGTGGAAAGAACATGAGTTTTGGCACAGAAGACCTGGATTTGAATCCCAACTTTGTCATTTACTGTGGGCAAACTACTTAAATGGTCTGCAGCTCAATTCTTCACTTGTAAACTGGGAATAATATCTACTTATAGTTTGGTGGGTAGGATAATGTACCTAAGCTGCCTATTACAATGCCTAGAAAATATTAGATGCTCAATAAATGGTATCTAGTATTAAAACATTTTCAAGTGATTAGCAGGTAACTCCTAGAATCACAGTGAGGAAGGAGTATGCCACTGAACTCACTCTTTTTGCCCAGACTGGAACAGAGGAAAAACCCAGCACACGGAAGGATTTTTATGCTACTGACTATAACTTCCATATTTCCCCTTATTCTCATGGTCCATTGTTACTTTTAAGATAAATTTCTCTCTTTTGGTTGAAGGTATGGTTCCATCTCCAAGTCTGACTAACTCCTTTTAGTTCTTCAAAACTCAACTCAGTCACACCTGCCTTTTGTCCGTTCTTCAAACAGGCAGAGTTTATTTCTATCTCAGAACCTTTGTACCTGCTGTTCTTCTTGCAACACCCAGAGCCTCATATAGCTGGCTTCTTCTCATCACTGATTTCTTGACTCAACTGTCACAGAAATTAATTTTTTTTCTAACCACCTCATGTATCACCAACTTCATCCCAGCCAATCATATTCTATCTTATTTATTTTCTTAATAATATTCAATATGGAAATTTTCATCTTATTTATGGATTTATTTATATATTTGTTTATATATTTCTCTGGCCCCTCCCCACCTTTGATATTGTGATTTATAATTAGAAATATATTTTTGATCTTCATTCTGCTTCTGGTACAGAGTTCCTAAAACCCTTGGAATGTCCTAACTCATAAAAGTGATAGAGGTATCTCGTTATTCAGTAACAAACTGTGAGTTTCAACCATACCTGAGTTTATGTTAACAAGGTGAATTTTAAAAAGCACCTAAGGATAGGGGCTGGTTGCCAAGGGAAACAACCAAGTGATTAGAAGGTTGGAACTTTCAGTACTCACCCTTAGCACCTCTGGGGAGGGGAGAGGGGCTGGATATTGAATTCAATTACTAGTGACCAGTGATTTAATCAACCATGCCTAAAAAATGAAGTCTCCACAAAGACCCAAAAGGACAAGGTTTTGGAGGGCTTCTAGACTGGTGAACAAGAACATGTCCACGTGCTGGGAGGGTGGCACACTCCAAACTCCATGGAGACAGATGCTTCTGTATTTGAGACCCTTCTGGACCTCGCCCTATGCATTTCTTCACCTGGCTATTGGTTCGTATCCTTTACTAACCTTGGTAATAAGCTAGTAATCTAGTAAGTAAATTGTTCTCCTGAGCTCTGTGAGCCGCTCTAGCAAATTAACTGAACCCGAGGAGGGGGGTATGGGAATTTCTGATTTATAGCTGGTGGGTCAGAAGTGCAGGTGACACCCTAAACATGTGATTGGTGTCTGAACTGGGTTGGGTTGGGGAGCAGCCTTATGGGACTGGGCCCTCAACCTGTAGAATTGAGTTAAATTGTAGGACACCCAGCTGGTGTCGAAGACTTGCTTGATGTGTATAAAATCCAGGTCTGCTTTCAGAAGTGAAGCCGTGTTGTAGCAGAGCATTGAGAGTGGAGGAGACGCACAGTGTGTGTTTTCCTTGGACTACTCCACTAGAAAGTAAGCCCTCCAAGAACTAGACTTTGTCCTGTCTTGTTTCCAACTGCTCACCTTATAGGATGGAGATCTTGGGCAAGGAAGGAGACTTTCAGAGAAAAATGCCAACACCAAGGAAATCATTCTTGAAAGATGGAGACCACAATAATAGTAAAAGACATCAACTGACTTCTTGGATCCAATTATCCTCGAGACAAAACCAACCGCCTGCATTTTTCGTTATGTGATCCAATTGATTAGGTTAGTATGTGTTAGTTTCTGTTCTTTGCAACCAGAACAGTGACTAACACACCAACAAATGGAATCTCCAAATTAGATCAACCAGCATCCAATTAGGGCTTAAAAGGAGTGAACCGTCATAAAACCGCAAGCCTGGCTGGCAGAGTCCTGTGATTGCGTGGCCTCCACGCAGCCCTTAGACACCCACACCCACACATAGGAAGTGGGCTGCTCAAGTGGAACAGCTCCCAGCTGGAGACTCCCCAGCATGGCAGATACAGTTCCTGCCTATCTTCAGCCCTTTGCTCCATCCTTCTTAGGAACAGAATCCAAATACTTTTTAGGGAAGGCTAAAACTAATTATGATAACTATATTCCCCCATAATGCTTGATTCTTGTCAACAACCCCAAACCTGGATTTAAACTGGGGGAGAGGAATAGAGGAAGAACTACCCTCCCTTCCTCCACAGGGCGGGAAGAAATTACCCTCTCCCCAAAATACTGGACTCCTCCCAGGGCTGATGACTCTTGACCTCCCTCTCTTCCTACCCTCACCATCACACCTTCTTTTAGGTTGTGAAGGTAGAGCAAGTGGTGGTTGATTTTAGAAAGATTTTTCGTTCACCAATTCAAAAGCCCTTTGTAGGACTACTGAAGCCCACATGCATGGAGCCTGTGCTCCACAAGAGAAGCCACCGCAGTGAGAAGCCCATGCACGGCAACGAAGAGTAGCCCCTGCTCGCCGCAACTAGAGAAAGCCCGTGAGCAGCAATGAAGACCCAATGCAGCCAAAAATAAATAGATTTATTTTGTAGGAATGTATCTGGCCCCAGCACCGTTCTTTTCAGACTGTAAGGTATTTAATACCTCATATCTTTTATCTCGGCTTTGGGCCTCTATGTTCATGCTTGCCTGTGTGCTCCAATCTAGGGTGACTCACTTGTAACCATATTGCATAATTCAGGCTGTTTGTGGTCTGGACGCTGTCTTAATACATTCCTTCCATACACCACTGTGAGGGAGAGTGAGGGCAGTGTGGGCTTTCAGTAGGTGGAGTCTACTGTGCGGTGCCCTCTAAGGATGGAAACAAGATCATCTGCTGAGGAATAAGCCCTAAGAAGTTGACACATACTGGAGCAGAGATAGAAAAAGTTACTTGAAAGAAACCAAATGTCACTCAGGCAATCAAGACTACACATTAGCCTGACTGATTATACTGACTTGTTTAGAGAATTGAGCACTGGAAGTGGAGATGGTGAGCCATGGACTCATGAAAAGGGGATTCATAGATACAAATGCAAACAGTGTCCAATTAAGCACAGTCCACAGAATAAGAGAGCTTAGGAGTAAATTTCAAGTATTCTAGTCTCATTAGCAAAGCCGGTCTTAAAGGGGCCTGGGTGAAGGCAATCGATGGCTTATGGCCTTGGCATATCTCCACTCCTATTGGGAAGACCATCTTATTGAGAAATGGATACATCATGTTATCTTAACGCAATAGCATGAAAGAGCTGTCTTTCCAATGTCTTCCCAATTCCATGTTTACCAATCAATGTTCTGAGGATGACTTGATTTCCTGTGTAGTTAATCTAGAGGTTGAGTCGTGTAGACTTTGAGGGTTGTGGTCCCTTTGGTTTTATAAATAGTAGGCTGGCATTCTGATTTTATGCATCATAAACTTGATTAATGTATTGCACCCCTCAGAGATGGACTTTCTTCGAGCAAGTTGATAAAAGAGGTCTGCTGAGCCCATGAGCCAAGCACCAAACCTGTTCTATGGTTAGATTCCCCAAGGGTAATAAGTGCTATCCTCTGAGGCTGCTTGGGAGAAGCTACCTACCTTCCCTTATTTGACATCTACCACCTCACTCCAGTCCACCCTATCTTTGAGCACAACTATGTTTCTCTATATAGAATAGTGGAAGGAATATGAGTTTTGACATCGGTAGACCTGAGTTGTTTTTTGTTTTTCTTTTTTCGGTACGTGGGCCTCTCACTGTTGTGGCCTCTCCCGTTGACCAGCACAGGCTCCGGACGCGCAGGCTCAGCGGCCATGGCTCATGGGCCCAGCCGCTCTGCGGCACGTGGGATCTTCCTGGACCGGGGCGAACCCGTGTCCCCTGCATCGGCAGGCGGACTCTCAACCACTGCGCCACCAGGGAAGCCCTAGACCTGAGTTTTTATCCCAGCTTTGCTACTTTGTAATTAACTTGGAACAAGTTACTTAACCTCTCAGTGCCTCAGTTTCCAAATTTGTAAATTGGGGTTTATCCAGTGGGGTTAACTGGAGGGATAATGTGTATAAGACACTTATTAGAATTCCTGAAAATACTGATAATAGATGCTCAGTAAACTCTCTTTACAAATGTTGACAGGTGAGCCATAGATTGCTCCCGGATCACATTTTGGGAAGGACATTCCATTGAACCCATTCCTTTTCCCCTCAATATTACAGAGAAAATCTTGCACGCTGCTCCATTAACATTCCTTTTACCTGAAAAACCTAGCACAAAGGAGATTTCACTGTTACCGTAATCTCAACTTATTTTATCATTCTTGATTAAGGCTGCAGTTCCCACATATACAGTTGATGGATGCCTTTTCCTGAAATGACTCCCCGTCCCCCTCCTCTTCTTCCTGCCCTCTGGTCCACAACCCAGATAACTTCTTAGTCCTTCAAAACTCAGCTTGGACATATGGGCCTTTTGTTTCCTGATTTTTTTTTTTTTTTTTTTTTTTTTTTTTTTTGCGGTACGCGGGCCTCTCACCGCTGTGGCCTCTCCCGTTGCGGAGCACAGGCTCCGGACGCGCAGGCTCAGTGGCCATGGCTCACGGGCCTAGCAGCTCCGCGGCATGTGGGATCTTCCCGGACCGGGGCACGAACCCGTGTCCCCTGCATCGGCAGGCGGACTCTCAACCACTGCGCCACCAGGGAAGCCCTTGTTTCCTGTTTTGAGGCCTGTTCCTCCCCCTGCATCACTCTGCCCCCAGAGCTTCATAGACTGGATCCTTCTCATCCTTCAAGTGTCACTGTTTTAGAGAGACCTTTCCTAACCACCTCGAGTACTTACCCATCCCACAGTAAGTGTCTGTCTCATTACTCTGCATTATCTTCTTTGTAGTATTATCACTACCTGAAGATATCTCAACTTATTTTCTTACATAATGTTTAGTCTTCACCAACTAGTTTGACTGGATCAGAAATTGTGTCTGTCTTGTTTACCACACAGAACCCCCCTGAACCTAGAACAGTGCCTGGTACACAGTAGTGCTCAGTAAAGACTCCTGAATGTGATAAATGAATGAATCACCTGCTCTGGAAAGCCTGCCTTAACCACCAGGATGGACTAGATACTCCTCCTTTGAACTTCCATTGTCTTTTGGGCATGCTTCTTTATGTAGCCCTTGAACTGTATTGTAATCGTTAATTGTGCTATTTTTTAAAATACCTTTCACGTATCCTCGAATGGTAGTAACCCTTTCAGGGGTGAGAAGGGTAAGAGGTAAAACCCTAGAGGGAAGTAGTGTTGGAAACAATGGTGGCTTGTTGGGGTGGGAGAACTAAATCAGTAGGGTTTTCAATCAAGTTCTCATTAGCGGTGGTAAAGTGGTTCTGGAGAGAGGAGAGTCTCTCCCTGGAAACCACAGACCTACTTTAGGGTGTAGCAGTACAGTTTTACTAGCATCAGTCTGCAGTCAGGTAGGGACTGGGCCCTGAGCCTCCCTCAAGTTCTTTTTTTTTTTTTTTTTTTTTTTAGATTCTATGTAGAGAATTTATGTATTTATGTATTTATTTTTATTTTTTTGCTGTGTTGGGTCTTCGTTGCTGTGCGTGGGCTTTCTCTAGCTGTGGCAAGCGGGGGCTACAGTGCACGGGCTTCTCAGTGCAGTGGCTTCTCTTGTTGCAAAGCACAGGCTCTAAGCACATGGGCTTCAGTAGTTGCAGCACACGGGCTCAGTAGCTGTGGCGCACAGGCTTAGTTGCTCCGTCGACGTGGGATCTTCCCGGACCAGGGATTGAACACGTGTTGCCTGCACTGGCAGGCAGATTCTTAATCACTACACCACCAGGGAAGTCATACAGGAGTTCCTTATGTCATGAAGAGGAAGGAAGACAGCTGAAACTCTGGCTGGCAGCATGGAAGGGTTTTGCTGCAAAAGGGGCTGAGTGAGCCTAATAGTGGGCTGCTGAGTGCAGACTACTGGGTAGGACATCAAATGAAAGTAAGCTTTGGGATTCTGCAGCACAAGAGAGCACCAAGGCCAAGGCCAAATCCTAGTCAGCAAAGGGAGGCCAGTACAAGACCCCACAACTAGGGCTGAGGCCCCTCTTCAGATGTAACAACAACCCAGTATGCTCTGCCCATTGCCATCTTGCCATGAAAAAGGGCTTCAGGAGAAATAGCTCTGATACGGAACTAAACTTTGAACGGACAGAATATTTAAGCAAAATAAAGCTGTTTAAACCTGAAGAGATAGAAATACCTTTAACTGACAAATTTGAAGGTTCCTCCTACCTCACCTTCTCCTACCCTTTTTCTAGTGAGATAGTGGCTGGAAAGCCAGCCCTTTGCTATATTCATTTTTCTCTCCTCCACTCTTTAGACTATGAACTCTTTAAGGACAGAGTCTGTCTTTCAACTGTGTCTTCCTACTGTCTAGCTCAAACGGGAGCCACAAATGGGAGCTGCATATGGAGTTTTACATTTTCTAGCAGCCACACTAAGAACTACAAAGAAACAGGTGAAGTGAATTTAATAATATATTTTATTTAACCCAATATAACTAGAATATTATTGTTACAACAAGTAATCAATCAAAAAATTATTAACGAGATAGTTCCTTTTTTGTACTGTCTTTAAAACTTGGTGTGTATTTTACACTTACGGTATAGCTCACTTTGGACTAGCCACCCTTCAAGTGTTCAAGAGCCATTGCCTTGCCTAGCACTTGCCTTATTGGACAGCGTAGGTCTAGCACAATCCCTGTCACAGAGTAAAAAGAAGACGGTTGTTCAATGGATGAATTTATAATACCAAATGTTATCATTACATCTTCCTGCTTCTTAAGAAACTTTTGCTCCTTTCCAAGTAGGGCACAACAATAAATTATACTTTCCCTTTGATGTACAGCATCTACAGTGCTTTACTAATACTATTGGAATTACATTTAGAAACAATGTAATAAAACATATATATTAACATGTCTTAAAAATGCACATTAGGGCCTTCCCTGGTGGTGCAGTGGTTGAGAGTCCGCCTGCCGATGCAGGGGACACGGGTTCGTGCCCCGGTCCGGGAAGATCCCACATGCCGCGGAGCGGCTGGGCCCGTGAGCCATGGCCACTGAGCCTGCGCGTCCGGAGCCTGTGCTCCGCAACGGGAGAGGCCACAACAGTGAGAGGCCCGCGTACCACACAAAAAGAAAAAAATATATATACATTCAAGTATAACATGCTTATGTCACATTGTAGCTCAAAAATGCTTGCAGCCTCTACCAAAATAAATATATGTATTTTGTCCTCAATTGCATGGAGAGCTCATATATGTGTAGCCTGGTATAATCTACCATTATATTTCACAGAATCACAGAGGCTTGTTTTTTAAAATTCAGTTGAGATGTTCTATATTTATTACTAACCCACTTCATTGTCTGTTGCTTGACTTCCCAATAACCATGCTCACTTTGCTTAATTGGAGATTAATTTGATCAAAAAGACAGTCTGCACCTTGTGGGAATTTCCTGTTGTGCAAAATGAACTTCCTCAAGACTATCTAGCTAATTATTTCCTATTGTGTACTCCTGTAGTTGGAACTATTTGCTATCTTTTTCTAAGGACAAAGCTATATCTTCTTTCTTGTGTTTATCCTTACTGCCTTTCAATGCAATCTAGTATGCCAAGAATGTTTAAAACCCCCTCAAAATTGCTGTTGGTCACAATCAAGCAGTGTCTCTTTCTCTTTGTCACCTAGTTACTCTATGAAGGTATAAATGACATTGATTCTGGAACAGAATGAATGTCATCAGCTACATTGTGGAGTATAACCATTGAGTAGTCCTCTCTCCCAAGTAACTTATGCCACCACTTCACAGTGGTTCCATTGCCAATATGATTGGCCACTTCGCAGCTGAGAATGTCTCTAACTAGGTTAGTATCTATAGTGGATAATGAATTTCACATAAAAGTAATTCTGTGATGCATAGAATCATCAGTGACCCCTTATCAATAGCGTTCCTGGGTCATAATGAAACCGAGGGGGACAGAGATACAAACAACTCTGAACCTGTCATGATCTCCTACCAAAGCTAAGTGCTACAGTGTCTCTATTTGAGAAGATGACGCAGAGTCTAATTTAAGGCCATAATCATCCTCCTTTGGATTCTCCCAAACAGTGTTTCAGTGATTTCCTCCAGCTTGAATTGCTCCTCTCTATCTTCTGGGGGAACTAGGCAGTGCTTATCCTGTGGATTTGCTATACTGAGAATTATGGGACCCCATCCTTCTTTCAACAACCTTTAATTAGACAACTACCGCATATTAAGCTCAGAAAATACAGTGGGGAATGGGCCATATGGAGCCCCTTCCTTCAGAATATATGGGCTAGCAAAAATCCTAGAATCAGGACCAACTCCCTGCTTAGGCAAGGCCCTTTACCCTCCTCATTGGTGTCTAATCCCAAACCATCCTGTTTTAGGTTTAGTTAGTTTGTATAAAGGTGACAATACTGAGTATCTGCAAATCTGGTATTTAGAATATTTACAAAATTACAAATTCTTGGTGACGTATTCTGCTCCAATTTGTCATGCAGGCACACTTGGATGCTCTGGGAAACTAGAAAACGTTAAGATTGAATTCAAATCAAGTATTTCAGAAATTTTACAGGTGAAGCCTAGCTCTGGTTGCTAGGCAACCTGACAGACTCTCCAGCAGGGACCAAATTGCCTTCCACACTTGACCATCTCTCCCCAGCGGTGGGACGTGGAGGCCTCATTGGCTCACATCTCCTCTCACTGGGTTCCAATTGGCCGGAGAACCTCTCACTCCGCTCCCGTTGGCTCTCGCCGTCTCTCGCTGCTCTGTCATTGGTAGGCCGGCTCTCGGGCCACCACACGTCACTCTCTCACCCCATTTCCTCGGCCCTCCGGCTTTGACCCCGCCCCTTCCCCCGCCCTTCCAGCCACGAGGGAACACCCCAGCGAGTGCCCGCCTCTAGTTTCCTTCGGATTGGTTGAAACCGGACAGGGAGGCGGGCGCTACCGGCCTACTCTGCCGGTCACGATTGGCTGCTAGGTCCATGGTCCCGCCTCCCACCGACTCCGGGCCGTGCCGGAGTCTGGTGGGTCGGCGGCTATAAAGCTGGTGGGGAGGGGAGGCGCCGCGGATTGCATCTTCGTTGGTCGTTCCTTTTCCACGGCCACTGCCCGCTCACATTTCGGTGAGTGTCCGAGTGGAGGAAGAAACCTGGGCTGCTGAGGCCCTGCGAGCAGGGTGAGGGCCCAGCGGATCCGTGTCCTTGACTAGGCCTGAAGGAGCTCCGGTTCCGCCAGGGTCTGGGCTGAGGCGTGGACCTAGCCCGGGAGGATGGGGCACCGTGAGCGGGGGCCGTGCAGGGCGTCCCCTGTCAGGGACCTGGGGCCGACCGCGGTGGGTCCTAGGAGGGGCCGGGGCCACTGATGTGGGCAGGCGAGTCGCAGAGGGGAGAAGGAGAGAGGGCATTGAGGGCTAGGCTTCTGATGACATAGGAGCTGGAGGTGCCAGGGGAGTGGCTGTGACCGCCTTGAGGGGATGGGGGGCCCACATGAGGGGGACGAGAAAGGAGTTGGACTGTCAAGGTGTTCCCGGAGCCTTGGCTTAGGGGTGGACGCCGAAGGATGGGGAAGATCACGCTTAGATGGAGGCTTGTAGGTTGGCAGGGGGTGTGTCCTCCTGCCACAGATTAGAGAGTTGCTGGGAGAAAGGGAAGTGGGCAGCATTACTCTTCGTCCCTAGCTCAGGTGCGAGAAAGCATCACAACCGTGGTTTAACCTGGTTGAGTACTTTGAATTCTTGACTGCTTCGGTCTGTGCTTGTTTCAGGTATCACAGATTCCTGCTTCCTACTTTCCCGCCTCCATATTTTTAATGCCCATTAAGATATATATATAGGTTTCCTCGGTGTTTTGAAATTTCGTATCTCCCTCCTGCCAGTAGCCTCAGGACCAACCAGACTTGCTATGATGATGTAATGGGCAGGCAAGCACAGGGTCTTCACCCACAATAGGTTTGGGTTGAACCAAGGACATTTCAAAGCTTGGTATATGGAGTCTTTGAAAAACTTGTGTCCTGCCCTGACCAGTGGTAGAGAAAGAATTACTCTGACCCACCCTGGAGGAGAGAGAGATTTGGACAACAGGTAGAGTGAGGCTGGCCCGGCTGGTCATGCTCGCCCCGTGGCCTTGGTTTAGCGCATCACAGGCTTCTTTGCTCACCTCTGCTGCAACTCTGCCCTCCTGCTGATGCTCTTGCCAAACTGCTGCAGTGGATGATGTGTTCTGGCTGCTGCTGAGTAACATTTGCTCTGTTTCAGGGATGAATCATGAAAAACAATGGCAAGGTAAATGACAAGATTGAGACAAATGGAAGTGCCTGTATAGTTAGCAGATTTTTCCTTCTGAGGTGGAGTTTGGACTTTTATTGCACAGATTTGTTAGAAGACTAATTGAAAGTCCTTAACCTGTATCTTTGCCAAATGGTTCTTTGCAGCTTGAGACATCTAAGCAGTTTGTGTTCTTTATGTTTAAAATTTCAGTTATTTTTCTGTGGATACGGAGGGCAGGGATAGCATATCTTATGGGAAAGGAGAAAGACTTTCTTTTCTGTGTGTCTAAACTTTGTAGGTCTCTCTCCTAAGTTTGTAAGTTTGCCCGTAAATCAGTTCGAGTTTAGTTCAGTTCAATTCTAGTTTAGTCAGTAACCGTAGTTCTCAGAAGGTGTTTCCGACGGGGAGAGCTAAATGGTATTATGTTTAGGGCCATAGAAGGCCACGTCATCTGTTAGACTAATCCTGGGCCTTGTTTTTCATTTTGTTTTTTTCTTAAATATTCCTTCAGGGTGCTTTTACATCTTGTTTCTCGTAACTGTGGGATTGATTTTGAGATTTTTTTTTGATTGAGATTTTAGATAGCTTTTCTCACAGGAAATGCAAAACCCTGATATTGGTGTAATGTGTGTTTCATGGGTACCCTAGCATTATTTAAAACAGTGGTAAGTCAGTGGAACTGAATGCAGGGAGATGCACTGGGGTTGTGGATGGAGGAGCTTGATGGGCTATATATCAGAATCTCTATTTAGTTTCATTTGGAAAGGAATATAGAGTCATAATTTTATGCTGGGTTATTAAAAAAACCCAAATATCATAGAAGGGTGTGATATTTTTGTTTCTCAAGACATAGAGATAAAAAAATGTTAGATTAAAAACATGTTACCCAATCTAATGGGAGGGTGGTAGGACTCAATTCCTAATAATTTAGTCAACCCTAAAAGCTTAGCTTGTGGTGATGTCCACTTGCTGTTAACTGAGTGTAGTGAGAGCAGTAGAGGAGAAGCTAATCTTCCAAAGCTCACAGGCTTCATCTTTGCAGGGTTCGTGGTTGGGGGTGTGTGCATTTGGGAATGATTGTAAGACCGACAAATGTTCTCTTCTGATTCCATTTGAACTCCTTACATTTTTCAAGGAATAATTGAAACCTACCATTTGCTTTGAACAGCAGCAGTAGAAAGCCAATTTTCTTAAACTTCTGGACACTGTTTGGTGCTGCAGCTCATGTTGAAAGTGATAGTGAAGAGCTCAGTAATGAGGGCCGCTGCTATTGCGTACTTGAATCTAAAAGATTTTTCCTCTAATTATAACTCCAAATTCAGCCCCTCAAAAAATAGCAATTCTACTGTTGGTGGGAATGTAAATTGATACAGCCACTGTGGAGAACAGTAAGGAGGTTCCTTAAAAAACTACAAATAGAACTACCATATGACCCAGCAATCCCACTACTGGGCATATACCCTGAGAAAACCAAAATTCAAAAAGAGTCAGTACCACAATGTTCATTGCAGCTCTATTTACAATAGCCAGGAGATGGAAGCAACCTAAGTGTCCATCATCGAATGAATGGATAAAGAAGATGTGGCACATATATACAATGGAATATTACTCAGCCATAAAAAGAAACGACATTGAGCTATTTGTAATGAGGTGGATAGACCTAGAGTCTGTCATACAGAGTGAAGTAAGTCAGAAAGAGACAAACACCGTATGCTAACACATATATATGGAATTTAAGGGAAAAAAAATGTCATGAAGAACCTAGGGGTAAAACAGGAATAAAGACACAGACCTACTAGAGAATGGACTTGAGGATATGGGGAGGGGGAAGGGTAAGCTGTGACAAAGCGAGAGAGAGGCATGGACATATATACACTACCAAACGTAAGGTAGATAGCTAGTGGGAAGCAGCTGCATAGCACAGGGAGATCAGCTCGGTGCTTTGTGACTGCCTGGAGGGGTGGGATAGGGAGGGGGGGAGGGAGGGAGACGCAAGCGGGAAGAGATATGGGAAAAGAAAAAAAAAATAGCAATTCTGTGTGCCCTTTACTCCAAAGTCTAAAAGGGATTTCAAAAGAATCAAAATATAGCCCTTCTCCCAATAGGAGTCTAAGTACCCAGTATTCTTAAGAAGACTGCCAATAACTAGTTTTCCATTGAGAGTAGAATATGAAGGCTTCAGTGTAGGTGTGAATGACATACCTGCTGTAGGAGTGCAGGGCCGTGATTAGAAAGCTCTAGGAAACCTTCCTGGAAGAGGGAGCTTAAAACAGGACCTTGAAATATGAGTAGAATCTCTGATAAGCAGACCAGTCCCTCTGGGGGGAGGCAGGGTGTCTGTGATTTTTACTTAGGGAACTAGACCGGAGTTGTACAGGTGTGGGCAAGGCTTTCCTAACAGTCGTTTTGCTTGCTTGCTCCTAAGGAGGAAAGGGTCATTCTCAGTTAAAAAGGATTCCTGGATTTCTCTCCTGTAATAGTGAAAAAGATCAGCAGGTAACTGCTTGTGGTTTATCGTGTACCAAAATGTGTACTGGGTGAACTTCTCCGACCATTTGTTTGAATCAAGGCTAACGAGGGAGCCAGAAGGAGGAATTCAGAACACTGAACAAACCCCAGGAGAAAGTTGATTGGCCCTAGGCAGTCTTATCATTCTTCAGTTTTAATCTTTGCCAAACTCGAAACGCCTGTATTTCAGCTCAGGAGTCTCCTCCAAACATGCTTTGTGATAACCTGCCCAGCCGCTTGTGATTCATAAACTGCTGTCTGAGCCACGCTGCTTCCCTCTATCACTTGCTCTGAAAAGACCTTCTGTTAGAAATAAGCTGATGACCTGCTTGCGACTTCGGCACTGCTGTTTTAGTCAGGATAGAGAACGCTCCTAGCAATTGCAGAAGAGAATGGAAAGCCTAATCCCTTTCTGATTGACTCTTCCCCAAAGTGGCATTGATTGCTCCATTTCCTTTCCTGGACTCCAGGCCTCTCTTTCTCCTGAGAGCTTAAGTAGCATGGCAGTCCTCTGTGAATCTTCTTTCTTCTGTCTTTCTTTGCTTGCTTTTGTGCGCTGGAGTTCTCTTTCTCCCTTCTCCCTCCTGCTCTCTCTGCCTTCCCACCTAACCTCCCTCCCCAGTTTAAATAATCAAAATTGAAAGAGGGAATATTGGCAGTTCAAGAGAAATGTCCTTGATGAAAATAGTGTCAAATGCATATGCAAATGTGGTTTCAAGAAGAAATATTAAGTTATTTAAATAGTCTCAACACTTAAGAAGGAATCATGTCCCCGCCCCCCCTCCACCAGTGAGAACTAGTCCCCATGGAATGCTTAATTTGCAGATTACAAAGGGATAATTTGAGAGAATAAGGAACAAAAAGTTATTTTCTCAAAATGTATATATCATCCTGGAATCAGAGGTTTTTTGGAATATAGAAGTCTTTTCCCACAAACCTCAGTATCGATTTATGGGATGGGGGTGGTGAACTTAATGAAGGGAAAGGAACTAAGTCTCTAAGCTCTTAAATGATCTAATCGTGTAAAAGAAGTAAAGCTTTACTAAACAGCAGCTGAGGGTAGTCTCCAGTTAATCAGGCAAGGGCGGATGCTATATTCACCAACAATTAAATAGAGAGCAAAGGTAATTAATTGTTTGCGTTAAACAGGAACTGTTGTCTCAAGTAGCAACCCTTCAAAACAGGTGGACTGAGGAAAATGGTCCAAAGCATTTTGTTTCCACATCATTTTGTTTCCACAGAATTTAAATGATGATAAAGCTTAATGCTCCTTGGTCTTGATATCAAATAACTACCTTTTTAACCAAGCACTAAGGGGAAAATCACTTTCTAAAAGGTTGGGGCAGGTGAAAGTGACCATGTTGAAAACTAGGAGCGTAAGATTAAATAAATGAAGATAATTAGGTCTTGCTAGAAAGATACATATTTTGTTTGAAAAATACTGAGAGCTAGGATAATAGTAAATGCTTTATATTATTCCCATATTTTATCTTCTCAACCATCCTTCACAATGAACTGGGAGGGCAGGTATTAGCTCCATTTTACAGATGAGGAAATTGAAGCTCAGAGAGGCACAAATTGTTCAAGTCACAAACTCCCAAGTGCAGAGCAAGCTCTTGAATATGTAAGCCTCTTTACTCCAGAAATGTATTAGCCTAGTACAACTCATTTATATTCCTTTCCCCCAATTCTTGAAAACCCTAATTTAGTAAAGAAGACTACAACTCTCCCAGCATCATATTTGGTTTAAAGCCTGAATCAGTGATAGAACTACTCACGTCAGTTCATTACCAGGATCGAACCTACCACTGTAAGAGCTAATAAGATAAGGAGAAAAATGTTTTATAAGCCTTAAGTACCATTTTTTCTAAGCAAAGTCAAACTCTGTTCTACATAATGTAATTGGACAAGGAAATGTTTCTTTGAACTCACTTTGAATTGGAGTCATTATTTGAATTTGTGTGGTGATTTATGACTTTAAAAGAGGTTCTTATTTGAAATTCCTAGTGCCTGAAGGAGGAAACAGAGTGACAGACCTGGAGACTGCCGTTCTTTATCCCTCGCACAGGTATGGCATCCTGTCATGCTGCTAACGGAAAGTGCACCTTTCTAATGGAAGGGGGAAATTTAATTTTTATCCTGAGACAAATAACCATTTGTGTACACCGCACATTCTTAAAACCCATGCTAGGATTACACCTTGTCTTTAAACATTAGTTAATGCCATAATGCTTCAGGAGACTGATTTTGTGTTTGTGAGACTAATGTTTAAAATCTAGAAACTAATCTTAAAAATAAGTGTTCACTCATAAGAGAAAAAAATCTAGATAATAAAATGTAACCGTATAAACTGCTTAGTCAGAAACAATCACAGGTAAGCATGTGTGCCAATAGTGCTTTCTGAATTACAGCCTCGAAAGATATCCATCAGGGCTGTAGATTGAATGTTTATGTAAGATTGGACAGTGGTTACATATGTGTTTGAACCAATAATCTAAATATTTGCAGCTATTGCTTTCTTCTATTACCATGGAGCTCCTCTTATGAGTCTGCTTTTTTCAAAAGATTAAGAATACATGCAGGTAATTTTTTAAACTGTCAGATGTTTAAACTGTATTCTATTTAGAAAATTTTTGTGATATTTAGAATAGTGAATTAACCAGAATATCCCATTCTTTGACTAAAGTTAATGCTATAATGTGAACATACCAGGTCTTTAGCTGGCCTTTTTTTCTTTTTTTTCTCTTTTTCTAATTTTTCTGGCCTACTTCAGAGAGCATTTGAGAGCACAACATAAGAGCACACAACAGGATAGTTAAAAGTAAAGATTATAGACCCTATAAAAAAAAAAAAAAAAAGATTATAGACCCTAAACTATACCAATCTTTTTGTTGTTCAAAATGCCATGAAGGCAGTTACTCCCTGTATTAATTTCTCTCTTTTTTTCTACTTTTCTCACTCTCCCTCAATTTCAACCAAAAGGTAAATATTTCAAATTAGATGGTGTTTTACCAGGAATGTAATGAAAACACCTTGGCTGTCAAAAATCCTCAGAGAACGAGCAATATTGACTGAGTTCAGACAATGTAAAAATTTTTTCCACATCAAGATCAGAGGCATGATTCGCTTTCATGAGTCGCTCTGATGGGTATGGGCTATTTTAGTTTAGCTACCTTTTTTTCCCCTCAAATGAAACAAGTCACTTATTTAACTCTAGGAGGCTTAAAAATAGAGTTACACCTTACTTAGTAAGTACCATATAGCAGTGACTAATCAGAGCTAGTTAGATTATGGTAAATATGGAGTAATTCTGGAATTAAAGCCTTCTTTCTGGCTTTTCATAAACTGGTTTATATCTTCAGAAGATTATATATATATTTGTCCATTTTATTTCCAACAGCACTGCAAGCTGTTGGGCCAGGCAGGGAAAATTATACTGTCCTCAGCATGTTTAGAGCGGTTTGAAGAGTTGAAAAGAATCTAAAGGTTAACCTTGTGGGAAAGGCTGGGAAGGTAGTTAATCCTACTGCCTCTGCTTTGGTGACTTAAAGGGTAGCATATAGGAGGGGTTCTTCTATAAGTATGTGGACTGTGTTTTTGTTTTTAACACTAGTTGAGTTTTTTTCTGTGGACTATGCAGAGGACTTTAACCTATTTTACTATAAACTTAGAATCTGCCTTATGACATATTAGATAGTCCCTTTATGTCTTCATTTCAACTTCAGTGTAGCAGAGTTTAGATTATCATAAAATTGATGGGTTTGCATGGAACAGGGGAAAGATAGGACAAACTGGAGAGGTGCTTCTCTGTTCACTTGTGTATCTGACAGTGAGTGATTCTGTCAAGAAATAAAACAGTGGAGGCTAGAAATCTGAAGTCATCCTCAGTACTTCATCCTTTTCCTACTATCTAGTCAGTCACAATTTCTGCCAGTTTTCTGCTTCCATATTTTTTTGAAGCTGTTCCTTTACTCTTCATGTAGTAATTGATGTAGTTAATGACCTACATCTCATTGGGCTTCTGTATCAGCTTCCTAACTCAGATCCATTCTCCACAGAGCACCAGTGACTGTGTAAAATGGTGACTCTCAAACTTTTCTGACTATGACCCTCAGTAAGGAATCCACAATTGCAACCCAGGATATGTGTGAATAATTGAGACAAAATTTTCATGAAAATTTCTTGTATTTAGAAGGAAGATTTTCTTAAGACCTTTGACTTAGATCTTGTGATTATATTTCCAGGTGCTTATTTTTCAGGTTTTACTATACTCATACCTTGATAACCTATGGGCTAAGGATAGATCTCATGATTTAAGGACAGCTTCTCTGCTTTAGATACTTTCTCAAGATTTCAATAATTAGCAACGCACTATGGCAATAGTCTGTAATTTCATTATCCCTAATGCTACACCTGAGTTGGCAGAGTGGCAGAGGACAAATGACATAGATACAGGATTTGCCTTTTGTCAGTGGCAGCAGCAGCAAGAGTGTGGGGCTTTGGCTCTAACTCAGCAGCAGAGGTGCTGGGACCAGGAGCTCTGGCAGCCTCAGTAGGAATGTGAGCTCATGGGGTCTGAATAGTAACCACCTTCCTCCCCTTTGCTCCTCTAGCCCAGCCAACAAGTTGGTAACCATTTCCCTGTATTAAATCCTCCTCTGTTAGAAATATCTAGAATAATTTCTCTTTTTCTGATTGATACAACCTCTAAAGAAATTGAGGCTCTGATAGGTTATGTGACTTACCCATAGGCCATAGCAACACTCTTGAGTGGCTAGCACATTTTCTTTTTACTGTTGGTAAATAAATCTAGACACTAGTTTACAGTGTGGCAACAGTCCAACTTTTTAAGGCCCTTTTTCAAACAGAAGGGGTTGTTTTAAGAGGTGTTATCTAAGATGCCACACAAATAATGTGTGGATTATCAGTTTTCAAATTTGAATCTGTTTTGGGGTTTTTTTGCCTGATTTAGAAGCTAAGTGATAACCTTGTGATTTTATGATCATTTATTGCCTATACACCAGCTGTAGAAAGTATAGAATATTGACTTTTGACTGTTATGGGTCCAGAAACTTGTCTTTGCTTTAAATTTTAATCATTTGGGTTCTGGGTGGGGCTTCTTTGGAAAGCTGGGATTATAATAGCAGGGGCCTTGAGTAGATTGCTATGGTAGACTTGACAGTGTGGCTTTTCTACTTACTGGTATTGTTTAGATCAATAAAGACTGCAATATTGTTTGTTCTAACAGTTTTAAAGTCCCATAAAGTCAATAGCTATGAATAATCAATATACCTATGATAAATGAATGAATGACTTTTTTTAAACTTTTTGAGGGGCCAGGAATAGATCAGATACTTGACTTCTGATTTGTGGGCCTTATTACTAAATTGTCATTGTATTTTATCTTACAGTTCTTTACAACATAGAAGAATCTTATTTGAGTTTTCTTTACCTCTAATAATCATATTTTAAATCAAAATATATCCAGCTCTGAATAAAGTGCAAGCCTTTCTAAAAGATGATAATTTTTTTGTTTTGTTTGGCCTTGCCCTGGGGCATGCAGGATCTTAGTTCCCCAACCAGGAATTGAACCTGTGCCCCCTGCAGTGGAAGCGTGGAGTCTTAACCACTGGGCCACCAGGGAAGTCCCTAAAAGATGATAATTTTAAATAATAATGGAGTTAATAATAACTCCAGTCATACTATAATTACTACTTTCACATATTAAAATTGACCCCCTAAGTAAACTAAACTTAGAAATTAATATTTTAGGTGATAATGAAAGTCTCAATGTTGATTTCTTAAGTTTGAACTTGACAGTCTGCAACCTATAATCTACAACAATGTTTTTTCTGTTTTTCTTTCTAAAGTTCTTTCACCATGCCTGGGTCACTTCCTTTGAACACAGAAGCCTGCTGGCCAAAAGATGTGGGGATTGTTGCCCTTGAGATCTATTTTCCTTCTCAATATGTTGATCAAGCAGAGTTGGAAAAATATGATGGTGTAGATGCTGGAAAGTATACTATTGGCCTGGGCCAGGCCAAGATGGGCTTCTGCACAGATAGAGAAGATATCAACTCTCTTTGCATGACTGTGGTCCAGAATCTTATGGAGAGAAATAGCCTTTCTTATGATTGCATTGGGCGGCTAGAAGTTGGAACAGAGACAATCATCGACAAATCAAAGTCAGTGAAGACGAATTTGATGCAGCTCTTTGAAGAGTCTGGGAATACGGATATAGAAGGAATAGACACAACTAATGCGTGCTATGGAGGCACAGCTGCTGTCTTCAATGCTGTTAACTGGATTGAGTCCAGCTCTTGGGATGGTATGTTACATATTATTCCAAAGAAACTCTCCTTGAAGGTGAAAACGCCCAAATGACCTTTAATTAATGCCGTATGCACACTTACCAGTTATGCTTGTTTGAACATGTTCAGAAAGATAGCTATGACTTTCAGCTTATCTGAATTATGAATTGGTTATCTTTATCATGTAGGACAAAATTATCTATCAAAATTTAGTCAGAATTTTTTTTTTCTTTACCAAAGATGGGGAAAGGATATTCTGGGAAAATATAACAGATTCAGTTTATATGTATGATATTTAGAGTGTTGATCACATTCTTGTATATAATACAAAATATTTTTCAGGACGGTATGCCATGGTAGTTGCAGGGGATATTGCTGTATATGCCACAGGAAATGCTCGACCTACAGGTGGAGTTGGAGCCGTTGCTATGCTAATTGGGCCTAATGCTCCTTTAATTTTTGAACGAGGTGAGTGTCTGGGAAAGCATTTTTTTTAATTTGTACAATATGCTGAGAAATTTGAAAATAAAAATAGAAGCTAGTACTTGGTGATCATTAAATGCAGGCACTACCTGCTAAGTGCTTTATGTGTATTATCATATTTAGTCTTCATAGCAATTGTATGAGGTAAGTGATGTCATCCCCACTTTACAGAGGAGTAAAATGGGTTTAAGTTGGGTTTAAGTAATAACTGGGAGACATAACTTAGCCATAGTCATACAATAATTTGTTTTCAGTTCAGTAGAGCAGTTATGATCTCCTGGTTAGGTATATGAAACTTGCATAAAATGTTGTATATCCAAAGAGTCTTAGGCCTGTCCGTGGATATTGTTATGCTTCATTTGAATTACATATTGGTTTCACCTTGTGACTTCTCTTCTGTGAGTAGTGAGTTGACTAGATTAAAGGGAAGTTCCCAGATGATGCAATATGCTTACTAACATACATCAGAAAGCAGAGATACATGGACCTCTTTCTTTTTTGTTCTAATAGGACTTCGTGGGACACATATGCAACATGCCTATGACTTTTACAAGCCTGATATGCTTTCTGAATATCCTATAGTAGATGGAAAACTGTCCATTCAGTGCTACCTCAGTGCATTAGACCGCTGCTATTCTGTCTACCGCAAGAAGATCTATGCCCAGTGGCAGAAAGGTGGGCTTTATCTATTTTCCTCGGTTTTGTTATCTGTTGAAGGCAGTATAATGTGCCGACTGTCTTTAGTGAGAAACTACTTCTTGGGCATCCTTCATTAGTGTCTCCTTAAACCATTTCTTTCTCACCCACCAAATAGCATAGTTTTCCCATAGTTTCTGGGAATGTGTAATGTAAGAGAACAGGTAAACTTTCCAAATGTAGTGTATTTCTATACAAATACTTAGGATGACTTACCCCCAGTAAGAAAATCAAAAGCAGGGTAAAAGAAAGTAACTTGAATTTTGTACATATTCTGAGAGAGGTATTCTCACAAGGTTTTAGTTTGCAACTGTGATCTGAAGAAAACTCTAATGAAAATAAATTATACCAAAGTGATCCCCCTGCCCACATAGTCTTTTTGCACTTGAGCTGTGAATTCATACTTGCTTTTCTCGTGTCATCATCAATCTCCATCTTTAACCCTGAGAAAGTTCTTGAGGTACCGAGAAGGACAGTATTCGAATTAATGCTATTAAAACACACCATATCATATAAAGTATGCTTTTTCCATAGTCCAACTTTGGGGTAAAAATAATATTCAATAACAGATATTAGGTAACATAGTGGCTTTGCATAAGAAGCATTCTTGAAGTATGTAAAATATCATACTGTTTGCCAGTATTTAACAATACAATGATTTTCTAACTTTTTACTAGGACCCACAGTAAAACGTATCCTTTACATTGTATGTGCAGTTAAATGGAAACTAAAGTGTCATGAAATTTCCTGCCCATGCTGCGGGTTATACAGTTTGCTATTTTCTACTCTAGTCTGTTTCATTAAAAACAAAGCACAAACAAACAAACAAACAAAAACCTCTTAATTATTAAGGTTAAAAAAATATATACTGGCCCTGACCCACTAAATTGATTACACAACCCACTAATGGGTTGTGATAGTTCAGTTTGAAAACCAGTAATACAGTAGTGTATATTGTTCTATTTCTAGATGTCTTTTTGATAAACATTTTAAACTATAGAGATGTTTCATTATACAGTGTATTTTTGGTTGCTGCTTAAAGATATAAAAACATCCCAGCCCTGTTCTAAAATCAAACTTCAAAAGTTAGTGGCTTAAATGAATTTCATAATTTCTTTGGATTTCTCTTTCAGAGGGAAATGATAGAGATTTCACCTTGAATGATTTTGGTTTCATGATCTTCCACTCACCCTATTGCAAACTGGTTCAGAAATCTGTAGCTCGGATGTTGCTGAATGACTTCCTTCATGACCAGAACAGAGATAAAAATAGTATCTACAGTGGCCTGGAAGCCTTTGGGTAAGAGGAATTATGATTTTTTCCCTTCTATGTGAGAGTATTTTTTATATCTGTGAAACCAATATTTGTACAGACATGAAAATTTTAGTCAAAAGAAGTCATCTTGTCTAACCTATTTATGTAATCACTGAAGAAGCTGAGTCCCAGAGAGGTGGTCGCTTACCTACATGAATTCTTTAGTCATTTCTACTCAGATTTTCTGATTTCCTCTTTTTAGATCTGTTGCCATTGTCACCATAATAATATAGCCCCACAAGTGTCTGTATTTATAGAGCAGCCTCTTAACTCTTCTCCCTGCCTCTCCCGAGCCCCTGTGCCCGTATCCATCCTGCACATAGCCACTGCTGACGTCTGCTTTCATGCTCCTTCCACGTTTTCCCCACCTCTACGGCCTCCTAGTATGCTATTCCTGTTAGACTCATTCTGTTTCTCCTTTCCTGTGTCTCTTCTCCTTCTGATAAAATTCTATTCAACTTTTTAAGACTTGGCTCCTATAATGTGACTTTTCTAACTAAATGGACATTATTATGGACTTGAAATAGTAGTATATTCTGTTTGGTGATGACAGCTTTAGTGGGTTATTAACCCATTCAAATTATGTTGTTTTAATTTGATTAAAAACCTTTCAGAAAAAGGACCATATATGTACAACTGTTATATCTTACCTAGCAATTAGCATACTGCTACTTAGTTTTTAATAAATGGGAAATCAGAATCATACACACTTATAGTTAGGTCCAATAAGTAATATAATAAAAATACAGTCTTTGAATAACGTAAGATTTTCTTTTTTCTAAATCTTTCAGGGATGTTAAGTTAGAAGATACCTACTTTGATAGAGATGTGGAAAAGGCATTTATGAAGGCTAGTTCAGAACTCTTCAATCAGAAAACAAAGGCATCTTTGCTTGTGTCAAATCAAAATGGAAATATGTACACATCCTCAGTGTATGGCTCCCTGGCTTCCGTTCTCGCACAGTAAGTATAAATTTCCGCTGATTCACTCCCCTCGTTCGGAGATGTTAGATTTCTAAGACCAGATCTGGTGTCAGGCATGTTGGTGGCAGGTCGCAGAATGGTATTTTATTTCCAGGCTCTCTAGCCTATTGTCTATTGACTTGAAGGACATATGGGATGAGGGTACAATTATTCCAGAGTATTTAATTTCATACTTGCTTTCCTGACTATTGTTCTCATGGCCTTATTATTCTTTTTTTTTTAAATAAATTTATTTATTTATTATTTTTTGGCTGTGTTGGGTTTTTGTTGCTGCATGCAGGCTTTCTCTAGTTGCGGTGAGTGGGGGCTACTTTTTGTTGCAGTGCGCAGGCTTCTCATTGCGGTGGCTTCTCTTATTGCAGAGCGTGGGCTTTAGTAGTTGTGGCACGTGGGCTCAGTAGTTGTGGCTCGCGGGCTCTAGAGCACAGTCTCAGTAGTTGTGGCGCATGAGCTTAGTTGCTCTGCAGCATGTGGGATCTTCCCAGACCAGGGCTTGAACCCGTGTCCCCTGCATTGGCAGGTGAATTCTTAATCACTGCACCACCAGGGAAGTCCTGGTTTTATTATTCTTGACCTACAGTTGAACCCCAGTTGGCAAATAACTTACATTAGGACATGATAACTTTCAAAAACCCCATCATTCCCAGAGAGATGAGAATTCTTGTTTTCAGTCTGCTTACTGTAATAGTAAAGCTTTAGGTTAGATCCCTAGGCCTAGGATGAATTTTATTCCAACTCGTGGTTTTCCACCCATTGTAGTTGGATCAATTAAGCTTTTTAATGTTTTTTTTCCCTCCTACACAGGTACTCACCTCAGCAGCTGGCAGGAAAGAGGATTGGTGTGTTCTCTTATGGTTCTGGTTTAGCTGCCACTCTGTACTCCCTCAAAGTTACACAAGATGCCACACCAGGTAAATGCTGAGTCTTTCAACAAGAATGTCTTGAGAACCTACTGTGGTAAGGTTGACTTAGCAGGCTTCTCAAGTGAGTGCTTGAATCTGTCCTGTAGATCATTATGACATTTTAATCTTCATTACTTCTTTCAACATACTCTCCGAAAATCTGCCTTAACTGGGTAAAGGGCAGGATTATGTCTGAGTCAGAATATCTTTCCTTCCTTCCAAGTCAGAAAAAAATGTATAATCAGCTGAAACTTTTTTTTTCTAATGGCATAGTGTGACTTTTCCTTCTTTGGCAAGTAACTTTATTTTCTCTTTTATCTCATTTTTAAAGGATATGTAGCCAGGGGACGTAGGTAGAGAAAGGGAAGCATACCTATTTAAGGCAGGTGGCTTTTGAGTCTTCACACCAATGACTGAGTCTGATCATATGAGTGAATAATACCAGGTCATTTCTTGGTTGGTTTACTGAGTTGTCTAATGTTTATAAGGGTATGGTCTTAGCTGTATTTAAGGATACTTTTGTGCCTTCCCTGAGCAGGGAGGAGCAAAAATATGGAGAAAAACTGATGGAAGACTTGGCATTACTCTAAAACTGTACTGTAGGTTGACTGTAGACAAGTTATTTATAGTTTCAAATCCCACCTATTTCCTAGCTTGTCTACTGGCTGATACGGAACAAACATTTAGTGAGAGGTCAGCGGAAGCTGTGCCAAATAAATAACAGCTTATCTTTTAACTAAACAATAGCCAGTAGTTCTGCAGAAATGCAAAGTTGTTTTTTTCATTTGGCAACATTTTGTTCAGGCTTTGTGGCATGCTATTTTTAGTCTTTTAATGTTGGAATTATTTGCTGTTTTAGGGTCTGCTCTTGATAAAATAATAGCAAGCTTGTGTGATCTTAAATCAAGGCTTGACTCAAGAACTTGCGTGGCACCAGATGTCTTTGCTGAAAACATGAAGCTCCGAGAGGACACTCATCACTTGGGTAAAAATATTAAATTGTTAATACATACCCAGAAGCCTATTGGAGGGCTCTAATAGCATTCAACATGTGATGTATCAGATTAGTCCAGATATCTAGGTGGGATTCGGTACATACCTGATGTTGGTGAAAATTATGGGGAAATAGCAAATTTTATCTTTAGTTTTATTACCAGATGAGCTGTATGTCATAACTAATTTTTCACATTCTCCGCCTTTCCTTTAGTCAGCTATATTCCCCAGAGTTCAATAGACTCACTCTTTGAAGGAACATGGTACCTAGTTCGAGTAGATGAGAAGCACAGAAGAACTTACGCTCGGCGCCCCTCTCCAAATGATGACACTTTGGATGAAGGCGTAGGGCTTGTGCATTCAAGCACAGCAACTGAGGTAAAGAAAGCTCATTGTGTTTGGTTCTGGGCTTTGACAGGGTAAGGAATTTCTATCCCCAGATCTTAGGGCTTAGGGGATCTAACTGAGATTTAGCAACTTAAAGGAATGTCAATAAAGCAGCGTGATTCAGAGCCAGGGCTCTGGTATTGGATTCTAGCTACGCCATTTTCCAGTTGTATAAAGTGCTTTGCAGTTAAATTATTAGCATTTTTAAGTGCACACTAAATACGAGGTTTTGTTAACAATACCAGAATTTAAACGAAAACTGATCTAGAGAGAAGGCTCACCTGTGGTGTGTGTCTTGGTGAGAGATGAAGTAGGGGCAGGATGTTGAGCCCCTCACATCCCTTCTCTCAGCCTACTGTCTAATCTGTCTCCAGTTGTCAAGAAGGAACAGAAATAGCTATGATTTGAATTCCTATTACGTGCTAGCCACTTTTTTCATTTTCTAATTAATTTAATTTAATTTTTAAATTTAATCCTTAAAAGAACCCCCTTGACCTAAATGATACTGTGCCCATTTTAGAGATGAGGCTGAAAAAAGTTAAATGACTTAACCAGGATCAGAGCCAGCCTTCAGACTGAGGACTTTGAAAACTCTGAAGTTATTAATCTTATCCACTCATCACAAATTTGCTAAATGCATAGTCTTGCTCCTTGAGGTAGCAAGTCAAGCCACAAGTGTTTGAGTTGCAAACACAAGATGTGACAAGTGAAATACTGGGTATGGTGGATCTCTGTGTCCTTCCTCTCCCTTGCTACACGGATAATTGTATAATAAATTCACCATAAAGTAAAGAAGAGATATTTAGCTCCCTCCGTGAAAAGTTATATAGAATATATATTGAGCATAAGCCTCTCCAAAGTTGCCCTCTATCAGTTTTCCTACTAGAACTTTAATTAGCAACTTGACTCTTCCTTAAAAAAAACACTAAGAGGCAACAACTTTTTTCTTTTGATTTTAGCATATTCCAAGCCCTGCTAAGAAAGTGCCAAGACTCCCTGCAACAGCAGCAGAACCTGAAGCAGCTGTCATCAGTAACGGGGAGCATTAAGATACTTCTGTGAGGTGGAGGACTTCGGGGCGGGGGGTATGTATGGGAACGGTTGGGGGAATGGGTTGTCTGGGGACAATTTTAAAGGATTACATGTTGCTTCAATTTTTATGTGACTGACATGGAGCCTGGAAAATTATCGTGTTCTTGGGAAAGTCTCTTTGCTCAGTTTCCTAACATGCTTCCTGTTGTGGTTTAGCCAATGCTTAATGTACTCGAATGATGTTAAGGGCTCTGTAAAACTTCATACCCCTCTGGCCATTTGTATGCATGAAGCTTAGTTTTTAAATGTAGTGTGATGAATTGTGCACTTCTGGCGAAGAAAGCAACGGTACTAGTCTCCAATTTTAATTTTTTTAAACACGTAAGAATTTTATACTTTGAACAAACAAGATTACTGAAAGTTCCTGTGGTTTTTGAAAAAAGTTTCTGGTTTAGGGAATGTGGTCTTAATGAGATGTGCACAAACCCTGTTTAAAAATGGCAAGACAGACATACTCTTTTTCTAGAATTTATGAATCCTAAAGAAGGAGAAGAGTTGGGACAGTTACACTAGTTCTAAAAACCGTTGCTTTAAATCCAGGCCAGCAGTGATGCGTTACTGTAATGACCTCTGTGAACAGAGAGATGCTGGCATTGAGCAGACGTCTGGTATAGAAAACATGGATGTAACTCTAGGTCTGCTCCTGACTCAGTTCAAGGTGTATTTTGCGGAACAACATTGAGATGTTATTGGAGTTGTGTATGAGGAAGTTGGTGGTTGCAATCCTTCTTTGCACCTTATTTTGAAGAATAAATAAAACATTTTTATGTCTGCCTTTTAAAAATTTAAAACAAAAAGGAAGGATAGGGGCAGGGCATTATTATTAGGTTATTTCTGATGCTTCAGTGTTATAAATTCAACTTAAAGACTGACAACCGAAACTCATGTTGTAAGTATCCTTTTTGGTTTTTGTATCTGTTCAATGAAAATTAAGAGGTACAACCGAAGTTTTTACATAGTATGACCAGCCAAAAAGTATCCCACTTCTCAAGGTCTGGAAGTAGGATATATAAAGCATTTTTTCAGACTTTCACCTTAAAAAAAAAAAGAAAAAACCAACAAAAACCATCATATGGAATAAATAAGAAGACTGGTTAGACAGTTTTGTAGATCTTTTTGGTGCTGAACTATGACATGAGCCTTATAGATTGTAAAATAGAGATAGTTGGAACTAATGTACAGAACTAAATTTTTTAAAATTTGCCATTGAATTCTGTGACGTTTCAGTTATCTAAAATAAAGTTACACAAATATAAAATGTAAGTTTCAGATTGCAAGGTAATATGTAATGTAGTGTTTGTAAAATACTCTTTGTCTAATATTAACTAGCGGTGTTTTGATTTGTACAGTCATAATTTGTTAAAATGACTTCATTTTAACATCCACGGATGTAGATTAATAACTTAAGTTCAGATTTAAAGACTGGTGGGAAAATGGTGCATGTAATACTTCTGCAAGTATTGGGAGTTTGGTATGTTTTGAAAAGAGTAATTTAACTTTTGGGGTGTCAGGAAATGGGTTTTCTCAAAGTCCATTGCCGGCAATGGGCAGGTCTACTAATACTGGCACAGAGCATAAACTGTACACCTTATTAACAGTGAGGTGAGTAACTTTGAATAAAGTTTTAGAGAAATACTTCAGATATTTGAGTATTCTTTTTTCCCTCCTGAACTAACAGTTTAGGCAAGAAATCAGCTAATATGTTATTTTAAAATACAGTCATTCATTTCATTTCAGTCCATTAATTCACTAACTCATTAATTCATTATTCAAAAAATGTGCAGACCTGATATAAGCAAGGTACTCTGCTTCCATCAGAAATAAAGATTTACAAGATATATGGTCTTGCCTTCAAGGAGCTATTTGTCTAGTATGGAGGAATTTATACTGATGGTTTATCATTCTTATACTTCAGACAAAGAAATTAACTCCCAAATTGGGTGCTAAGCATGTGTGAATTTCACTATAAATATTTATGAAGAGAGTTATTGTGTTTTCCTAAAAGCAAGGTAAGATTAAGGGTTGGCAATTAAACACTAAAAGCACATTTTACAGCCAGTATAGAGCTGCCATCTAGAGCCTCCAGCCTGAGGGTCTCAGGTTGCTGGTGCTCCCAGAGGTTTTACAAAGAGAATTTCTGCACTGGCAGTAATATTGGACTAGATAATCTCAATCCCTGTGAACTCTTAGGACTGTATGAATTGGGAATTAAACCAGATTATTTTCTAGTACTGATCAGCTATTTTATAATGCTGTCATGTCTAGATTAAATATTTAGTAATAATTTCTTTTGTTTTCTGGGCCAGTCTCCAATATCTCTGGGTCATTTAGAAGATGAGGCCAATGTTCTCTAATTCTACAAATTCTAGGATCCTGATTAATATGGCCTTAAGAATTCTATCCTTCCCCTCCTCCTTTTTGGAATTTGTGCACTTTTTTTTTTTCACCTTCTGGGTTTTGTTTACTTCATGAACAGTGATGAGTATGTTTCAGATTAATGCTGACAACTCAGACAGATGCAGCAGCTCCTTTTGACCCTCCTGTGGCTTAGTTGAAACACTTTATCTCTTGTCTGCTGTTTGAAATGTCGTGGCACACGAAAGTGGAAGTGAAGAGAGCAAGGAATGTAACAGGATCTTTAAACAATTTACAGCTATGTAATCTTGACATAAAAGTGAACACTTTCTTTAAAATTTCTAGCAACTGCTCTTAATTAAATCATAGGTTCCTATTTTTTTCCTAATTGGTGGTGGAGGGAAATAGTTGACCTGTGATTTTTTTTTTTTTTTTTTCCTCCTCAAACTATTTATTACAAGCGTGGTACTGTGGAGATGAAGATTATGAATACCAATCCTCAGGAAGTTTATATATCGGGGTTCTAGCTTATAATTATAAAAAATACATTTTCATTTTAAATGTTTAGAAGTGAAAAACAAGGAATTCACCTTTTTTTTCGGTCTTATTTCATCACTGTGCAGGCATCTACAGTAAAAATAATGGAAGTTTTGATCTAATTTTGCAAAAGCTTCCCTTTGCCTCCAGGTTTTTTTACATGCTATTAAACTAGCACCTCCGACCCATCTTAGCAAAACCTTGTTGATCTTTGGGGTCTCAGCTCAAGATCTGCTTCCTCCCGAAAGGCTGCCTGGACTACCTTAGGAGTAAGCACTTCTCACCCTATGTATCAAATTCCTTATTCAAGCTTGCAAAGTCCTGAGGGATCTGGCCCCTGCCTACTTCAACTCAGTACCACACCCACCAAGGCCTACTATGTTTTCATCCACCCTGCCTTCTCCGTTCCTCAAACATGCCAAGTTTATTCCAGCCTTAGAGCCTTTGATCTATGGATCAGAAACCTTGGGCCCACTTGAGGCCTTCTTTGCCCTGCCTTCTACTCTAGCCACATTTGTGGCAATTGCTTCCATGCAGTCTTTGACCAGGATTTCAGAGAATATGATAGTACCTCCCTCCGGATTCCTGCTACACGCCTCCCATTTCGGTCTCTGTGTTGCGGGGTGCTCATAGAAGTCATTCGGAACTCATAATATGGCCCAGAAGTGCAAAGAAGTTAAGTTCCCATGGGGCCACCCTTAACAGTAGTGGACCCTTACTTGCTGGTAGATAAATGCTTCCTCCTTTCATTCCCCTGGGCAGATAGTTCTGAGAAGCATTTCAGAAGGTGCCTCAGACGATCCTGCTGAATCAACTACCAGTTGCCTACAGCCAGTTTGGCAACACATCCTTATATGGGCTTGCCTCTTATTTTTCACTCCTGCGTCGTGGGATCATTTCCTAAATAAATGACTTACGTGCAAGCTCTTGTCTCAGGCTCTGTTCTTTTGGAGAATCCAGGCTAATACGATTGGTACCCAGAACAGCCCTATAAAGCAGACCCTCAGGATAGGTGGTTGGAGCGGGTTTACTGACCAGTCACGGCAAAAACCCCATTGCTGTTGGTAGTAGGCAGAATGATTCCCACCTCTGGGACCTGTGAATATGTTATGTTACATGGCAAAAACAGATGTGATTAAGCTTGAGGACCTTGAGATGGGGAGATTGGATAGGTCCAACCTAATCACAGGAGCCCTTAAAAGCAGAGAGCCTTTCTGAGCTGTGGTCAGAGGGAGATGTCACTATACAAGGGTGAGCAAAGAGATGGCCCATTGCTGGCTTTGAAGATGGAGGAAGGGGGCCACGAGCCAAGGAATCTGGGCCACCTCTAGAAGCAGGTACAAGCAAGGAAATGGGTTCTCCCCGAGTCTCCAGAGAGGAACCCAGCCCTGATAACACTTTGATTTTGGCCCATTGAGACCCACGATGGACTTCTGTCTCCCAGAACTGTCAGATAATAAGTTTGTGTTGTTTTAAGGCACTACATTTGTGGTAATTTGTTAAGACATCAGTAGAACACTAATGTGCTGTTGGTAAGAGGGTGCGGACAACCCCTGGCTTGCAGGAGCAGCACAGTTACTACCGAGGCTGTCATCTAGAGGTATGGGGGGTTGGGGAGATGAGATACTGGACCATGCGGCACCTGCGGCACCTGAACGGGAGAAATACTGGACCATGTGGCACCACTGCTTCCCTGGTGGCACAGTGGTTGGGAGTCCGCCTGCCGATGCAGGGGACATGGGTTCGTGCCCCAGTCCAGGAAGATCCCACATGCTGCGGAGCGGCTGGGCCCGTGAGCCATGGCCGCTGAGCCTGCGCGTCCAGAGCCTGTGCTCCGCAACAGGAGAGGCCACAACAGTGAGAGGCCCGCGTACCGCAAAAAAAAAAGATAAAGCCTCTGGATTTGGCTAGCTTTTGTTAACTGTTTTGGAAGCCTGAGGGGAAAACATGACAGGTTTAAGTCAGCCAACTATCAGCTCAAGGCACACCGAAAGCCCAAGGGCCTTTGTAGTGACAGTTAAGGAGAGGCTTCTCTCCTGCAGCAGAGAGAAAACTACCTAAAACAGGCGCAGGATCTCATTGTAAGGCTGGCTGAGCTGCAAAGGAGATAAAATATTCAGTCTTGACAATTCTCCTTTATTAAAGTCAGGGCCTCAACAGCAAGAGAGTGGGACACGGCAGCATAAACAGGGTGGAGGAGCCTGCAAATGCTGAACACCAGGATTCCGCGAGTGTGGGGCTGGCAGGGGCAGCTCGTACTTCCTGTCCTGAAGAGCCTGCCAAGGCCTCTGGTGAGGCAGATGCCCGAGGAGGAGGATGCTTGAGCTCCTCAAGATGCGCTTCCAACACCCTTATTCTCCAAGCCAGGAACCAGTCACGCCTCAGCACAGCCTGAGCAGAGAACTACAACTGCTGTCAGGGAGGAAATACTCAGACACTGAAGTAATTGCAGAACCTAATATGCTACCGCCAGGAACCGGGAGAAATGTGTGTGAGTGGCTCTTGAGGGTAGTGAGCCAGGGATGGAGGTTGAGGAAAGGCTATAAGGCAGGATAACGGAGAGTTTATCATCATGGGAGCATTTACCCGTGACTTGGAGTGAAGGACACCTGAAGCTGGTCCTAATATTACTGCTGAGATAGCTACTGAGGTTTGGACATGAGTCTGACATACAAATGAGGTGGAGATGGGGGAACTGCTGTGCCAGGATTAAGGAAAGGGTCAGAAAATTCCAGGAGGTGTGAATGTTAGAATGGATTCATTATGTGAGTCTGAAGAACCACCTAAGTTCCCAGGAGGACACTGCCTTCACACAGGTAATAAAGACTGCACTGGTGGGGCTTCCCTGGTGGCGCAGTGGTTAAGAATCCGCCTGCCAATGCATGGGACACGGGTTCGAGCCCTGGTCTGGGAAGATCCCACATGCCGCGGAGCAACAAAGCCCGTGCACCACAGCTACTGAGCCTGTGCTCTAGAGCCCGTGAGCCACAACTACTGAACCCACGTGCCACAACTACTGAAGCCCGTGCGTCTAGAGCCCATGCTCCGCAACAAGAGAAGCCACCGCAATGAGAAGGCTGTGCACCACAACAAAGAGTAGACCCCGCTCGCCACAACTAGATGAAGCCCGCGTGCAGCAATGAAGACCCAATGCAGCCAAAAATAAATAAATAAATTTATATCTAAAAAAAAAAAAAAGACTGCACTGGGGAGGGGGCACCAGCATCTCCAACAAGATCAGTGACTCCTGCCCTCTGCAGGCAAGGGGTGACAGTAGGAAATGCCAGTCATGGAACTGGGCATGCAGGGATAATGGGGTTCCAGAGTGGCAGAGGCCATGTGTCATTACTTAATTGTCAGAGGCGAGGTGGACATAATATAATGGACGGTAAGGCTGGAGCGGGAGTCAGGGTGCCTTGATTTGCAGGGCTTTGTGACAGTGGCTAAGAGATCACAGAGTCCTGAGGGACAGTTTGCTAGAGTGTTACTTGTATAGCCAAAAGAAAGAAAAGAGGCGAGCTGGTGGGCAGACCCATGAAGATTCAGGGGTCTGGTCACACTGATGAAGTGTTTAGAGGACCAAAGACCTGAGGCATGCCCACATACGTTGCACCTTGTACCCCTTAGCGCTGAGATAGAGGCACAAGGTTTAGTAGGCCTATCTGGGTTTTGGAAGCACATGTATTATATACTTGGCATATTCCTCTAACCCATTTGTCGGGACTGCTGGTTTCAAGTGGATGCCACAGAAAAAAAATCTACAGCAGTTTCAGGCTTCAGTGCAAACTGCATTGCTACTCTCTGTCTACGTGGTGCTTAAGAATATGGTGTGGAGTCTTTTTGGCAACCGCTGTAGAAGCTTACAGCACAGCCCTGCAGGGTCCTGGAGTGAGGCCATGCTTTCTGCAGCAGAGAGAAATACTCAGGATCTTGGTGTGTTTCTAGGCTCTAGGAGAGACGGAGCACCTGATTATGAGTCACTGAGGGACCAAGCAAAGGGAGCTGTCTCCTCCTGAGCTGGGCATTATCAGATCCACAGAGTCATAAATTCAGACAAACAGCAGTGATTCATCCTTATGGACTTGATATCTACTCAGGATATGGGTTCACCTTTCCTGCCTTCAGTGAATCCTCCAATACAATCATGCTAGGTCCTAGAAAATAGCTGGTCCATTATCATATATATTACATAACATTGCCTCAAGGACCACAGTTTTGGTAAGAGCCGTGTGGGCAATGGGCACATGACCATGGGATGTACCCCTCTTACCATATACCTCAACACCAGAAGCAGCCAGCATAGATGGATGGAGTGGCTCAGCTAAGGCACCGGTTATAGGGCAGCACCCTGCAGGGCTGGGGTGCTATCCCCCAGGATTCAGTATACATGATTTAACAATGGCTCATAGATATGTGTCCCCTGCTGTTAAAATACACAGGTCTGGGAACCACTGGGTAGAAGCATGATTGACTTTTCTTACCATCACAACCAGGGACCCACTTGAAGAATTTGTACTTCTTTTTCCTACAGTCTCGGCTTGGCTAGATTAGAGGTTTTCGATCCTAGGGGCAGGGGGATGCTTCTACCGGGAGACCCAGTAGGGGTCCAGTGAATTGAGAGCTATGGCTACCACATGGTCACTTTGGGATCCCCATGCCAGGTGACAAGCCGGCAAAGAAAGGAGCTATTATAGTGGTGGGAATTACTGACCCTGACTTTCATAAGGAGCTAAAGAGGAGTGTGTCTGAACCCAAGAGTGTTACTTTAGAGCCTCATAATAATGGTGAAGAGGCAATTGCAGCAACCACGAGCCAACAAGAGCAAGGCATCTAAGGGTTCAGATCCTTTGATGATAAAGGTCTGGGTCATACCACCCAATCCAGACCAGCCGGAATGCTGGCCAAAGGTGAGGGAAATTTACAATGGTTGATGGAGGAAGGAAGGTATGAGTCCCGTTACAGCCTCAGGACAAACTGCAGTAATGACTAGACTATCCTGCACAGGAGAGGAAGGACCTGGCCTATTTTTTATTTTGCAGCACCTTAAACAGCGCCTGGCACATGGTAGGCACTGCGTAAGTATTTCTCGATTAACTGAGTGAATGCTAGAGTTTGAAAACAAGATGAGGTTGCAAACCAAGCCAGAATCTGAGCTAATAGACTTTCTTTTTGGGGGGGGGGGGGGCGGAGGGGAAATGCATATCTTAAATTTAAATTTATTTAAAAATTACAAAAAAGTCTCCACTCAAGTTGGTGAAAAAATCTGAAAGCAGCAACAATGATCTTGCTTAATTACCCGCAGTCTAATGCAATTTATAAAATTGAACAAAATTTGGATGTGTGTCTTATGCCTCTGTAGACACGGGACCCCTTCTTTAGGTCCCTCTCTTTAGGGTCTGGTAGTATCATTATTGGGACACTTTCCAAAGCCTTTTTCTTTTGGACTCTATGCAAAATGATTCGATAGACGCCTGTGATGGAGCTTCGGGCATCTCTCCCTTGGTTATTTCGAATATGCTCTTCC
The DNA here is from genome assembly GCF_964374135.1 of Grampus griseus. NCBI lineage: Eukaryota > Metazoa > Chordata > Mammalia > Artiodactyla > Delphinidae > Grampus > Grampus griseus. The sequence continues at coordinate 35,653,778 of NC_139019.1, read as the reverse complement.
GTAATGCCCAAGTGTTCTAAAGTGCTTTTGACCTCATTTTCTTCTTCTTTGAGGGTGCTGGTTTCTGACAAATGTTTCGGATCCAGTTGGAAAGGCTCCAGAGGGGTGGGGTACGGCACTCCTTGCATCCACTCATTGTTCATGATGGAGTCGATTCCGTACCTCTCGGCGGGCACCTGCTGGAGGACTCCCCTGATGAGCCGGAGGCAGGGCTCTGACACGTGCGGAGGCTCGCTGTACGTTCCTTCCAGGATGCTCTTCTTCAGTTTGGCCACGGTCTCTGCCCGAAACGGCATGGTGCCTGTCACCATGAAGTACAGAAGCACCCCCAAGGCCCAGATATCCACATAAACGCCAACATAGTGCTCGTCTCGAAAAAGTTCGGGCGCCGCGTAGGGAGGAGACCCACAGAAAGTGTTCAGCATTTCACCTTTCTTACTTACTGTGCTGAACCCAAAGTCCCCCACCTTCACACAAGTATTATTGGTATAGAACACATTTTCTGCTTTCAGATCTCTGTGAATAATCTGGTTTTCATGCTGTGGAAAGAAGACAAAGGGGGGAAAAGTCATCATTTTCAAAGTAATATACCAACATTAAAGATGCCTCAGTTGCTCTGAAACAATGAGGTGATAATGGTGTAACAACAGAAATTCAACGGAGATCAACTTAAGTCATGTCAGACCTCAGATCTTGAGAGCTGCCCTGTCATAACCGTTAGCCCAGGGTAAAGCCCACACCCTCCAAGCAGACCAAAGGTTCTGTTCTGTGGGGTGAGGGTTGGATTCTGTCCCCCACACGTGGACTCAGGAATTAGGGCCAGAAGTAAGACCCAGATCTTGTGAAACACAGTGAAACAGTAATCCTTAATCCTTCCTTCCTGAGACCATGTATGGGTTTTTCTGGCTGAGCAAGCAATCTCTTGAGTAGGGCCAACCCCAAGAAGGTGAGGAGTCCTCTCCCAAGTCCACAGCCCTGCTCCTTTGGGTGGGCTCCTTTATCGCTATAGGATTCAATAGAAGGGAGGATACTATGTTGGGCAAGGTTCTGGCAGCAGATCCAATCCCTACCCTTGAATTCTGGATCCAGACAACCTTGAAGACCCTTGACCAGTTTAATGCCAAGGGCTCTTGGGAAATGGTTTAATGTCACTTTTCCGGCTGGATCTCCTGTGGCAAGAATCCAGGCTTTGGAGCCTGACATCTTGGTTAATTCTAGATTCAACTATACCAGGTGTGTATGTGAGTGTTGCCTTCCTTCTTTGTAAAATGGGACACTGAGAACCGCCTCATAAGGCTGTTGTGAGAACTGCATGTGATGCTGTATCTATAGCATTCAGCATGGTCCTGGCACATAGCAAACAAACCTGATAAAATTGGAATCTATGTCTATCATTCACCCTTCCTCTTTTTGGAGACCAGAGAGCTAGGAGAAAGGTCAGGGTGTAGGGCCTCAGAGGACTCAGTCTGCATCCTCTACTGCTGGATCCTCTTCTGCTCTCCCACCAGATCTCTTTTCCAAGTAGAATGTGCAAGGCTCTGCCCATCCGCTCCATTGCTTGGTAAGGGTCTGGCTTATTGCCTGGCCCAGGGAAAGTTCACCCCAGCACAGGGCCACTTAGATGACAACCACAGGTCTGAAACAGCCACTACCATCACACTCAGGTTCTCCCTGCTCACTTCTTTTTCCTCCCCCTCTCCCTCCCAGCTGCCATCTTGGGCCCCTTAGGTCACTAGTAACCTGCTAATAATTTGGCCAGGAGCTCACTGATCCCAGTCCTTGTCTCACAACATCCGAACAGAGGAGCAAACTAGAAACAGCCTCTCAACTAATATAGACACCAGACAAGTGTCTCTTCCTGCCAATTGGACTGAGAGCTTGGCAAAGAGGGCAGAAAACCTTTGCACTAACAGAGTGGTACAAGCGGTCATCAGGTCTGCAAGTCAGATTCCTCCTGTGTGCCCAGCAGGACAACCAACAATAGGGAGGGCACAGGAGAACCAGTTCATGGAGGAACTGGGGAGTATGCTTATGGAGTCCAGGTTTATCTAAAGACATAATCAGAGAACTAAAATAAGAATGACACAAGCAAGTGTTAATGTGTTGAGCACAGAGGCAGCAAGAGCTAGTGGGGGGCTTCCCTGGTGGCGCAGTGGTTGAGAGTCCGCCTGCTGATGCAGAGGACACCGGTTCGTGCCCCGGTCCGGGAAGATCCCACATGCCGTGGAGTGGTTGGGCCCGTGAGCCATGGCCACTGAGCCTGCACGTCCGGAGCCTGTGCTCCGCAACGGGAGAGGCCACAACAGTGAGAGGCCCGTGTACCACAAACAAACAAACAAACAAACAAAAAAAAGAGCTAGTGGGGTTCACCAAAGGCATGAAGATCAGCGCAGGCTGACCCAAGATTGAAGAAAGTTTCACAGAGAGAGACAGAACTGAGCTGGGTCACGAAGTGTGGATGGGATTGAGGATGTGAGATGTGAAAAGAGGGGAGAGGGCATCCTAGACACAGAATTAGGGAGGCAAGGCCAAGAAGCAGTGAGAAGCCAGCTCTCTAAGTAGTGGAAGACGGGGCTGGAGGAATGCATGTGGCCAAGGAAGGGGTGATGGTCATCCGGCTGCTCAGAGTGAGTCCTGCCAACTTTCACAAAGGCCAAGAGGCTGCCGTGCAACTGGAGATCCCTGGGCATTGCTTCGGAGGCAGGGAGCACAATCCCAGCCAGACATCTGACTCTCGCAGAAGGGACTGCTGTCTGCCCTTGTAGGACTAAAGTCTTCGGAGATGCTTAGATGATGGTAAACTAAAGCCCCATGCTCCCACTGTGGGTAGAATGGGAGCAGGACTCTCCCTCCTCGCCCCGCTCACCATGTGCTTCACGGCAGACACAATCTGGGAGAAGATGAGCTTGCTCTCTGGTTCTGAGAACTTCCCTTCAGTGCTGATTTTCCCAAAGAGCTCCCCACCCCCTGCATACTCCATCACCAAGTGGAGCTTGGATAGAGTCTCCACGACTTCATAAAGGCGGATGATGTTGGGATGGTGCAGTTTTTCCATGCTGGAGATCTCGCGGGATAGGAGCCTTTGGGTTTTCTGGTCCAACTTGGTCTTGTCCAGGATCTTAATGGCCACCTTTTCTGGAAGAAAAAAAAAAAAAAGTCAAAGGATGTGCCTGAGTTCATAGCTAGAACTGTTCATAGAACAGTCCTTCCAGTTCATAGAACTGGAAGGAACCTAGTCCCTCTATTTCACTAGACACAGAGGTTAAGTGGCTATTTCCAGCTCAGAAAGCTCCTCAGCAGTAATGACAAACAGCAATTTTTGAGTTCAACATCCATGCTGGTCCCTTAGATCAGTGTGACTCTACCATGTACAGGTTTTAATGCCAACTCCTGCCTCCCAAGGAGGTTTCAGTTTGGTGAGCTTTATCCAGTTTTCTGGATAAAGTTAAAGCACCTTTATTTAGCCGACAGAGCCCCTCTTGATCAGGCCCAAGCTACCTCTTCAGCCTCATGGCCCACCGCTCCTAACCACCTCCCCATGCGCCCTGTAGTCTAACGTTACAGAACGTTTTGCTGTTAACTGAAAAGGTACAGGACATTCATGCCTGGGATCTTTCCTCTTCCTGGATCTACCTGGATTATTTCCTCTCTCTGGCTCATCACTCCTTCCTGTTCTTTACTCAGCTAATGCCGGATGAGTCTTCAAGGCCAGCCTCAGAACCAACCTCTTCCAGGAAGCCTTCTATGACACCTGTCCCAGGAAGATGATGACATCCAGCTTCTGTGTATTCTCTGTACTATCGTCTCAGCACATCTACCTATAAATATTGCCTCCTCATCTGTTTCTTCCTCCTACCCCCTTCCTTGCGTGGGCTGTTTGATCTGATTTGACTTTGTCAGTGCCTGGCACACCATGTACCAGTACAGGAAACACCAGTGCTCGGTGTGTCTGGATTGTTGGAAAGCCATGAAGAGTCGGGCACTGCAAGGTGCTGCTGGTGGGAGGACTAGTTGGTAAGATGGTTCTGGACTGTAGTTTGGTATTACGTCTTAAGAGTCTTTAAAATGGTCACACCCTTTGACCCACTCTTTTTACTTTTGGCAATTAATCTTAAAGAAATAATCGGACACGTGTACAAGATTGCTTGTGTAAGAAGCCTTCTCTAACACTGGGAACAGCCTAAGTGTCCAGCAAGAAAGATGGTTGAAGTGTGGTTCATCTCTCTCTCTAATGGTACAACATGCAGCTTTCAAAACAATCACGTTGATCTTTATTTATGAACATGGAAAGTTGTTCAGTATAGAACAAGTGAGGAAAAACACAAATGTGCATTCGCATAGGAAATCTGGCAAGATATACACCAAAATGTTTAGAATAGTTATTTTATTAATGGGGGGATCATGGATGGTTTTCTTTTTTTAAAACTTTTATTGGAATAGTATAGTTGATCTACAATGTTGTGTTAGTTTCAGGTGTACAGCAAAGTGAATCAGTGATACGTATATATATCCACTCTTTTTTTTTTAAGATTCTTTTCCCATGTAGACCATTACAGAGTATTGAGTAGAGTTCCCTGTGCTATACAGCAGGTTATTATTAATCTATTTTATAGTCACGTATATATGTCAGTCCCAATCTCCCAGTTTATCCCCCGCTAATGGATGGTTTTCCTTTAATTTTTCTTTTCTTTTTTTTACTTATCTGTGTTTTCTAATTTTCCTACAATTAATTATACAATTAACATAGATTGTGTAATAAAAATGGTTAATGTTTGAAAATGAATGAATCGCTACTCCGAAGTAACACTTCATTCATTTTTTGGTTCAAACTGGACCAGACTTTCTATTAGATAAGAAAGAATTTTGCAGGCAAATAAACAGGGAGAACGGGATGGCAGGGAGCCTGTTTGACCTACTTGCAAAACAACTGGTTTGAGGACCTTTTGGCACAGTGGTTATGGGCATGAAAATAGAAGCTGCTAGTTTAAAATAGGAGTGTTATCGGTTTGTTAAAGTAGGTCCAGTAGGACTCCTGGAAGACGAAGAGGCAGGGCTCGCTGGTGCCTGAGGTGGCCGCGCTTGCTCGGGTGGGGAAGGCGGAGGGAAGCTACACGGAGCAGGACCCTCAGGGCTCCCGCGACCTCCGCAGGCAATCCTCCCGGCAGACGGATGGACCAACACGGCCGGTCCCCGGGGCGTTCTCGCCCCGCTGCTCGCGTCCTTTCTGCTGTTGAGGCTTTAGGATTAAGATTCCCCGCCGCTCTTTACCTGAAACAGAAACTCTGGTTTTGTGTAGCCTGGTAGGCGAGCTGTTATCCCAAGGGCTAGAATAATGAATTCCGTCCTTCAGCCTGGCAGCCTGCCTGCGGAAGGGGCCGCTGCTGCGGCCGGTCCTCCCCAGCGCAGGCCAGGCTTCTGCTTAGGTGCGGGTCCCTCTCTGCCGCCCCCTCGGCCGCCGCAGCTGCACGCGCGCTGCTCACCCTGCGACCGCCCAAGAATCCGGTTGGGGTGTGCGTCCAGGCCGCTGTCTCAAACCTCCCTTTAGGACAATCCTAGTTTTAGATTTTCAGTTTTTTTTTTGAGCGGTTCTTAGGAAAGGCTGCCCTCCCACGGCCGGGACCAGAGTGAGGCAGGAGAATGTTTGCGAGAGGAAATGCGTTCTGAAATTCTACGCCCTCAGGCGTCCGATGGCTCACTCTAGTCCCAGCCTGTTTCCTCCGCTTTGTGTTAAATCAGATTATAGTCATGCCGCATAACGTACATGTATAATCATCTGAAACATTTGAAAAAGCCCTGGTGTTCTGAATTGTCACTAAGTGGTAGAAATTGCCGGCTCGTGAAGAACTAGGTCTCTAAGTCCACCTTTCAACAAATGTTCAGGCAGTACCTACTCTGCACCAGACTGAGAAAAAGACAGACATGTGCCTACAGTCCAGTGAGACTTTGAAAAAACCCTCATTACAAGCGTGGCACGTGTTAGGAAGGGGCGCACATAGAACAGAGAGATCCCTTGAGAAATGACACTTGCCTTGTGAACAGGAGGTGAGGAGGGAGGCCCAATACTTGGCCATGGGAAGGGGACAGTGTGCCAGGTCTGGGCGAGATGTCACGTTTGTGTTTCAGGATCTAAGAGGAGCCCACTCCGCTGGGCATGGAGAATTGGCAGGCTGGGGGGAAGGGGTCCCAAACCAGCCTGCAGCGTAGGCAGGCGTCACATTACCCAAAGACCTGGAAATTATTTCAAGAAATGTAGTCTTGGCGGTGGGAAGACGAAGAAATACACTCTCAGAGGAAAAAAAACTTTGCCGGACATATCAGTAAACAAAGGATGTTGCAGCCATTAAGCCTTCACATTACAGCCGCTGAAGGTTAGGCCTGAGGGAACTCAGGATAGAAATGGGATGCCAGCCATGAGCAGTCAGCCCTGCTGCCACCCGACCCCCCCTGCACCCTGAGGAGACTCAGAATGAGAAAGCGCAGGATACTGGCCCCAGATAGCTGAGGTGCACGTCAAAGGAATGATTTCAATGAGTCCCGACTTTTGCATCTTCCCATACCCAGAAAAGTGCTGAATTCCTTAACTTGCAATATCCGGTGTTCTTTAATTAACAGTAATCTTTTGAAGTTCTGACTACCTGGTCTTTGTTGCAAAAGCTCCTATATACTCTGGCTCCCCCCTCACCTCTTCAGAGCCATCTGAGAGACTGTGTCCCCAGCTTAAGTCCTCAGTTTTGTCTGCTGAATAAAAGATAATTCTCAACTTTAGGTTGTGCATTTTTTTTTCAGTTGACATGGTGATGGAGATTGAGGTACAAACTTCCACTTATAAAATAAGTCACAGGGATGTAATGTATAGTTCAGGGAATATAGTCAGTAATATTGTAATAACTCTGTATGGTGACAGATGGCTTACCATGGCGATCATTTTGTAATGTATAAGAACATTGGATCACTATGTTGTACACCTGAAAGTAATATGGTATTGTAAGTTAATCATACTTCAATTTTTTTTTTAAGCAGCCTTTATTTTTAGGGCAGTAGGAAGACACTACAAGGTTTAAAGGGATTGTCATAACCAGATATCCACTTTAGAACGGGTACTCTGGCTGCAGTGTGGGAAAGGGATAGGAGCAGAGCACACCTGAGGGCAGGGTGGTGGTTTTGGAGGTGATGATAGCAACCGCAGGGAGAGGACTCTCTCGGTAGTGATGGAGAGGAGAGAGAGAGAGAAGTAGAGAAATTCGAGAGGTAAACCTCCCCTTTCTCCAAATTTGTTGAAGAGACTGACACATTTCCTTAAACCAGGACTTGCAAACTCAAATGTCTCTAGAGGCCAGGGTGGAAACAGGGTGGAAAGCTTATTGTAAGGCAACAGGGAGTAGTGGGGACTGTGGAGTCCTGAGAAGTACATGCACCAGAGCAAAGGGGCAGCTGCTACTCAACTCCAGACAATTGTTACTGTTTGGGACGTAGACTCAGTGTTATCAAATCTAACTTTTTTCAAGAGATATCTGAATTGTAATGCAGTCATTGTAATCATTAAGTGTCAGCAACGAATTCAAACTTTCAAACCTAGAGTGGACCAAGCAAAATCTGTCTTTGGGACCAAAGGGACAGGGGGAGGGAGCAGATATTAGAACCTAGAGAGGGTTGTGTAGAGAAAGCTACCTTGAGGGGAGCTGAGACGTCCTTCCAGAAGTACAGCTGGCCTGAATCAACCTCACAGTCAGGCTGGGGGAACAGATCTCAGGCTCTCCCTCTCCTTCCTTTGATCCAGTTCAAGGGCTCCCTACAAGCTAAAGCCAACTGGAACCCACAGGACTAAAGAGACGTGATGAAGTCTGGGGCAGAGAGCAAAATGAAGGGTGGAAAATGGATCTGGGGAAGCAGGTGGAAGATGTCCAGCACAGTGGGCTAGGAGGGTAAGAGAGGGGGATGCAGTGGAGCAAAAACAAGGGGATGTACCCCGAGTCAGAGGGTCAGGGAAGATTTTTAACACTTTCCCTGGACTCTAAATGTTAACTAGAGGAAAGTAGGGGAGAAGCAATAAGGGGAGATTCTAATAGTAAGGTTGTATAGGAGAGAAGATCTTGAGGCAGGAAAGACCCTAATACCTTAGGGTAATGGTCTATACACTTTTTTGATTAGCTTCCTTTACTAATAAACATTTTTGAGCATTGCTCTCTATGTATATTTATTTATAAATTATATGCATGCACTACTAATATACACATTTTAAATGTATGTAATCATGGAAATTAAAAACATGTAATAACAAATAAATATAGAAAAGAAGTTCTAATATTTTCTTCCCTCATCCCAGTAGGCACCCCCATGGGTATGTGCACCCTACTTTGGAGACCACTGCCTTTGAGGAATTGAAAGAAGAGAGTGGAGCTGGCACAAATGAAGGAAAAGATAGGCCAAGACGAGGCTGGAGAGTCAGCCAGGGCCAAAGTCTGTGAGTCATATTCTGGACCTCAGATTAAGGGCATTGAGAAACCACTGGAGAGTTTCTTTTCTTTTCTTTTCTTTTCTTTTATATTGGGGTATAGTTGATTAACAATGTTGTGTTAGTTTCAGGTGGACAGCAAAGTGATTCAGTTATACATATACATGTATCCATTCTTTTTCAAATTCTTTTCCCATTTGGGTTGTTACATAATATTGAGTGGAGTTCCCTGTGCTATACAGTAGGTCCTTGTTGCTTATCCATTTTGAATATAGCAGTGTGTATATATCAATCCCAAACTCGCTAACTATCCCTTGCCTGCACCCTTCCCCTCTGGTAACCAAGAGAAACCACTAGAAAGTTTCAAGCAGAGAGCGAGCTATATGACCAGCCTTGCATTTTCTAAAAGACCGCTTCTGGCTGCAGTGCAGAGGATGACATAAATATGGATGAGGGAGACAGATTACAGCAATTTAATCCAACTAGGAAAGGGTGAGATACTTAGAAGGGAGCATCAATAGCACTTGGGGTTCAGCCAAGGGTTAGGGTTGAAGAAGAGGTAAAGGTTTCTGGGTTGAGGAATGGGGAGGATTGGTGGTGTGCGCTGGAGGGGCATCTTTTTTCTTTTTCTTTAAAATTTATTTATTTATTTATTTTTGGTTGTGTTTGGTCTTCATTGTTGTGCACGGGCTTTCTCTAGTTGCGGCGAGCAGGGGGCTACTCTTCGTTGCAGTGTGTGGGCTTCTCACTGTGGTGGCTTCTCTTGTTGCAGAGCATGGGCTCTAGGTGTGAGGGCTTCAGTAGTTGTGGCACACAGGCTCAACAGTTGTGGCTCGTGGGCTCTAGAGTGCAGGCTCAGTAGTTGTGGCTCACGGGCTTAGTTGCTCCATGGCATGTGGGATCTTCCAGGACCAGGGCTTGAACCCGTGTCCCCTGCATTGGCAGGCGGATTCTTAACCACTGCACCACCAGGGAAGTCCTGGAGGAGCATCTTTATTGTTGTTGTCATGGCTCTGTGTACTCCCTCAACATCTCTGGTCTCTCTCATCGTGTTTTCTCAGCTGAACCACACCCTGGTTAAATCCAACCTCCCACCTACTCTCTGCCTACACCCATGCAGTGACCATGACGGCTTGTCTCACTTTGAATTCATGATCTATAACCTCAGGTGTGTCTTTATTGCTCCTGGCAGACACACTATATTTCCCTGGTCCAATAGTGCCCCTACACTTTTAGATGACGCTTTCATGCCTTCTCTTCTCCCATCAAATCTCTAATACCTTCTCTCTCTCCTCACTCATAGCTGATGACTTAGATTTCTATTTTATCGAGTAAAGAAAGCCATAGAAGAGAATTTCAAGTTCCTTCTGCCACTTCTTCCAGCCTACCTGAATCTGTGCCCATAAACTCTGTCTTCCTGTTTCTCTGGGTAAATGGTCCCTGCTCCTATCTAAGGCCTAGCGAAGATCCCTCTACATGTTGAATAGATTCCATCTACTCTCCTCTACTCAAGAACAGGCATCCAAGATTTCTTCCTTCTCTCCTGCGTCATAAGTTTTAACCTTTCTACTGAATCTTTTCCATCTGCATACATTCATGCTATTTACCCATCTAAAAAAAAAGTCTTCCCCACAAAAATGCATACATGTTACCAAAAGACTGGTACTAGAATGTTCATAGTAACGTCATTCATAGTAGCCCCAAATTGGAAACTATCCTCACGTTCATCAACAGTAGAATGGATAAATAAACTGTAGTATATTTGTACAATGGGCTGCTATGTAGCAATAAGAATGAAGCATCTAAACTACATAAAATAATACGGATGGTTTTCCCACTTTTTTTTTTTGGCTGTGCTTTGCGGCTTGCACGAGGGATCGAACTCGGGGCTCCAGCAGTGAGAGAGCTAAGTCCTAACCACTGGACCACCAGGGAAGTCCCCAGCTTTCACAAGTTTAATATTGAACAAATGAAATAAGACAAAAGAAGACATACTGTATGATGCCATTTATATAAATTGTACAGGTAAACACAATCTGTGGTGTTAGAAGTCAGGGTAGTGGTTATACTTGGGGATGTAGTAAACAGAAGGGGGGAATAGGGGAGCCTCTAAAGTACTGGGAACGTTCTCTTTTTTGAACTTGGCAGTGGTTATATGGGTCTTTTTAGTTTGGAAAATTCATTTAACTGCATATTTGTGATTTTCATACTTCTTTTTGTATTTATGTATGTTAAACATTAAAAAAAGTTTTTGAGAAACCACAAAAAATCTCTCTCGACCCCACTTCCCCCTCTAGCATCAGGCTCTTCTTCTCATTCTTTTGTAGCAAAACTCTCTTAAAGAGCTGGTTCTACGTCACTGTCTCCAGCCCTCCCCTCATTATGTCTTGAACCTAAGAGATATTGCTACCAGAAAAGCTCCTCTCAGGGTCACCGATGACCTCCAAGTTGCTAAAACCAATGGCCAGTTTCCAGATTTCATCCTTCCTCCTAGAAACACCTTTGTCACTTGGTTTCTAGGAAAACACACGCTCCTGGTTTTTCTCCTACCTCTTGCCGCTTCTTCTAAGGCTCCTTTGCTGTGTTCTTTTCATCTGCCCAGCCTCTAAATGTTCAATACCTGAAGGCTTAGTCCTTGGACATCCCTACAATTTCCTCAACAATTCCAGATGCATAAATACTCCTGCCTACAAGACCCCTCCACTTGGTTGTCTCAGTTTGGCTTCTTACAGAAGCAGATCATGAGGCAGTGATTCAGGTGCAAGCAGTCGATGAAGGAGGTGGTACCCAGGAAACACTGGTAGAAGAATGAGGAAAGGCAGCCAATTAAGGATGTGTTACTAAGCGAGTTACCAGTTAATCCTGCATGGCTGTTAGCATAACTGACATCATCTCGGGCTCAAACAATTCTTCCTGTCCTTCCACTGACCCTACCCAGGACTGCACGATGCGGCAAATCACTTCTCTGTCAAGGGCTTTGTAGTTAACAGATATGTTTAATGATCGGTAGGTCCAGGTGGCCTCTATGCTCTGTTAGTTCCCAAATAATGATGAAGACCTTCCCTGACATTTTCCTGGTACCCACGAGACTAGTTACCCAATCAATCATCTTGACTTAGGAAGGTACTTCCTGTTTTCAAGGGTACTCCCATACCCTAGGTTAGCTATAAAATTGCCCCAGTGGCCCTTCGGGCGGTGCAGAGGACAGCTGCGAATGCTTCCAGATCTTTGTCAGCCCGATCCTGAACCCACCTTGTAAGGTACCCTACAATAAACTGATCCATTGAGTATATGGGGCTGCCTCATTTCAGTCTCAAGATGACTTCTCAGCTCGATGGGCATCTTTTGTTCCCTCCGTCTTCCAACGATCCTGCTGCCAGTTATCGTTTGAGTTTTATCATGAGAAGAGTGAGAGAGCTGGGGTATTTGTATATCAACTACCGCCAGTAACTAGTCGTTGGCTGTTCCTGGCAGACATTAATTGCCCTCTATTTCCCACGCATGCAGGAACAGCAGCTCCAGCAGCTAGAGGAAGCCCAGAGGCAAAGAGATGGAGAGACTGGCATTTGAAGGTCTGGCCTGCATGCACTGAAATGGTAAGGCCCAAGGAGACACGGGTGAGGCACCAACAGCCTCTGCTGTGCATGTGTAACAGGCACGCCCAGCATAACACGTCCAATACTGATCTCCCCCGCCCCAAACCTGTTCCTTCTACAGTCTTCCCAGTTTCAGTAAATGGAAACTCTATTCTTGCAGTCATCCAGGACAAAAACCTTGAGTATTTGACTCTTCTCTTTTACACTCCACTTTCAATCTGTCAGCAAATCCTGTTATCTCTACTTCTAAATACAGCCAGAATCCAGCCACTTCTCAGCCTTTCACTGCTCCCTTCCTGGGGAATCTCTCTCGCCTGGATTATTCCGATAGGCTCCTAGCTGATCTCTCCTTTTCTGCCTTTGACCCCTTGCAGCCTATTTTCAACAGAGCAGCCAAGGTGATCCTATTAAGCGTTAAGCCAGGTCGTGCTGTCACTTCTCTGCTGCCTCAAAGGGCTCGGGTTTCCCTCATAGGAAAAGCCGAAGTCCTGACTTTGCCATACTGCGTATTAACCCTATGTGGTCTGGTCCCTGCCACCCTCTGCTGTCACACGCCTCAGCCGTTCCTAGAGTTTTACAGGCACTCTCCCACCTTGGCGCTCTTCTGCTTGCTGTCCCCTCTGCCTGACCACGTTCCCCCATGGACTCCAAGGCCAGTTTCCTTATTCCCTTCAGTTCAATGATCACCTCCTCAGGGAGGCTGTCCCTGGCCATTTTGTCTAAAACTGCAGCCCCCAGTGCTCCCTCCCCTCCCCTCTGCTCTATCTTCCTTCCTGTCCCTTATCACTACGTAGCATAATGAATATTTTACTGGCTTACTTTTGTCTGTCTCTCCCTGCTAGAACATAAGCTCCACAGGACAGATTGTTGTCTATTTCGTTCAATTCTGTATCTCCAGTCCCTGGAACAGTGCCTGTTGCACGGGAGGTGATCAACAAATATTTGTTGAATAAATGATCTCACTTAACACTCACAAGAGCCCAGGATAAGTATCCCCACTGCAGTGTAACTCAAGTTTGCGCCTTGCATTTTCATTTATTATCGTGTCCCACGCATCCTCCATGTTACCACAGACTCTCCACAATTGTGATTTTTAATGGCTGTGTGACTTCCATCCAAGTGCATATGCTTTAATATCCTTGAGCTTTCCTGCATCATTGGAGCATATAAATTATTTTGAGTCCTTTGCATTATAAATAGGGAACTTCTTTTTGCTATAGTAATACTGAATTTATTTTTAGGATGGATTCACCAAAGCCAATGACTAACCATTCTTAAAGTAAGAAAACATAATTTTATTTATTTTCAATTTATTTTTTTATTGAAGTATAGTCGATTTATAATATTGCATTAATTTCTGCTGTATAGCAAAGTCTTTTTATATTCTTTTCCGTTATGGTTTATCCCAGGATATTGAATATAGTCTCCTGTGCTATACAGTAGGACCTTGTTTATCCATTCTATACATAATAGTTTGCATTTACTAACACCAAACTCCCAGTCCATTCCTCCCCCATACCCCCTCCCCCTTGGCAACTGCGAGTCTGTTCTCTACATCTGTGAGTCTGTTTCTATTTCATAGATATGTTCATTTGTGGCATATTTTAGATTCCACATCTAAGTGATATCATATGGTATTTGTCTTTCTTCTTCTGCCTTACTTCACTTAGTATGATAATCTCTAGTTGCATCCAGAAAACATAATTCTAAACTGCTGTTTTAGTGAATGTACTCAAGAGGAGGGACCCCTTTTTCAAAACCACTGGGCCTTCTCGGTTAAGCTTTACTGGAGCTTGCGTGAGTCCCCCAGCCCTGTCCTTCTAGGAGATTAGAGCATGAAGGACCCACCAGAGAGTACTGCCATGCATTGCTCCCTCCCATCTCTCTTCCCACCACTACTGGACTTTCCGGGGAAGTTATTATACTGACTTAATTCACCAAGTATTTGTTGAATATTTATTAGTTATAATGAACGTGGGGGAAGTCTGAGGATCAATATGATACAATGTCTGACACCAAGGAGCCTACGACCAGGACATACAAGACTTTCACTGTACCCCAGATTTATTAGGCCCCAAACCTTTATTTCTCATGCATACTGTCTCTTGGGTTCCAAGATGGTCACTGGGCTCCTTTACTTGACCTCCATGTACCTCCAAGTCACTGCTTCCCGATCTGCACTCTCAAATCCACTTCTTCTCCTGTATTCACTATTCACTGCTAAGTCATTAAGGCTGGAAACCTGGGAGTCATCTTTCCTTCTTCCCCTCCCTGTCCTCTCCTGCTTTCCCCCATGCAGTTGACCACAGGTTTCCCAATACTCTAAAATAGTTTTCAAATGCATCCCCTTCTCTCCATGCTCACTGTCACTTCCTTAGTTGAGGTGGACATCATCATTCATCTGGATCATTAGACTAATATTTTATTCTGACATGCCTGACTCTTGTCATGTCCCAACTTCAATTCCCTTTCCTCACTGAAATAATTAATAGTTAATCATTTTATTAATTGCTTGCTTCAAGCTCTTCAATGGCTTCCTGATACATAAATGACAAAATCCAAATATGCAAGAAGATTCTCCATGATCTAGTCCCTGCCTACATCACCCACCATATCTCCCACTGCTCTGTGGGTGCATCCCATGCACTAGCCTCATTGAATTACTCTTAAATCTCCAAACACTCCGCACCCTGGCTCACACCTCCAGTCACTTTACATCCTCTCGCTCTGACTGGAATTCCCTTTCCTCTGTGTCCTGCATTATTTCTCCGAAAACCTCAAGACCTAATGCAAGCCTTTCCTGATCGATTGACCCTTTCCTGATTTCAGCCACAGTCGAGCACACCCTTTGTAACCTCACCCTGTGACAGCACTTATCAGTTGTTTCCTGTCTGTCTCCATTACCTACTGCGAGTTCCTATCAGGCAAGAGCTGTATCTCATTCATCTCTGTAAGGCACAAGAGAGTTTATTATATTTTTTAAAAAAGAAGGAATGAACCGATGCATAAATAAATTGAGAGAGAAGAAGAAAGGCTTCTAGAAACATGAGACTAGAGTAACAGAGAAGAAGACCAGGGATGAAGGGGTCAGAAAGGACAGCAACAGAGAAAGGGACGGGCACCCATGGCCTCTTTTACTTTTGTTTGAGGCAACAGATGGGACATAAAATATTCAGAAGCCCAGTGCGTCATTTCTTTTGAGAAATTTCTAATCAGCCTAAAAGGGGTCTCATGATGGCTTCAGCCTGCCCGATCAGCTTGCAAGGCCCAGGAGAATCTGAGCCATTAGCTATAAAAATAAACTCCAGCCAGCAGGGGCCTATACTGGAGCCTTCTCTTTAGGGAGCCAGAGCAGCTGGTGTCTTTTTTTAAACTACTGTCTTGGGAGCTGCCCCTGGCACAGAAACCCTCCGCTTCCCTGGGAACCTCCTCCTTTATCTTATCCAGGTTGTCCATATTTCCTAGAAAACCTAATGACAATTCTTGGCAAGCTGGCTTTGCATGGGAACCGTATTTATACAAATCGCTCTTCAGACTATGTCTTCTGACATGGCCTGGTAATGGGACAGGGTATTTGTAATTCCCAGCAAAGCTAAACCACTCCCTGATAAATCTCCTTCCATTGTAGAGGTAAAGATTTTAGAGGAATGTCCCCCTGTCTTTCCAACCCAGTCTGCTCCTGGTAGCCTAACGTCCTCCCTCTTTTCATAAGTCACAATCTTCCAGTCTTGCCTCTGTCATCCTCCCAGAGTTCTCACTTCCTAGTACCTACACCGCCCGTCTCTTTCTTCATCCCCACATCGATTCACATCTGGGTCTCCCCTCCTTCACACTCTCAGTTCCTTTTGTCCTCACCTTCCTACTCTTTCCTGGGCTCACTTCTGATAGAATCCAGAAGAGAGATGAGCACGGTACCAGGACGAGGCCATCCCGGGATGAGTCTGCAAGTTGGGAGGTGAAATCTGGGATTCATTTTCCTGTTGCATCAGTACAATGTACAAAATGACCTGCTGTTAACATTTTCTGGCTTGTTTAAATGTGACTGTTGAACTGATTTTTCCTCTGCCTGTGCTTTTGGCCTTCCTCTCCTTTTGTGCACCCATCTCATCCCATAAGCAGAGGCTGACATTGAGCCTTTGACAATAGGGCTACTCTGTGGTGGTTTAGGAGTGAGGAGAGCATGATAGTGAGGCCACTGAGGCCCCCATCCACACAGCAGGAAAACACCGCATTCTCTGAAACTCAAGGGACTAGAATTAAGTGAATTCTGTAATCCAACAGGCAAGAAGCCTTTGGCATTCAAGAAGAAAGTCACTATGTAAACACCAATTGTGGTCCTTCCTCTTTCTTCTGTCCTCCTCACATAACAGCCTGTCCAAGGAATTAGACGCTTTCCTGCTCCTGGCTTGTGGTGGTTTCCCTGCTTAGCTGGTTATTGTCGCGGTGATGGTATGTCCATCAATCTACTGTGTTCTCCACTCTCCCATCTCAGAGACGCTTCTTTGGACCTCGGGCCCTGCTGACAGTGCAGTGGGTCGTGTGACCCGAAAGGCTGCAGCTGACTTGACATAGGCAGGCCCTTGACTCAGCGGTGGCCTATCGCCGGCTGGTCAGTGAGCGATTATATTCTCTTTTCAAAATCTGAGCTGAAATAGAATGAAACTAGTGGGATGGAGATGGGATAAAGCTGAGAGGTTATGTAGATATGGGACTGGAAACAATCATTCTTGGCCATATGCCTTTGGGTAATTAAGCAGAGAAGGCCACTCCGCAGAAAGAAGTACGAAGTAGAAATGAGAAGCCGCGCAACCCCAGAGAAAGGGGAGATGGAGGGGGTAACCTCCATCCTTGAAACGTGGCTCTACCTCCCTGCTGAGCGGCCACAAGATTCCCCTGCACACAAGTCACCCTGTCAGCGTGAGCTCATCTGAGTCGGCTTCTGTCCCATGAAACGAATGATGTGTGACTCACACAGGCCTAAAGGACCTGGACTTTTTTGAAAGCAGACTAATACTGGCACTTAATGGATACTTGCTACATGCTCTGTCCAGGTACATGGTAAATATTCGGTATATCATATCTTTTTAAAATTCGCTCCTCCTAGCAATCCTAGGCAGCTGATATATTTCCTTCACGTACACGTAAGGAAATTGTGGCACAGAATGGTAAAGTAACTTGTTCGGGGGTCACACAGCTAGAGGAAAAAAGAATTGGAATTCCACACAGGTCTGGCTGACTCCAAAGCTGATATCTTTCCACAATATTGCACTACCTTCTGCCACCTTCAAGACAAGGTGCCGCTCTCTCTTACACACTGTCTGAACGGGGAGGGCGGGCAGAAGGTAGGTGCTGCTTCTGAGTCTTGGTTATACACTCTAGGACTTGCGCATTGTCCCCTGCTTCCCTGCTGCAGGCACTGGAGGGCAGGATCCCTCCCCGGCAGTCCAGCCGCCAGGAAGGAGAATGGCTGGTGAGCAGGGTGGGGTCTGGCGGGGGTCTGGGGCTGAAGAAGGCAGTGGCAGCCCACTTGGTCGGCTTGTTCAGGGCAGCATGTGAAAGAGCTGCCCCCTCCACCCTGCACCAAAATCCCGAGGTAGCTTGCAGCAAAAAGGAAGCTGGGTTCTAAGCCTGTCTCTGCCATGACCTCGGGACAGCCACTTCTGAGCTCCATCTCCCCATTTGTAAAATTCAGGAGGGCTAGATGAGGTCAGTGTTTCCCGAAGTGGAACCTTGAACACTCATGGGGCATGCAATGATTTTAGTGCATGAAAACAGCCTTAAATAGCACCGAAACACAGCATAAAAATGTTATTTCTGTATCGGTTCTCCCTTCACTCTCCTAAGTAAGGTAAAGAGAAACTCACAGATGGGTTTTTGGCATGTTTTAAATTACTTTCAGTCACTTCGTAAGTTTCCTTTAAATTTTATTTTATTTTTTTGGCCATGCCGTGTGGCTTGCGGGATCTTAATTCCCCCACCAGGGATCAAACCCATGTCCCCTGCCGTGGAAGTGTGGAGTCCTAACCACTGGACTGCCAGGGAAGTCCCCCTTTAACATTTTTTGCAAGTTGCTAAGAGAATAGATTTTAAAAGTTCTCACCACACACATATGAAATTGTAACTATATGAGGTGGTGAGTGTGTTAAATGACCTTATTGTGGTAATCATTTCATAATATATACATACATAAAATCAGAACATGGTACGCCTTAAACTTACACGATATTATATGTCAATCACATCTCAATAAAGCTGGAAAAATAAATAAACAGAACTTTGAAATTTGTGTGCATTGTATTTATTTTTACCACTACCTTCTACTCATGGGTTTTCATGACTTTAATATCAAATTTCCTTCTGAAATAGGTTTAAGTAAAAAATAGACTTGCACAATGATAGCTACCATTTATTGAGTGGCTACTCTGTGCCATGTACTTCATATATATTATTCCTAATTTCCCCAACAATTCTAAGATACGAGTCATTATCTCTATTTTACAGCTGAGGCAACTGAGGACCAAAAAGGCTAAGTAATATGCATGAAGTCAGATACCTAGTAAGTGACTGAACGAGGATTTGAACAGATTTGTCTGATTCTGAAGCACATGTTTTTTCCACTATCCTATCCTCTCCACTAGAATCTAATATCTGAACCTACACTCGGGAAGCAGCTCCAACACGCTTTGCTCAGACTTTAGCCCCTGTGACCTCTCTGCCACAACGGACACTCTCCCCTTTCTGAATTCCTCTCCTGGTTTGCCTTTATGCAACTTCTCCTCTCCACTTCCTGTTCATGTCTTCCTTTCAATTTCTGGCCCCTTATCTCCTTATGTGTTTTATGTTGTCTTTCACTCTTGCTCTAGACTATTGAAAAGCAACATCTTTCCCAATTAGATGTGAATCGCAGCCCTAGAGCTGCTTTTATGAGTAACGTAATCAATGCTACTGGCTGCATTTTGTCAGCGAGGAACCTGAGGGCTCAGAGGAGCGCTGTAATGTCCCCAGGTAGGTAAGGTGAGTAGGCATGAACCCAGACACTCGGGCTCAGAGCAAGATAGAAGGGGACTTGGAGCTCCAGTGACTTGGGCGTGTGTGCACGCATGTGCGTGCGCGTGTGTGTGTGTGTGTGTGTGTGTGTGTGTGTGTGTGTGTGTGTGTAGGTAGAGGAGGTTGTGGTACTTTCTCCATAGGGGCCAAACAGGGATGAGCAGGGAATGGGATTGGGGGTTGGAGAAGAAAAGAAAACAAAACTCTGACACGAGAAAGCGCAGCCCTGGAGACGTGGTGGCAGCCTGAGTGCAAGGAGAATAAATGTCAGTACGGGACTCTCAGGGAGAGGGCAGAGCCCATGGGCTTTAGGAAGTCTGTAGATTATACCGAGTTGCAGGCATTCTTTCTCTGTCCTGTGACTCCGTTCTGACTATCTCCAGGCTTAGTTAGCTAAATTAGAGGTAACTTGGAGAAATGCCCACATGGGTTGGGCAGCAAAGGGCTGCTGGTCTCTCTACACAGCTCCTCTCTCAGGCCAGAGCGGTGGGCGCTGCTGGGCTAGAATCCAGAGTGACCAGCAACCAAGCAAGCGTGGCTATTGGTAGCAAGCAAGGAGCTAACAACAATGAGAACTAGTACAGAGCAGGCTGAAGCAGAGAAGTTCTTGAGGTCAAGTCCCTTTTCCCCAAACCTAACAGAAGCAGCAGCCTCTGGTAAGGAGGAGAGGCTGGACCCCGCTATCCACCGACCATCCGGGAGGTCCCCTGTGCCACTGGTATTGACAAACAAACACAAACAGAAGTTACAAATAAGGACCCGGAATACGAGTGGCCTTGGAATCAAGCCACACTCCCCTCCGCTCCTCCAAGGTGTAACTGGAGAGGACAGATTGCCCTCAATGTTTTAGTGAGTTCACCTGCATGCTATAGTGGGAGAGCTTTTGGAGTCAAAATCATCTAAGATTAAACTGCTAAAGCCACATTTGACATCTTTGGATCTTAGTTTCCTTATCTATAAAGTGAAATAAAAATACTGAGCTCACACCATCACTGTGAAAATGAACGGCGGCAACAATGGACGGCGGCCGGTATAGGACTTGCACTTAGCAGGGGCTCAGTGATGACGCCTCACCTGCCTCCTTGGCCCTGGACTCTTAACCCGACCCCCAACCAGGTCCCAACACCCTGGGCATCACCCGTGGAGTTTGGATCCTACCTTTGGTTAGGGAGTGAATCCCGAGCTTGACCTGGGAGAAGTTCCCACTTCCGATTTCCCCTCGGATGCGGTAGAAGCCGATGCGTTTCCCCAGCGTGATCTCCCTCACCACCTTCTGGTCTTGGGACATGTCCTGGGTCAGCTTCTCGAAGGGTGTCAGCTGGCGAGGCTGTCCCTCTCCGTCCTCCTTGGTGCACTCCGTCTGACCGCCACTCTCCACGCTCTCTCGCCGGTCCCACCTGGCATAGCGGGTGTTCTCCAGGCCGCCTCCATTCACATACAAGGCAGTCATCGTCCTCCGCAGGCCCACGTTTCCATCTCAGCAGAGGCACCGATGGGGGGGCAGGCTGGGGAGGGGCCGAAGGGGCCCGGCGGGCGGGAGATGGGAGTTGACTGCCAGAGCCCTGTGTCCTTGGGAGCTGGGCAAGCCCCCCCTTCGGCCGGGGGAGGGCAGAGGCCAATGCCAGAACCGCCTACCAGCCAAGCCCGAAGCCGCCCTCACTCGAGACCTTCCTTCACGCTGAACTTCCCAGCTCTAAGTGGACCATCAGGCACACGTCCAGGTACCAGAGCCGCTCCAAGAACTTTCTGGCTGGCCGTGCTGTGCTCTGTGGTAGGTGGCTGTGTCCCAAAACAAAGGCTCCAGTTTGCTATTTCCTTTGATGGCCAGGGAACCTTTTGCTCTGGTGTGTAAACGCCCCGCAGAGGCCCTCAGGTCCCCGCTGCTGGCGCGTATCTCTGATCTTCTTCATTTTGCACTTTTGCTGTCAAGTTGCAGGGCCCCGGAGACCTGATAATCTGGACCCCAGGAAAGAAGAAACTTGCAACAGCCTTCTGGTCACACGGGCAGCCAGAGGAGGATTAAATCCCCGCAATGCCACTTTAGCCGGCCTTTATTTAGATGAGCCTTCCTCTAAGCCGTGAGCTGTCTCAAAAACTTGGTGGGTGCTACTTCATCCTAAGAACAGAGAATAAGGAAATGTATTAGCCCGTGCTAATGTACAGTACGGGATTTATAATGAATGTGAAGCTGCTTGGTAAGCGCCAGTCTAAAAGCACTCTACAAATTTCAGTTATGACTCATATCAGTAGTAAATGCTTGATCACGTATGATTTAGTAAGAAGAAAATGTACGCACACACACCCCTCGATCTACATTTCAGAAAGGCCCTCACAGCCTGTAAATATTTCTAGCAAAATAATTTTTCTGCTTCTGTTTCTGGCTTCCTTTGAAGCCAGAACTTTTAAAATAATAATACAGTAGGGAATTCCCTGGCGGTCCAGTGGTTAGGACTCCACACTTCCACTGCCGGAGGCCAGGGTTTGATCCCACGAGCCACGTGGCACGGCCAAAAAAAAAAAAGAAATTAGTAGGTACAGTGGAAATTTCTTTAGTAAAATCTGTCAGCTTTTCTGGTTGCATCATTTATAAAATAAAGTGACCACGATGTCAAATTTTGAGATAAAATGATAATACGATCATCATAATGACAAAGATTTCCTATCAGTTTTCAAAAGTTCTTACACTGATTCGAATAACAATGTGTTATATTTCCTTTACATTGTATGTTCTCATACACTGGCTAATTTTTCTCCTAGGCTTATTTTCTAGGTATTTCTAATCAGGTGTCAGCCTCCAGGCCCAGCAGCTCATTTTGAAGGTTCAGAAACAGGGTAATGTTACTGGAGGGCAAAAGTCTATGGCCTCCTCAGTGATGAGAAATACTTGCTCAGCTAGAATATCTTCATGACTTTCTTCCATGCAGCCTCCAGTAAGAAATAATCACTTCCTCCCTGGATCCCCACAGCACTCTGTACAATTTCCGACAGGTCTCCTATCCCTGAAGGTGGGAACCAGGTTTAATTCATCTCTATATCCTGCTCTTCCTCCTCTCTCCCTCAGCATGGAGCATGATGTCCTAAATAAAGAAAGTGTTTGCTGAATGTGCGCTGAACTCGATTTTTGGACTTGAACATTCCAAACCAAAAAACCCGAGCGAAAACATGAGAGACTGCCTTGGAAATGGGAATTCCCAATTCTGTTTGATGATATCACATTATTCCAGTTAGGTACAGAACTGCTTACACTGTAATTGTGTTTAAGTATGGGGTTGCTGAATAAAGAGAAACAAGGACAGGAAAGAGGAGTGGTGGGAGGCTGCCCATCACTGTGCCTATTTCTGCATGGGGGAGGGGAAGCTGGATGAAGGATAAAGGACAGAGGTTTAAAAGGGGCCAGGTATTAGTAACCACACACATCTCTAGGCTAGAGTCTGAGTAGGGTGTTTTAAAAGACATTTTAAGGTGAAAGAGCCTGAATTCGCTTGAGGAAAATCTAAGCCACTGGTTCTTAAGCCTCCTGGAGTTGCACACTCCTTTGAGATTCTGATGAAGCCTGTGACCCTATCCCCAGGAAAAAGCATGCACACCTAATCTGCATCCAGTTTTAAGGGGTTCACAGACCCTCTGAGACCCATCCCTGTACTTCAGATTAAGAAGCTCTACAAAGATCTCCTCAGATCCCTGGCAGAAAGAGACCACGCAGACAAGAAGTGGTGTAACAATTTTAATCCTGAAAGAAACTTTAGCTTCACCTACGCAAAGAGAGTAAGGCCTTTCGACAGGATGCAGTGCTCCATCGCCTCGTGTTCCTGCAGGTTCCAGGACCTCCTGGCTCTGTGTCCTTCCTGGGCCTTGCTCAGGACTCCAGGCTTGCCTCTCTCCCAGTGCCTCACCACGGTGCTGTCATTACCAACCCCAACTAGATAAGCACCTGGAGGGCAGGAACCTGCACCTTATTCTTCGAACTCCCAGGGCTCAGCCCAGTGCCTGGAAGTTGTATGATAAGCATTTGTTGAAGAAGGAATGAATTAACCTACCAACTGATTGATCGTTACATTCAGGTATGATCTATTGAGTAGAGGTAAATATTTTATTTATAGACACATACCACTATCCCAACATTTACTTGAATTATCTCAGAAAGCTTATTTCAGTCCACATTTCCAAGGCCTGGGCTACCTTCTACTGGCCAATAGTATTCCTGGCCCCGCCTTCTTGTGTAGGTGAAAACTTAGTCTGAATTCCACCATCCAACTGAGAATTGCTACAGTACTGCTTAGAAATCCAAAGTCTTCAAATTATCATGCACTGGTTAGAGAGGGAAACAGGAGCTTCATCCATTGTTAGGGGTATGAATTGGTACAACTTCTTGGAGGACAACTGGCTATAGGTATTAAAGTACAAGTGTACGTATCCTTTGCCTCAGCTATTCCACTTGAATTTATCCTGCACGTACATTCACAAAGGTATACATATTTCTAATATAAATATGGCTAGATAGATATTCACTGCTGCATTGTTCTGTAGGAAAAAACTAGACATTAATTAATTAAATGCCCGTCAGTAGGGACAAGTTAAATGTTACAACACATACATATACAAAAATAGTGGATTATTTGTGAAATAATTCATTGTACTTGTGAATGAGTTATGATATCCAAGTTACATTGTTAAGTGGTCAGTAGAGTTTACATAATGTGATATCAGAAGTATAAGAAAGAGGAGGGTATACCTGAGAAACTGGCAATATTTACTGCATTTGAGGAGGGGAGTTGTTGGACTGGGAACTAGAATGAGAGAAAGGTGTGTATTTTTCACTATTTACTCTTTTTATATGATTTACCTTTTTTCACGTGCATGTATTTACCTTTAAAGAGAAAATTAAAAATATGTAATATGTTGCCATCTTACACAACTGGTGTACAGAAAGTTTGCTTTACTTTTGGTTATACAGGGAGATTGCCACACCTGATTGTCTAATACTAATGGACTGCTTTTAAAATCAAAAGATAATTAGGGACTTCTAGTTAAATACAGAATTTTATGCTTTCATTTATCTCTATTTCCTTCCAAACCCCCACAGTAGAAATAGGAGGGGAAAAAGGCATAAACCCATAAGGACAAACAGAGTAAGAGAGGTAATAGCAGATGTAAGATACCAACACATCTGGGGGAGATGGAAAGCAAATTGAGGAGTAGTTAATGACTCTGCAAAGACAGTGAAGAAAACTGCAAAACTGGACACGCCAATGAGATATACCTTTCCGAACGCTCAAGAGACTTCAAACTATAAGAGACCAACTACCTCAAAGTTTGGAGGATTGAAACAGACCAAAAATGTGGATTGTTTGAATGTAGAGCAGTGAGAGCCCCAGCCCCTTTTCTCCTCAGAGCCAGTTTGCTACTCCCTCTGCCCACTCCCAGGCCAGCTCAGGAGCAGAAGGCACAGGACAGTCCATTAGCTCAGATCCAGGTATGGGAGCACTGTTTCCCTCTTCTCTCTGCACCTCTAAATGCTTGAGTTTCCAGAATAAAGGGAAACATGTATATAATGCCCCAGGCAGGGGATTCCTCTTTTGGTTAAAGAGAAAAGACCTCCTGAAACCCATCTTCGGAGGTTCTCCAACCCAAAACCCGCCTGACCACCTACTGTGCAGTCCTCCAGGTGACAGTTTCACTTGCAGGCAAGGAGCTTCCAATCAGATTTAAGTGCCTTCTGCTTAGAATGAATGTCCAGCCAAGAGGTGCCAGACACCCGAGGAAAGGCTCCACAATGAAAGGAAGAAAGCACACCTACCCCCCCTCGGCCGCTCGCCCATGGGGTGAGGCAGGGATTCCGTGTGGCTGACAGGGTCTTGGTGCTCTGGCCACGTGTCAGGCCTGAGCCTCTGAGGTGGGAGAGTCGAGTTCAGGACATTGGTCCACCAGAGACCTCCCAGCCCCACGTAATATCAAACGGTGAAAGTTCTCCCAGAGTTCTCCTTCTCAACGCTAAGACCCAGCTCCACTTGATGACCAGCAAGCTACAGTGCTGGACACCTGATGCCAAACAACTAGCAAGAGAGGAACACAACCCCACCCATTAGCAGAGAAGCTGCCTAAAATCATAATAAGGTCACAGAAACCCACAAACACACCACCGGACACGGTCCTGCCTACCAGAAAGACAAGATCAGGCCTCATCCACCAGAACACAGGCAACTAGTCCCCTCCACCAGGAAGCCTACACAAGCCACTGAACCAACCTTACCCACTGGGAGCAGACACCAAAAACAACAGGAACTACAAATCTGTGGCCTGCAAAAAGGAGACCCAAACACAGTAAGTTAAGCAAAATGAGAACACAGAGAAATACACAGCAGATGAAGGAGCAAGGTAAAAACCCACCAGACTTAACAAATGAAGAGGAAACAGGCAGTCTACCTGAAAAAGAATTCAAAGTAACGACAGTAAAGATGATCCAAAATCTTGGAAATAGAATGGAGAAAGTACAAGAAATGTTTAACAAGGACCTAGAAGAACTAAAGAGCAAACAATGATGAACAACACAATAGATGAAATTAAAATTCTCTAGAAGGAATCAATAGAAGAATAACTGAGGCAGAAGAATGGATAAGTGACCTGGAAGATAAAGTAGTGGAAACAACTACCGCAGAGCAGAATAAAGACAAAAGAATGAAAAGAATTGAGGACAATCTCAGAGACCTCTGGGACAACATTAAATGCACCAACATTCAAATTATAGGGATCCAAAAAGAAGAGAAAAAAAAAGGGACTGAGAAAATATTTGAAGAGATTATAGTTGAAAACTTCCTTAATATGGGTAAGGAAATAGTCAGTCAAGTCCAGGAAGCACAGAGAGTCCCATACAGCATAAATCCAAGGAGAAACATGCCAAGACACATATTAATAAAACTATCAAAAATTAACTACAGGGCTTCCCTGATGGCGCAGTGGTTGAGAGTCTGCCTGCCAATGCAGGGGACACGGGTTCGTGCTCCAGTCC
This sequence comes from Grampus griseus, assembly GCF_964374135.1. Lineage (NCBI taxonomy): Eukaryota > Metazoa > Chordata > Mammalia > Artiodactyla > Delphinidae > Grampus > Grampus griseus. Next base: position 35,627,677 of record NC_139019.1, on the reverse strand, counting down.
AGGAAAATCCCACATGCCGCGGAACGGCTGGGCCCGTGAGCCATGGCCGCTGAGCCTGTGCGTCCGGAGCCTGTGCTCCGAAATGGGAGAGGCCACAACAGTGAGAGGCCCGCGTACTGCACCAAAAAAAAAAAAAAAAAATTAACTACAAAGAAAAAATATTAAAAATAGCAAGGGAGAAGCAACAATTAACATACAAGGGAATCCCCATAAGGTTAACAGCTGATCTTTCAGCAGAAACTCTGCAAGCCAGAAGGGACTGGCAGGACATATTTAAAGTGATGAAGGAGAAAAACCTACAACCAAGATTACTCTACCCAGCAAGGATGTCATTCAGATTCGATGGAGAAATTAAAACCTTTACAGACAAGCAACAGCTAAGAGAATGCGGCACCACCAAACCAGCTCTACAACAAATGCTAAAGGAACTTCTCTAGGCAGGAAACACATGAGAAGGAAAAGACTTACAATAACAAACTCAAAACAATTAAGAAAATGGTAATAGGAACATACATATCGATAACTACCTTAAATGTAAATGGATTAAATGCTCCAACTAAAAGACACAGACTGGCTGAATGGATACAAAAACAAGACCCGTATATATGCTGTCTGCAAGAGACCCACTTCAGACGTAGGGACACATACAGATTGAAAGTGAGGGGATGGAAAAAGATATTCCATGCAAATGGAAATCAAAAGAAAGCTGGAGTAGCAATTCTCATATCAGACAAAATAGACTTTAAAATAAAGACTATTAGAAGAGACAAAGAAGGACACCACATAATGATCAAGGGGTCGATCCAAGAGGAAGATATAACAATTGTAAATATTTATGCACCCAACATAGGAGCACCTTAATACATAAGGCAAATGCTAATAGCCATAAAAAGAAAAATCGACAGTAACACATTCATAGTAGGGGACTTTAACACCCCACTTTCACCAATGGACAGATGATGCAAAATGAAAATAAATAAGGAAATACAAGCTTTAAATGATACATTAAAGAAGATGGACTTAATTGATATTTATAGGACATACCATCCAACAACAGCAGATTACACTTTCTTCTCAAGTGCTCAGGGAACATTCTTCAGGATAGATCATATCTTGGGTCACAAATCAAGCCTTGGTAAATTTAAGAAAATTGAAATCACATCAAGTATCTTTGCTGACCACTATGCTATGAGACTAGATATCAGTTACAGGAAAAAAACCTGTAAAAAATACAAACATATGGAGGGTAACGAATACACTACTAAATACCAAGAGATCACTGAAGAAATCAAAGAGGAAATCAAAAAATACCTAGAAACAAATGACAATGAAAACACGATGACCCAAAACCTATGGGATGCAACAAAAGCAGTTCTAAGAGGGAAGTTTATAGTAATACAACCCTACCTCAAGAAACAAGAAACAGCTCAAATAAACAACCTAAACTTATACCTAAAGCAATTAGAGAAAGAAGAACAAAAACCCCCCAAAGTTAGCAGAAGGAAAGAAATCATAAAGATCAGATCAGAAATAAATGAAAATGAAATGAAGGAAATGATAGCAAAGGTCAATAAAACTAAAAGCTGGTTCTATAAAAAGATAAACAAAATTGATAAATTAGCCAGACTCATCAAGAAAAAAAGGGAGGAGACTCAAATCAATAGAATTAGAAATGAAAAAGGAGAAGTAATAACTGACACTGCAGAAATACAAAGGATCATGAGAGATACTACAAGCAACTCTATGCCAATAAAATGGACAACCTGGAAGAAATGGACAAATTCTTAGAAAAGTACAACCTTCCGAGACTGAACCAGGAAGAAAGAGAAAATATAAACAAACCAATAACAAACACTGAAATTGAAACACTGATTAAAAATCTTCCAACAGGGCTTCCCTGGTGGTGCAGTGGTTGAGAGTCCGCCTGCTGATGCAGGGGACACGGGTTCGTGCCCCGGTCCGGGAAGATCCACATGCCATAGAGCGGCTGGGCCCATGAGCTATGGCCGCTGAGCCTGCGCATCCGGAGCCTGTGCTCCGCAACTGGAGAGGCCACAACAGTGAGAGACCCGTGTACCGCAAAAAAAAAAAAAAAAAAAAAAAAATTCTTCCAACAAACAAAAGTCCAGGACCAGATGGCTCCACAGGTGAATTCTATCAAACATTTAGAGAAGAGCTAACACCTATTCTTCTCAAACTCTTCCAAAAAACTGCAGAGGGAGGAACACTCCAAAATCATTCTGCGAGGCCACCATCACCCTGATATCAAAACCAGACAAAGATGCCACAAAAAAAGAAAACTACAGGCCAATATCACCGATGAACATAGATGCAAAAATACTCAACAAAATACTAGCAAACAGAATCCAACAGCACACTAAAAGGATCATACACCATGATCAAGTGCGGTTTACCCCAGGAATGCAAGGATTCTTCAATATATGCAAATCAATCAATGTGTTACACCATATTAACAAATTGAAAGAGAAAAACCATATGATCATCTCAACAGATGCAGAAAAAGCTTTGAACAAAATTCAACACCCATTTATGATAAAAACCCTCCAGAAAGTAGGCACAGAGGGAATTTACCTCAACATAATAAAGGCCGTATATGACAAACCCACAGCCAACATCATTCTCAATGGTGAAAAACTGAAACCATTTCCATTAAGATCACGAATAAGACAAGGTTGCCCACTCTCACCACTATTATTCAACATAGTTTTGGAAGTTTTAGCCACAGCAATCAGAGAAGAAAAAGAAATAAAAGGAATCCAAATCGGAAAAGAAGAAGTAAAGCTGTCACTGTTTGAAGATGACATGATTCTATACAAAGAAAATCCTAAAGAAGCTACCAGAAAACTACTAGAGCTAATCAATGAATCTGGTAAAGTAGCAGGATACAAAATTAATGCATAGAACTCTCTAGAATTCCTATACACTCTTGGTGAAAAATCTGAAAGTGAAATTAAGAAAACACTCCATTTACCATTGCAACAAAAAGAATAAAATACCTAGGAATAAACCTACCTAAGGAGACAAAAGACCTGTACTCAGAAAACTATAAGACACTGATGAAAGAAATTAAATATGATACAAACAGATGGAGAGATATATCATGTTCTTGGACTGGAAGAATCAACATTGTGGAAGTGACTATACTACCTAAAGCAATCTACAGATTCAATGCAATCCTTATCAAACTACCAATGGCATTTTTCACAGAACTACAACAAAAAATTTCACAATTTGTATGGAAACACAAAAGACCCCGAATAGCCAAAGCAATCTTGAGAAACAAAAACAGAGCTGGAGGAATCAGGCTCCCTGACTTCAGAGTATACTACAAAGCTACAATAATCAAGACAGTATGGTACTGGCACAAAAACAGAAATATAGATCAATGGAACAGGATAGAAAGCCCAGAGATAAACCCACACACATATAGTCACCTTATCTTTGATAAAGGAGGCAAGAATATACAGTGAAGAAAAGACAGCCTCTTCAATAAGTGGTGCTGGGAAAACTGGACAGCTCCATGTAAAAGAATGAAATTAGAACACTCCCTAACACCATACACAAAACTATACTCAAAATGGATTAAAGACCTAAATGTAAGCCCAGATGCTATAAAACTCTTAGAGGAAAACATAGGCAGAACATTCCATGACATAAATCACAGCACGATCCTTTTTGACCCACCTCCTAGAGAAATGGAAATAAGAACAAAAATAAACAAATGGGACCTAGTGAAACTTAAAAGCTTTTGCACAGCAAAGGAAACCATAAACAAAACGAAAAGACAACCCTCAGAATGGGAGAAAATATTTGCAAACGAAGTAACTGACAAAGGATTAATGTCCAATATATACAAGCAGCTCATGCAGCTCAATATCAAAAAATGAAACAACCCAATCCAAAAATGGGCAGAAGACCTAAATAGACATTTCTCCAAAGAAGATATACAGATTGCCAACAAACACATGAAAGGATGCTCAACATCACTAATCATTAGAGAAATGCAAATCAAAACTACAATGAGGTATCACCTCACACCAGTCAGAATGGCCATCATCAAAAAATCTACAAACAATAAATGCTGGAGAGGGTGTGGAGAAAAGGGAACCCTGCTGCACTGTTGGTAGGAATGTAAATTGATACAGCCACTATGGAGAATAGTATGGAGGTTCCTCAAAAAACTAAAAATAGAACTACCATACGACACAGCAATCCCACTACTGGGCATATACCCTGAGAAAACCATAATTCAAAAAGAGTCATGTACTGCGATGTTCATTGCAGCTCTATTTACAATAGCCAAGACATGGAAGCAACCTAAGTGTCCATCGACAGATGAATGGATAAAGAAAATGTGGCACATATATACAATGGAATATTACTCAGCCATAAAAAGAAACGAAATTGAGTTATTTGATGTGAGGTGGAGGGACCTAGAGACTGTCATACAGAGTGAAGTAAGTCAGAAAGAGAAAAACAAATACCATATGCTAACACATATATATGGAATCCTAACAACAACAACAAAATGGTTCTGAAGAACCTAGGGGCAGGACAGGAATAAAGCCGCAGATGTAGAGAATGGACTTGAGGACATGGGTAAGCTGGGACAAAGTGAGAGAGTGGCATGGACATATATACACTACCAAATGTAAAGTAGGTAGCTAGTGGGAAGCAGCCACATAGCACAGGGAGCTCAGCTAGGTGCTTTGTGACCACCTAGAGGGAGGGTGGGAGGGAGATGCAGGAGGGAGGAGATATGGGGATATATGTATATGTATAGCTGATTCACTTTGTTATAAAGCAGAAACTAACACACCATTGTAAAGCAATTATGCTCCAATAAAGATGTTAAAAAAGAAAAAAGAAAGAAAGCATACCCAACCAAAACAGCAGTGACTGAAAGGAACTTGAAGGAAACAGAAAGCATTGCAGGAAGCAGAAGACAAAAGACAAAATACTGCATCCATAAAACAAGAACAAAATTCTAAAACTAAAGTAAACCAAAATAAAAACCCTCAGAGAATAAGAAAGTTCTCTATTAGAAATTTAAATTAAGGAATTCAATCAAAGAGTTGTTTAAAAAAATCTAGAAGAGATGAACAATAGAGAAAAAAAGACAAGAAAAGGGGGTAATCAATTCATGAAGTCCAACATCTATTTATTAGAATTCCCAGACTCACACTATTGTGCTCCCAATAAACAAAGACATACGGTTTCTACTGTAATTGAATTGCCAACAAATCTCAGAAATTTCAAAATTAGTAATGAGTGAGGAAAAACTCCAGCTTCTCACATATTCCAATAGAATAAAAAAAGTAAAAGAAAAAATCCAACTAGCAAGATAAATCCTGTGTGGCTGTGGATATTCATTTTTATTTTGCAGGATTTTTTTTCCTAAAGACTTTTCTTAGATGTCTGGAAACAGAAATCCTGATTACACGTTGTGGCATTGCTATAAATAGTTTATATTTGGACTGCTTTCTAGTAGTGTCCTAAAATATCAAACTATATCATGTTGAAAATAAGCAATAATGGAAATTATGACATACCTAATTGCAGACGAAATCCTCCCTTTTCTTAGATGCAAGCATGGTTTGCTGTCATTTTACTCTCTGCCCTTTTGATTTTGACCAATTTTTATGGACATTAATGAGAGCTTAGAAACCCAACCAGCCAAAAATATAGAGTCGTGTCATTATAGATCAAAGTCTCTGAGGAGGCAGAATGGTCCTTAATTATTAGCTTACTGTGGATGCATAGCAATGCATTCAATAAGATTAAAGAAAACGGAGCTTACTCGGTCATTTATTTTCTTGACTTGCAACCCACTGTGAAAATAATATCAAAGAAAACCATTTCGTCTTTGTTCTCTTTGTCTGAGTTTAAATTACAAAACTTCTGGGCAAGGCTCTCAGACAACCTCTTCCTTGGTTGGCAAGGCCAGGCACTGGGCTGCTTAGAAAATAGCTGGGTTTTCTCTATGTGTGAAAACAGAAGGCGAGGACAGCCAAAGCCCACATAATCCTCCTCAGACATGGTGGGCCCTCGGGGGAGATCATTAGCAAACATGCTTCATTTGAAAATCTATTTTAACATTTAGAAATTATTTGCACCATATTAGCTTTTGGCCCGAGCTTTTTATTCCTCAGCATATTTGTCAGGATCCCCACGGGAGGGGAGTTGGGGGTGGTGGCAGCTGGGAAACTTTGAAGCAAATGGAAAATGAACGTGAACTGGTTCTGCCCTAGTGAGGAACAGCAGCGCGGCTCCTGACACGCCCTCTTGCCCCACTTGATCTCACAAGCTACTTTCCCAGCCAGGAGGCTGGGGTCTCCCCATTCCGCTTACACTCACATCCATGGCCAGTCCACCCAGGCTGATGGGCTTACATCAGCTCTTCCCTCACTGAGCTCTACCTCACTTGAGGTTCTCTTGACCATCAAGGTCACACACGCAAATGCCCAGGAGGGCCGTACAGGTGTTCAATGGGGCTTAGTGGAGCCCCCATGCCCAGCATGACGAGGCAGCCCAGGCTCAGCAACAGCCTGGGTAGCCATGCTGGAAGGCAGGCTTACTTTTTCCAAGCCTTTTAATTCTTTAAAGGCAACTGGAAATCAATAAATTTTTGGTCAACTCTCTCAATTTTTAAATGGTGGCTTAAATATTGTAAAAACACTGTGTGGCCTAGTGAAACTGAACCTTCAGGCCAGATTTAGCCGTCAGGTTGCTAATTTGCCAATTCTGCTCTAGGTTTTATAGGAACATCATCAGAAAAAAAGGGGATGGCAGTCCACAGGTCCATAGTCAAATACATCTGGGAATGGTACATATTACACCTTTCTTAGATATTTGTATTAGTAACTCATGATCTTCTGGTGTTTAAAACACACACAAATAAAATCTGTTTTTTGTTTGTGTTTGTTTGTTTAATTCAGTGTTCTCCAAGTTTATTTGAACATTGAATTCATTCTTCTTTTTTTTCTAATAAATTTCTTTCTTTCTTCACTTTTTGGCTGCGTTGTTTTTTTCATTGCTGGGCGCGGGCTTTCTCTAGTTGTGGTGAGCAGGGGGCTACTCTTCTTTGCGGTGCACGGGCTTCTCATTGCATTGGCTTCTCTTGTTGCGGAGCACGGACTCTAGGCTTGCGGGCTTCAGTAGTTGTGGCTCGCAGGCTCAGTAGTTGTGGTGCACAGGCTTAGTCGCTCCACGGCATGTGGGATCTTCCCGGACCAGGGCTCGAACCTGTGTCCCCTGCATTGGCAGGCAGATTCTTAACCACTGTGCCACTAGGGAAGTCCCACCATCGAATTCATTCTTACAAATCTTTTTCTGGCATTTTCTTACAACTCTGACTTCAGAGTTAGATAAAGCTATAAAATCCTCAATTAACTGTCAGTTAAATAGCTGTAAGAATTTAGGTCCCAAAAGGAAGATTATGAAAACAATTCAGTATAGAATGAAACAGAAAACAGAGTAGTGGAGTTTAATCCACAAATGTAGCCAGCTGGGTGGGAAGGGCCCACCTCTGTGAGGTCTAGGATGACATAGTAGTTTCTTAGTGATTAAGGTTTTTTTTGTTTGTTTGTGTTTTGTTCTTTTGCCACACCACGTGGCTTGCAGGATCTCAGTTCCCCAACCAGGGATTGAACCCGGACCAGGCCAGGGCAGTGAAAGCCTGTAACCCTAACCACTAGGCTGCCAGGGAACTCCCTTCAATTAAGTATCTTTTAACCTTGGGAAGATTTAGCAGCAAAACCAGAAATGTTTAAGAGACTCAAATCCCATATTATTAATATTTTTGTTTTGATGAACCTGTATGAAACTGGTATTTTATATACTTGTAATGTGAAGAAAATTGGCATAATAAAGTAAC